>NC_092159.1:31776590-32091909 GCF_045791955.1 Oncorhynchus clarkii lewisi | reverse complement strand
ATTCACAAGAAGCATTGCCTGATGTGAACCAGGCCTCGAACAAAGGAGATCTCAGAAGACCTAAGATTAAGAATTGTTGACTTGCATAGAGCTGGAAAGGTTAGCTACAAAAACTGACATTTAAAGTATCTCGAAAAACCTTGATGTTCATCAGTCCACGGTAAGTCAAATTATCTATAAATGGAGAAAGTTCAGCACTGTTGCTACTCTCCCTAGGAGTGGCTGTCCTGCAAAGATGACTGCAAGAGCAGAGCGCAGAATGCTCAATGAGGTTAAGAAGAATCCTAGAGTCTCAGCTAAAGGCGTACAGAAATCTCTGGAACATGCTAACATCTCTGTTGACGAGTCTACGATTCGTAAAACACTAAACAATAATGGTGTTCATGGGAGGACAACACGGAAGAAGCCACTGCTGTCCAAAAAGTTTGCAAAAGTGCACCTGCATGTTCCACAGCGCTACTGACAAAATATTCTGTGGACAGATGAAACTACAGTTGAGTTGTTTGGAAGGAACACACAACACTATGTGTGGAGAAAAAAAGGCACAGCACACCAACATCAAAACCTCATCCAAACTGTAAACTAGGGTGGAGAGAGCATCATGGTTTGCTGCCTCTGGGCCTGGACAGCTTGCTATCATCGACGGATAAATTAATTCCCAAGTTTATCAAGACATTTTGCAGGAGAATGTAAGGCTATCAATCAACCAATTGAAGCTCAACAGAAGAAAATACGCCTTCTGGAGTGGCCCAGTCAGAGCCCTGACCTCAACCCAATTGAGATGCTGGGGCATGACATCAAGAGAGCAGTTCACACCAGATATCCCAAAAATATTGCTGAACTGAAACAGTTTTGTGAAGAGGAATGATCCAAAATTCCTCCTGACCGTTGTGCAGGTCTGATCAGCAACTACAGAAAACATTTGGTTGAGGTTATTGCTTCCAAAGGAGGGTCAACCGTTTTTTAAATCCAAGGGATCACATACTTTTCCCACCTTGCACTGCGAACGTTTACATGGTGTGTTCAATAAAGACATGAAAAAGTATAATTGTTTGAGTGTTATTAGTTTAACCAGACTGTGTTTGTCTATTGTTGTGAACTAGATGAAGATCAGATCAAATTTTATGACCAATTTATGCAGAAATCCAGGAATTTACAAAGGGTTCACATACTTTTTCTTGCCACTGTATCTAGCTAACGTTAGGCTTTGTGTTTTGAACACACCAACTCATTCAAGGGTATTTCTTTCTTTTGACTATTTTCTACTTTGTAGAATAATAGTGACTACCGGTACATCAAAACCATGAAGTAACGCATATGAAATCATGTAGTAACCAAAAAAACATTAAACAAACAAAATATATTTGAGATTCTTCAAAGGCGCACCGGTTTGAGTGTGTCAAGAACTGCAACGCTGCTGGGTTTTTCACACTCAACAGTTGCCTGTGTGTATTAAAATGGCCCACCACCCAAAGGAGACAACTGTGGGAAGCATCGAAGTCAACACGGGCCAGCATCCCTGTGGAACGCTTTTGACGTGTTCTAGAGTCCACGCCCGATGAATTGAGGGTGTTCTGAGGGCAAAAGAAGGTGCAACTCAATATTAGGAATGTGTTCCTAATGTTTTGTACACTCATTGTATATGCCATAAAAAGTAGTGCTTGTCTCAACTCAGTAATGTTTGATACGTTTAGCAATGTTTATTTTCCACCCTGGAGACCAGAGTGACAACCAATGAGAGACAGGTGGTGAAATTGCAGGAAGAGAATGCAGGTACATGTAATATCTGTCATGAAAAAAAGTTGAGTTCATTATTTCCTCAGTTGTAAAATGAACAGCTATGGATATTGCCTTGATTGCCTCTAGATTATGTAGTATTTTTTAATTTCAGCCCAAGCAGCAGAGGTGTCAGTCCTGGAGACCAGAGTGACAGACAGTAAGAGTCAGGTGGAAGAAGTGAAGAAAGAGAATGCAGGTAAGATAAGAAATGATGAACTAATGAAAATGAATGACTCTGATGTGAAAGATATACTGTATTCAAAGACAATGAATGTTCAATGTACAGTTCTGAATGTAATATAGAAAGCATTACAATCATTACAAATGCTGGCAATTTAATTTTGTATTTCGAAAATTGATCAATTACGACAGAAATTTGGGCCAAAACAATTGGGGTGGGATATTGATGATTAAATCAATGGAAATGATGTTGAGCTAAATCACAGATTATCAGTAAAACCATGACATCTGGGACACATTAGGAAACAACACTACTATAATAGTGTACATTCTTCACATTCATGTAGTTTGACAGTAAATAACACTCAACAACTCTGCATATTGACTTATGTAATTCCAGCCCAAGCAGCAGAACTGTCAGCCTTGGGGACTAGAGTTACAGCCAGTGAGATTCAGGTTGTGGATTTGAAGAAAGAGAAGGCAGGTAAAAACGAAAGAGGACTACTGTGAATATACACGTCATCAAAAGAATGCTTGTCTCAACTCAGTAATGGATGATATGTTTAACAATGTTTCTTTTCAGCCCTGGAGGCGAGAGTGACAGCCAGTGAGAGCCATGTGGTGGAACTGAAGAAAGAGAATAACATTATAAATTAACATTCAATTATTTGGCAACAGCTCTGGTGGACATTCCAAATAATTGAATGTTAATTTCTCTACCATAAGCCGCCTCCATCTTTGTTTTAGAGAATACTTAGGCTTCTACTTTCAGCTTATACATACTATATACATTTTACGGACACAGTATATTTTACATTAGTTATCTTTTTTGTTTGCTTGTTTTTATTTTTTATTTCTAATTGCCATATATTATTCAACTGTGCTGTGATGTTTCACAAAAGTTCTGAACCTTTCTATTCTCATAGTTCTCTACAGATATTACATGAAAGATAAACAGAATATTAATATATTATTGATCGATTGACTATGACTTTTCAAATCACCCAGCAGTGCTATTTGCAGAGTTAGCTCTAGGTAAATGTCCCAATTCCTCACTTTATTGAGTCATTGTTAGTTTTACATATACTTGAGACATGACTCTGCCGAAAATGCAGGTAAGATAAGCTACATACAGTATATCACAAAAGTGAGTGCACCCCTCACACCTTCCATTTGAGGATGCCCCACAGATGCTCAATAGGGTTTAGGTCTGGAGACATGCTTGGCCAGTCCATCACCTTTACCCTCAGCTTCTTTAGCAAGGCAGTGGTTGTCTTGGAGGTGTGTTTGGGGTCGTTATCATGATGGAATACTGTCCTGCGGCCCAGTCTCCGAAGGGAGGGGGATTATGCTCTGCTTCAGTATGTCACAGTACATGTTGGCATTCATGGTTCCCTCAACAAACTGTAGCCCCCCAGTGCCGGCAGCACTCATGCAGCCCCAGACCATGACACTCCCACCACCATGCTTGACTGTAAGCAAGACACACTTGTCTTTGTACTCCTCATCTGGTTGCCGCCACACACGCTTGACACCATCTGAACCAAATAAGTTTATCTTGATCTCATCAGACCACAGGACATGGTTCCAGTAATCCATGTCCTTAGTCTGCTTGTCTTCAGCAAACTGTTTTCGGGCTTTCTTGTGCATCAACTTTAGAAGAGGCTTCCTTCTGGGACGACAGCTATGCAGACCAATTTGATGCAGTGTACGGCGTATGGTCTGAGCACTGACAGGCTGACCCCCCACCCCTTCAACCTCTGCAGCAATGCTGGCAGCACTCATACGTCTATTTCCCAAAGTCAACCTCTGGATATGATGCTGAGCACGTGCACTCAACTTCTTTGGTCGACCATGGCGAGGCCTGTTCTGAGTGGAACATGTCCAGTTAAACCGCTGTATGGTATTGGCCACCGTGCTCCAGCTCAGTTTCAGGGTCTTGGCAATCTTCTTATAGCCCAGGCCATCTTTATGTAGAGCAACAATTATTTTTTTCAGATCCTCAGAGAGTTCTTTGCCATGAGGTGCCATGTTGAACTTCAAGTGTGAAAGCGATGACACCAAATTTAACACACCTGCTCCCCATTCACACCTGAGACCTTGTAACACTAACGAGTCACATAACACCGGGGAGGGAAAATGGCTAATTGGGCCTAATTTGGACATTTTCACTTAGGGGTGTACTCACTTTTGTTGCCAGCGGTTTAGACATTAATGGCTGTGTGTTGAGTTATTTTGAGGGGACAGCAAATTTACACTGTTAATCAAGCTGTACACTCACTACTTTACATTGTAGAAAAGTGTCATGTCTTCACTGTTGTCACATGAAAAAATATACTCAAATATTTACAAAAATGTGAGGGGTGTACTCACGTTTGTGATATACTGTACATTGTGGTAAATCATGTGATTAATAACAATGATTAAGGCCTATTGTTGAACAGTTTCATAATGTTTCAGGCTTGGAAAACAGAGTGACAATCATTGAGAGTAAGCTGGACGAACTGAAGAGAATTATTGTAGGTGACATACAAAAATCATCAGCTCGATCCATCATTTACGGACACAAACACTGTGTGGCCGTGTGATGCTTATAAGAGTTAAATGTGCTGAACAAAGCTTACTCTCCTGTGTTTTCAGACAGAACGAATGGTTTGACGGACTCAGGATATGTGGGAACCTTAGACTCAGAGAAAACTCTAGTCTACACAAAAGTATTCACCAACATCTGCAATGCTTACGACAACCTCAGGTAACAGTTTACAGCCTTACACCAACAATACTACAGGTGCAGCTTATGGCATTAAACTTCTTAGGGATAGCAGCTTTTAAATTTTTTTTTGTCTAAATGACATACCCAAATATAACTGCCTGTAGCTCACGCCCTGAAGCAAGGATATGTATATTCTTGGTACCATTTGAAATGAAACACTTTGAAGATTGTGGAAATGTGAATTTAATGTAGGAGAATATAACACAATAGATCTGGTAGAAGAAAAGAATAAGAAAAAAAACAACCAGTCTTTTTCTACCACTATCTTTGAAATGCAAGAGAAAGGTCACAGTTCCAGCCATCACTCTGGTTGTAATTCCAATAGTATCCACAAGATGGCAAAGTTTCAGATGGATAGTAGTACAGGTGCTGCATATACAGCAACAATGCTACAGGTGCAGCTTATTGCATTAAAAGTACAGGTGTAGCTTATACAGCAACAATACTACAAGTGCTGCTTTTATAGCAACAATACTACAGGTGCAGCTTATGACATTAATACTACAGGTGCAGCTTGTACAGCAACAATACTACAGGTTCTGCTTATGCAACAATACTACAGGTGCAGCTTATACAGCAACAATACTACAGGTTCTGCTTATGCAACAATACTACAGGTGCTGCTTATACAGTAACAATACTACAGGTGCTGCATATTCAGCAACAATGCTACAGGTGCAGCTTATACAGCAACAATACTACAGGTGCTGCATATACAGCAACAATGCTACAGGTGCAGCTTATGCAGCAACAATACAACAGGTGCTGTTTTTTCTCCCCAATTTCATGGTATCCAATTGTTTAGTAGCTACTATCTTGTCTCATCGCTACAACTCCCGTACGGGCTCGGGAGAGACGAAGGTTGAAAGTCATGCGTCCTCCGATACACAACCCAACCAAGCCACACTGCTTCTTAACACAGCGCCATCCAACCCAGAAGCCAGCCGCACCAATGTGTCGGAGGAAACACTGTGCACCTGGCAACCTTGGTTAGCGAGCACTGCGCCCGGACTGCCACAGGAGTCGCTGGTGCGCGATGAGACAAGGATTTCCCTACCGGCCAAACGCTAACAACAGGTGCTGTTTATGCAGCAATACTACAGGTGCTGCTTGTACAGCAACATTACTACATGTGCAGCTAATGGCATTAATACTACAGGTGCAGCTTGTACAGCAACAATACTACGGGTGCTGCTTATACAGTAACAGTACTACAGGTGCTGCTTATACAGCAACAATACTACCGGTGCTGCTTATACAGCAACACTACTACAGGTGCTGCATATACAGCAACAATACAACAGGTGCTGCTTATACAGCAAAGTACTACATGTGCTGCTTATGGCAGCAATACTACAGGTGCTTCTTGTACAGCAACAGTACTACAGGTGCTGCTTATGGCAGCAATACTACAGGTGCTGCTTAAACAGCAACAATACTACAGGTGCTGCTTATGGCAACAATACTACAGATGCTGCGTGTACAGCAACAATACTACAGGTGCTGCATATACAGCAGCAATACTACAGGCTCTGCTTAAACAGCAACAATACTACAGGTGTGGCTTACATTCCCGCTGGGCATAAACTGGTTGAATCAATGTTGTTCCAACGTAATTTGTCAATGTATTGTCATGAGAAATCTACATGGAAAATACATTGGATTAGGAAAAAGTCATCAACTATAGTTTTGAGAATAAAATGTAAATCACATGAATATGTCATCATTGTAACTAATTTTCAACATAGACAAAACTTGTATGAAATATGTTGAATTTGTACCTTTGAAACGTCAGATCGTCAGATCTTCAACGTTATATCCACTATCAGAATAAAAGACAATAGGCTGGGCAGCACCTCCTGCTAGAGAGTTTATCTATCTACAGCTATTTTTGGTCTCCCATCGAGGGTTTTACCGAACCCAGCATTGATATTTGTCACTGACTACTACCAACCTGCTAGTGTGAGAATGATTATTGAGGAATTTCTTAATTACTAAATATTCACTGTTGCTAGCGAAGTTATTCCAAAGGGTTGGTTTAACAGAGCAAATTAAATGTTACCATCATTTATTAGTCATATATTGTTAATGATACTATTTGGGCCATTATAGCATTTGCAAAGTCATCTACAGCTATTGTTTCAATTCAACCCAGGGTTCAACTAAAAGTAAACAATACATATAGGCTCAGGGTTTCAAGCTTTGGTTGATTTCAAGCTTAGGTTGGATTAACCTCTCCATTTCAACCAAAAATATACATTAAATCAAATCAAATCAAATTTTACAAGTCACACGTGCCGAATACAACAGGTGCAGACCTTACAGTGAAATGCTTATTTTACTGGCCCCTAACCAATAGTGCAGTTTAAAAAAATATGTATTAGAATAAGAGATAAAAGTAACAAGTAATTAAAGAGCAGCAGTAAAAAATAACAATATATACAGAGGGGTGCCGATACAGAATCAATGTGCGGGGAAACCGGTTAGTTGAGGTAGTATGTGCGTGTAGGTAGAGTTATTAAAGTGACTAAGCATAGATGACAACAGAGAGTGGCAGTGGTGTAGAGAGGGGGGGGGGGGCAATGCAAATAGACTGGGTAGCCATTTGACTGGATGTTCAGGAGTCTTGGGGGCTTGGGGTTAGAAGCTGTTTAGAAGCATCTTGGACCTAGACTTGGCGCTCCGATACCGCTTGCCGTGCAGTAGCAGAGAGAACAGTTTATGACTAGGGTGGCTGGAGTCTTTGACAATTTTCAGGGTCTTCCTCTGACACTGCCTGGTATAGAGGCCCTGGATGGCAGGAAGCTTGGCCTCAGTGATGTACAGGGCCACAGGGCTACCCTCTGTAGGCAGTGATGCAGTGATGCACCCAGTCAAAATGCTCTCGATGGTGCAGCTGTAGAACCTTTTGAGGATCTGAGGACCCATGCCAAAACTTTTCAGTCTCCTGAGGGGGAATAGGTTTTCTCGTGCCCGCTTCATGACTGCCTTGGTGTGCTTGGACCATGTTAGTTTGTTGGTGATGTGGACACCAAGGAACTTGAAGCTCTCAACCTGCTCCACTGGAGCCCCATCGATGAGAATGGGGGCATGCTCGGTCCTCTTTCCTGTAGTCTACAATCATTTCCTTTGTCTTGATCACGTTGAGGGAGAAGTTGTTGTCCTGGCACCACACGGCCAGGTCTCTGACCTCCTCCTATAGGGCTGTCTCGTTGTTACTAAATGACTAAATCAAAGCAAACTTTATTTAAAGTGGATTTAAAGCTTGATTAGATAAGATTTAGACCTATTCTTTAACTTTGATTTTGGGTTGAGATGGAGACATGAATCCAACTGTAACGCCTGTCGTCGGAAGGATTGGACCAAAGTGTGAAACGTGTTCATGATTTTTTTTATTATCAAAAAACACTCGAACAAAGTAACAAAATGAAAGGGAACAGTTCTGTCAGGTAACAGAGACTAAACAGAAAAATAACTACACAAAAACACAGGTTACAAAAAAGGCTACATAAGTACGATTCCCAATCAGAGACAACGATCGACAGCTGCCTCTGATTGAGAACCACACTCGGCCAAAAACAAAGAAATAGGAAACATAGAATGCCCACCCTAATCACACCCTGACCTAACCAAGTAGAGAAATAAAACGTCTCTCTAAGGTCAGGGCGTGACAGTACCTCCCCAAAGTTGCGGACACCCGGCCGCAAACCTGAACCGGGAGGGTCCGGGTGGGCATCTACCCTCGGTGGCGGCGCCGGTTCGGGACGTAGTCCTCGCTTCCTGCGCTGATCCCTCCGCTTCTGTGGACCCGAACCCGTGGATCGTCGCCGGAGACTCCGGATCATGAATCGTTGCCGGAGGAACCGGACCGTGGATCATCGCCGGAGGCTCTGAACTGGGAACCACCGCTGGAGGCTCCGGACTGCAGATCGTTGCCGAAGGCTCTGGACTGGGAACCCCCGCTGGAGGCTCTGGACTGCAGCTCGTCGCTGGAGACTCCGGACTGCGGATTGTCGCTGGAGGCTCCGGACTGCGGACCGCGGCTGGAGGCTCCGGACTGCGGACCGCCGCTGGAGACTCCGGACTGGGGACCGTCGCTGGAGGCTCCGGATTGGGGACCGTCGCTGGAGGCTCCGGATTGGGGACCGTCGCTGGAGGCTCCGGACTGGGGACCGTAGCTTGAGGCTCTGGACTGTGGACCATTGCTGGAAGCTCCGGACTGGGCACCATCGCTGGAGACTCTGGACTGCGGACCGCCGCTGGAGACTCCGGACCGCCGCTGGAGGCTCCGGACTGCGGAGACGTACTGAAGGCCTGGTGCGTGGAGCTGCCATAGGGCGTACCAGGCTGGGGAGACATACTGGAGGTCTGGTACGTGGAACCGGAACAGGTCTCACCGGACTGGGGAGACGTACTGGAAGCCTGGTGCGTGGAGCTGCCACAGGGCTTACCAGGCTGGGGAGACATACTGGAGGCGGTCTGACCAGTCACACGCTCCCCACGGTAAGCACATGGAGTTGGCTCAGGTCTAAACCCTGACACCACCAATCTCCCCATGTGCCCCCTCCAAAATAATTTGGGGGCTGCTTCTCGGGCTCCCGTTGTCTCGGGCTCCCGACAGCTGCCTCTGATTAGGAACCACACTCTGCAAAAAAACAAAGAAATAGGAAACATAGAATGCCCACCCTAATCACACCCTGACCTAACCAAATAGAGAAATAAAACGGCTCTCTAAGGTCAGGGCTTGACACCAACATATCAATTATTAATTTGTAGACAAACTGGATATTGAATTGTGTTTGGTTGTCAATGCAACCATATATCAACATTTGAAAGAGATGTATCTTCCACTTGAATAGTTCCATCTGTGCCACTGACTTAGGGCTCTACTCAATCTGTATTGCGGAAATTCAGCGTTACAGCATGATTGAAATTTAAAGGCAATGTTCCCGCGTTAGTGGATACTGCATTCAAAGTAAACTCTGCATATGTCGGCTCAATCGGAAATTACCTTAACATTTCTATTGCAGAATCTGTAACACTTTCTGCTTAGTCTGGCTTTTATTACAGTTTGTCTACAAATTAATATGTTTTTTTTATGTTGGATTCAAATCAAATCAAATGTTATTGGTTACATTCACATGTTTAGCAGATGTTAATGCGAGAGTAGCAAAATGCTTGTGCTTCTTGTTCCGACCATGCAGTAATATCTAACAAGTAATCTAACAATTTCACAACAACTACCTTATACACACAAGTGTAAGGGAATGAATAAGAATATGTACATATAAATATATTGATGAGCGATGGGTGTGCGGCATAGGCAAGATGCAGTAGATGGTATAGAGTACAGTATACACATATGAGATGAGTTATGTAGGTTATGTAAACATTATATAAAGTGGCAATGTTTAAAGTGACAAGTGATACATTTATTACATCCAATTTGTAATTATTAAAGTGGCTAGAGATTTGAGTTAGTGTATTGGCAGCAGCCACTCAATGTTAGTGATAGCTGTTTAACAGTCTGATGGCCTTGAGATAGAAGCTGTTTTTCAGTCTTTTGGTCCCAGCGTTGATGCACCTGTACTGACCTCACCTTCTGGATGATAGCGGGGTGAACAGACAGTGGCTCGGGTGGTTGTTGTCCTTGATGATCTTTATGGCCTTCCTGTGACATCGGGTGGTGTAGGTGTCCTGGAGGGCAGGTAGTTTGCCCCCGGTGATGCGTTGTGCAGACCTCACTACCCTCTGGAGAGCCTTACGGTTGTGGGTGGAGCAGTTGCCGTACCAGGCGGTGATACAGCCCGACATGATGTTCTCGATTGTGCATCTGTAAAAGTTTGTCAGTGTTTTCGGTGACAAGCCAAATTTCATCAGCCTCCTGAGGTTGAAGAGGCGTGTGGGTGGACCATTTCAGTTTGTCCGTGATGTGTACGCAGAGGAACTCCTGTCGATGTGGATAGGGGGGTGCTCCCTCTGCTGTTTCCTGAAGTCTACGATCATCTCCTTTGTTTTGTTGATGTTGAGTGTGAGGTTATTTTCCTGACACCACACTCCGAGGGCCCTCACATCCTCCCTGTAGGCCGTCTCGTAGTTGTTGGTAATCAAGCCTACCACTGTAGTGTCGTCCGCAAACTTGATGATTGAGTTGGAGGCGTGCATGGCCACGCAGTCGTGGGTGAACAGGGAGTACGGGAGAGGGCTGAGAATGCACCCTTGTGTGGTTCCAGTGTTGAGGATCAGCGGGGTGGAGATGTTGTTTCCTACCTTCACCACCTGGGGGTGGCCCGTCAGAAAGTCCAGGACCCAGTTGCACAGGGCGGGGTCGAGACCCAAGGTCTTGAGCTTAATGACGACTTTGGAGGGTACTATGGTGTTAAATTCTGAGCTATAGTCAATGAAGAGCGTTCTTACATTCCTCTTGTCCAGATGGGTTAGGGCAGTGTGCAGTGTGATTGCGATTGCGTCTTTTGTGGACAAGTTGGGCGGTAAGCAAATTGGAGTGGGTCTAGGGTGTCAGGTAGGGTGGAGGTGATATGATCCTTGACTTGTCTCTCAAAGCACTCCATGGTGACAGAAGTGAGTGCTACGGGGAGATAGTCGTTTAGCTCAGTTACCTTAGCTTTCTTGGGAACAGGAACAATGGTGGCCCTCTTGAAGCATGTGGGAACAGCAGACTGGGATAGGGATTGATTGAATATATCCGTAAACACACCAGCCAGCTGGTCTGCACATGCTCTGAGGACGCGGTTAGGGATGCCGTCTGGGCCAGCAGCCTTGTGAGGGTTAACAAGTTTAAGTGTTTTACTCAAGTTGGCTGCGGTGAAGCAGGTTTTGGTAGCGGGCTGTGTCAGTGGCACTGCATTGTCCTCAAAGCGAGCAAAGAGGTTGTTTAAATTGCCTGGGAGCAAGATGTCGGTGTCCGCAACATGGCTGATTTTCTTTTTGTAATTCGTGATTGACTGTAGACCCTGCCACATGTCTGAGCCATTGCATTGCGACTCTACTTTGTCTCTATTACTGACGCTTAGCGTGTTTGATTGCCTTGAGGAGGGAATAGCTACACTGTTTATATTCGGTCATGTTTCCGGTCGCCTTGCTATGATTAAAAACAGTGGTTTGCGCTTTCAGTTTTGCGTGAATGCTGCCATCAATCCACAGTTTCTGGTTGGGGAAGGTTTTAATAGTCTCAGTGGGTACAACATCACCGATGCACTTGGTAATTAACTTGCTCACCGAATCAGCGTATACATCAATGTTGTTGTCTGAGGTAATCCGGAACATATCTCAGTCCACGTGATCGAAGCAATCTTGAAGTGTGGAATCTGATTGGTCGAGACCAGCGTTTAACAGACCTGAGCACGGGAGTTTCCTGTTTTAGTTAGGTTGGGAGCAACAAAATAGAGTTTTGGTCAGATTTCCCAAAAGGAAGGCGAGGGAGGGCTTTGTATGCGTTGCAGAAGTTCAGCATTCGATATGCTGATCAAATTTATGGAGCCTTGTTTTCAGATTAGTTTTGTTAAAATCCCCAGCTACAATAAATGCAGCCTCAGGATATATGGTTTCCAGTTTACATAGAGTCCAATGAAGTTATTTCAGGGTGGGAGAGGTGTCTGCTTGGGGGAGGATATACACGGCTGTGATTATAATCGAAGATAATTTCTTGGTAGATAATGCGGTCGTCATTTGATTGTAAGGAATTCTAGGTCAGGTGAACAGAAGGACTTTAGTTCCTGTATATTGTTATGATCACACCACGACTCATTAATCATAAGGCATTCACCCTCACCCTTCTTACCAGAGAGATGTTTGTTTCTGTCGGCGCGATGCGTGAAGACACCGGGTAACTGTACCGACTCTGATAACATATCCCGAATGAGCCCTGTTTTCGCAATGTCTCTCTGGAAGGTAACCCTTGCTCGGATTTCCTCAACCTTGTTGTCAAGAGACTGGACATTGGCGAGTTTGTTGTCAAGAGACTGGACATTGGCGAGTAGTATACTCGGGAGCGGTGAGCGATGTGCCCGTCTACGGAGCCTGACCAGAAGACGGCTCCGTCTGCCCCTTCTGCGGCGCCGTTGTTTTGGGTCACCTACTGGGATCCAATCCATTGTCCTGGGTTGGTGGTCCAACAGAGGATCCGTATTCCTAGTCATAATGTTGGTAAGTTGACGTTGCTCTTATATCCAATAGTTCTTCCCGGCTGTATGTAATAAGACTTAAGATTTCTTGGGGTAACAGTGTAAGAAATAATACATAAAAACTAAATACTGCGTAGTTTCCTAAGAACGCGAAGCGAGGTGGCCATCTCTGTCGGCGCCATTCTCACATCTCCATCTCAAACAAAAATACAAGTTAAAGAGTAGACTAAATCAAATTAGAATGTAAATGCACTTTAAATAAGGTTTGATTTGATTTAGTCCTATTCTTTAACTAAGTATTCTTGGTTGAGATGGAGACATCAACATATCAACTATTAATTTGTAGACAAACTGGAATTAAAGCCAGACTAAGTCAGTGATACAAAAGACACATCTCCTTCAAATGTTGATATTAAGTTGCGCTGCCAGCCAAACACAATTCAATAATACTTTTGTAATACAGTCAATAGCCTAAAGTTAATAATCTTACAAACTATTGTAACAGTACAACTTTCAACAGTACAACATGTCCTCAAAGATGGAAGGCAGGCGGGAGAAGGCGAGATCAGGTGGGACCATTCTAGCCAATGAGAGTGCAGATATGCGTATGAACAACAGACCATAGAGATAGATGAAGGACTCAAATTTGTATCTGTGCCATTATAGCATCTGTGACAGCATGACAGCCATTGAGGCTCCACTTGAAAGTAGTCATTTATCTTCTTCTTCATTGGCTGATTGCTCCCAACTCATAAGAATCCCCACCCAGTTGGCTACTTTAAAATCATGGAAGCTCTCCATTGCAATGTCCATGCTAAATAGATTATATCCATCATAAGTCCTCTATCTATCTTTATGATAACAGACAACTCCTATATAAAGTTGTTTTTTTCCAAAGTTGCCAAAATGCCATATGCATCCATATATGTGCATTCCTAACAACCTAACAATTACGAAACTCCTTTTCGATCAAATAAGCCTCACTTAGAAAATTAGCGATTACATTTTTTGTTGTCCAAATTTGACAGTCTTCTTGACCTCCATACAAAAAATCCTCACTTCGTGTGCTTATTTTCATGGACAGACTTTGGGTTGAGTGAAACCTCCTCTCTTGTTGAATTCACTCCCCGGCCTCTGTTTTTCAACTCTTTCCATCAGCTGGGCAATCTGCAACTGCTACTTCCATTTGTGGACTTTCAAATTAATAATATAAAGCCATTGATTCTTGAAGAATATAACCTATAAATGCCTCATGTACTTAGTTCAACTGTCTAACCCACAGACTTTAAAGGTAAAAGGTACGTTTGTTTCACTCCATTATTTGTAAACAATGTCATTTTAAACAAACAGTGTATAGCTTCAAAACATGGGTAAAACTATCATTTTGATCTGATGGATGGTCAGTCCTTGCATCCATGGCCCCGACTAAAGGGTGACCGCTCTGTTATTGTTTGAACTGCAGATTGCCATTTCATGAATCTCTCCTGGTTGACCTGCACACACAGAGACGTTTAAAGGACATTTTATACGATTAGATTAATATTCAGTCATTTTTTTCAAAATTATAAAAAAAATTATTAAAAGAAAATATGGGAAAAAAGTAAAAGTCCTGTAAAGGAATAAAGTAATATGCATCTTAAGCGTTTGTCAATACAGTATCAGCTAAATGTACCAGAAGGGGGAGCCAACTTACTGTTTATCAGAAATATCTATTTGACCAAATACCCAACTCCTAACATCATACACAATCATGTACACACCAATAACAACTCCACTGATTTCCTAGAAACAAGCTAGGTTTCAAAACTTTTATTTTCTGTGACAGAACTAATTGAGCCTTGGTACACATTACCTCCTGTTTTGCATGCACAGTGAAAGACAAATCATGACATTCAAATACATTTTACAGCAAACAAATACATTTAAACCAAAAACCCTGATAAATAAAATAAAAAAAATGAAATGAAACCTATAGAACAAGCATTCTGAGAGAAATATGGTGTTTGTATTACCCAGCCTGGTGGTCCAGTCTGTTTGCGCTTTTGCCAAATCCTCTCTGTGTTCGTTCCTTGTCATACCAAGATGTACACTACATGACCAAAAGTATGCGGACACCTGCTTGTCGATCATCTCATTCTAAAATCATGGGCATTAATATAGAGTTAGTCCCCCCTTTGGTGCTATAACAGCCTCCACTCTGCTGGGAACGCTTTACACTAGATGTTGTAACATTGCTGCGGGGACTTGCTTCCATTCAGCCACAAGAGCATTAGTGAGGTCGGGCACTGATGTTGGGCGATTAGGCCTGGCTCACAGTCGGCATTCCAATTCATCCCAAAGGTGTTCGATAGGGTTGAGGTCAGGGCTCTGTGCAAGCCAGTCAAGTTCTTCCACACCGATCTCGACAAACCATTTCTGTATGGACCTCACTTTGTGCACTGGGACATTGTCATGTGAAACAGGAAAGGGCCTTCCACAAACTGTTGCCACAAAGTGGGAAGCACAGAATCTCTAGAATGTCATTGTATGCTGTAGCATTAAGATTACCTTCACTGGAACTAAGGGGCCTAGCCCGAACCATGAAAAACAGCCCCAGACCATTATTCCTCCTCCACAAAATTTACAGTTGGCACTATGCAGGTAGTGTTCGCCTAACCCAGATTAATCAGACTGCCAGATGGTGAATCACTCCAAATAACGTGTTTCCACTGCTCCAGAGTCCAATGAAGGCGAGCTTTACACCACTCCAGCCGACAATTGGCATTGCGCGTGGTGATCTTGGGCTTGTGTGCGACTGCTCGGCCATGAAAACCCATTTCATGAAGATCCCGACGAACAGTTGTAGTGCTGACGGTGCCTCCAGAGGCAGTTTGGAACTCAGTAGAGTGTTGCAACCCGAAGACAGACGATTTTTATGTGCTACGCGCTTCAGCACTCAGCAGTCCCGTTCTGTGAGCTTGTGTGGCCTACCACTTCGCGGCTGAGGCGTTGTTGCTCCAAGATGTTTCCACTTCCCAATAACAGCATTAACAGTTGAACGGGGCAGCTCTAGCAGGGCAGAAATTTGACGAACTGACTTGTAAAGTCGGCATCCTATGACGGTGACATGTGACATGAGCTCTTCAGTAAGGCCATTCTACTGACAATGTTTGTCTATGGAGATTGCATGGTTGTGTACTCGATTTTCTACACCTGTCAGGAACTGGTGTGGCTGAAATAGCCAAATACACTAATTTGAAGGGGTGTCCACATACTTTTGTAAATATAGTGTATGTATAGCTTGAAAAGGCTGGAAGAATAGAAAGTTGGCTACAGCACAGTTACAGAAGGGGACAAGGCTATACAGTATGTATAACCAATGTTAATACATAGAACAATTAGTCTAGAGGTGGGCCTAGGCTTGTGACAAGTTGAGGAAGAGTGAATCAATACAATATTGTCAATGTGTGTGACATCACCAATAGGGACAATGAGAAAAGTGAAATAAACAGAAGCCATAATATGGCTATAAGAAGTTACAATACCATACATTCACACAGTACTGGTAAAGTGATGCTTATTTCTTTTAGATTTGGCTGAATTCACTCTGTAGTAGGTATGTAGTATCCGTTTTGGCCCCTGAATGTATTGACGACAAGACAACTTCCATCGCAAGAAAGGATCAAAATACCTCAACAAGGACAAGAACCACCCGGACTCATTCAGAAAAATAGAGGGGAGAACGTCAATTCAAACGTGGCACCCCTGGAAGGCAACATTAGCTATTCTTGTGTCCCCAAAGGGTAGGAAAATAAATAGCTTGAATCTTATATTTTCAACATTGAGGCCAACTACCTCACTTTGACAACACTGTACACTATATACAAAAACAGATAACACAGACAAAGTACTGCTTCGTCTTTTCCGCAAACTTGACATCAGCAAACTATAGTTTTGGACAGTACAAATACCTATTTCATCAACACAAGAGTATGAGATATTGTCTTTTCATACAAATAAGAAATTATTTGTTCACATTACTTTAAAGAAGTGTAGTCTTTCAGATAACATTGTTCTAGGAGCAAACACACAAAAACAAACTCAATGAACCCAAATCCATTACTACTCATTATTAAAATGTGTCCCCTAATGTTAATGATAACTACGGCTTATGATATACAGTTATGTTTACACTCATGCATATAGTTTACAATTAGCACATTGATAATCCAACATTGAGGATTATTCAGTCAGAGCACACTATGCTCACCACAGCGCTAAAGTGAACATCACCGCACACCTGGACAAAGAATCAACGTATGACAAAACTTGACACGCAATAAATGTTTTATGACTTTTCTATGAGAGAAGCACAACTGTAGAGTTTGTGTTGTTTTGTCTGTCACCTGTGATAGTTAACAGACGAAATGAAAGATGCTATGGACATCACATATATAAAGGGATTGGCAGTCTCTGTCTTGGAGATCTTGATAGTTTACTACAGGGATGAACAACGGAACTCATCATGAGGGGCAGCAGTGGTTCGTGGGTCTGCGTACCCACATCCATACCACCCCCCGCCAGCAAAGCACCCCTGTGACAGCGAAGAGAAACATTTGAAGTTTTAAAGTTAATTTCCTGCAATTCTACACATTTTGCCATGGGGTGTAGAGAAAATGTTACCGTTTTAAAGCATGTTCTCTGCAATTCTACACATTTTGCCACTGGGCACAGAGAATATATTTTTATTTTATAACTCATTTCATGCAATTTTACTCATTTTGCCATGGACTGGAGAAAACAATTAGAAGTTTTACAGCTCATTTCCTGAAATTCTACACATTTTACCATAGGGTGGATGCAAATGTCAGCAGTTTTAATATGATAACTGATGATCAAAGGGCCCCACCCCGGTCGTTAATTCAACCATGCTTACTACAAGTTTAGATAGCTGGCCACTAGACTAATTTACCAATCAAAAAACATTTAGCTGACATGGGCTAATTGAGTGACTGCTGATGCACAACCACATTTCTAAATTGCATCTTGTGTATTCTTTATTCTAACCCTCAACAGTGAGTTGAGACCCCGACTAAACTCCTAAGAATTTGTTTTTAAATTTTTTTAAAAGTGTAATTGGTCCGCAGGCCTACAAAAGGCCTACAAAAGTTGCCCATTCACGGCATACTATATATTTTCTGGACTTTATCTTCTTACTGCAGTATGATAGAAGTCTTAAAAGCCCTATTCACCCAAATATGGAAGATCCATACTGTATAGGATATAATCCTTGTCATAAGAGGTCTGATAAGAACATCAAAAGAGCTTCAACCTGTCCAACCACGCTAGAAAAGGTTGGTTCATTTTCCTAAAAACATTTTCAAAAATCTTTCACTGAATAATATCTAGGCTCATTCCGTCCAATTAGATTTTTTTTGTTGATAAAACAACTTGTTGATTTCAATTTACGCAGTTAATTTTTTGTTTTACAATGATATTTCATTTGTAAATTGTGGTAAATGCATTTTAGTGAAAAGATCTCGGTGTATTGTAGCCAACACTCTACTTGTATAGTGTTATAGTATTGTTGCTGATAAATGTTTAGTGGGGAAAAATTATAATATGTAACATGTGATGTAACATATGTAACATTAGTGACATTTTATATCAAGACATTCTTCTTGTAAGGAACGTTTTTTTTAGTTTCTATAATATTAGAGGTACAGTCATCACTGCAACAGTACAGTGTAGACATAAAATGAGCTATAGCCTCATTCAAGTTTTTACCTAAGTAACTATGCATTTTTCATCCATATGCTCTTTGCATTTAAACAATCACTCACGTTTCTGGCTACAGGAATATTATGACAAATTTGTCTATTTTCTTTTTTTTGGGGGGGGGGGCACTGAACAGAAATTGTGGACGCCAACCAGCAGCACTTTTATACCCAGCTTTGAAGTTCTGTATAACCAAACAAGCACACGTTTTTGCTTCATTTGAAAGTACATTTTGGATACACAGCCTTAGGAGTCTTGATCCAATGAAAGTCAACAGATAGCTTCCATTTAAAATAAAGCTGCAACAACAGGATCGAAGGAGCTAGAGAACAAACACTAAATGAATAGTTAAAAATAAACAAAAATCTCTATTTTTGGGCCACCATCCGGCTGGTGTTGGTTCAGAGGCCTTAGTTGTAGTAGTGGATGCTTTGGATGTCTTGGATGTGGCAGTAGATGGCTTAAGCATAGGACGAGAAGGGTATGCAGAGTCATGGATGTTAGATTTAGGATAAATGGACATGGAAGTCAATGGCGTAGGATGTCAATAAAGTGGTTCTTTTTAGAAGCATTAACATTTATTTTAGAAGCTTTTAAAAGACTAAAAAGCTTTAAAATATACTTTAGAAGCTTTCAAATACTTTTGAATAGCTTTATTAGACCTTATAGAAGCTTTCAAAGACTAAGAAGCTTTTGAAGATCTTTCAGAAGCTTTCTTAGATCTTTTAATTATCCCTTTTTGAATCTTGCTTTCAGATACTTTATAGAGAAGTTAGAAGCCCTTGACGTGGCAATAAGCTTCCAGGGAGGAGAAGACGATGTACATGAGCCACAGGCTGAAGAAGAGACAGGTGGTTGCGATTTTGGGGCCACGGGGCCCACCCAGCTCGCCCCCAATCTCGGGCCGGCGCCGGTACATGAGCACGGCCACGGCGACAAAGGCGAAGATGGTGAATAGGGTGACGGAAAAGGCCAGGGTGCCCGGGTCCACCCGGAAGTCGTTGCCCTTGGAATTGTGGTAGATGGCAGCGATGGACCAGGCCACGCCGATGCCCAAGAAGACGTTGACGGCATTGCTGCCCGTTACGTTGCCGATGGAGGCATCGGCGTACTGGTCCTGAATTGCAGCTACCTTGCTGGCAAATGTGTCTGGGGGAGAGAGAGAGAGAGATAAAGAGAAAGGGAGATGACGAAAAATAAGAATTTGGAATGGTGATAGGGTAACACAGATCCGAAATTAGATGTCAATGCATGACAAGAGCTATGACATAGTGTACTATTCAATAACACTTCATATAAACCCTACATACAGTGGGGCAAACAAGTATTTAGTCAGCCACCAATTGTGCAAGTTCTCCCACTTGAAAAGATGAGAGAGGCCTGTAATTCTCATCATTGGTACACTTCAACTATGCCAGACAAAATGAGAAAAAAAAATACAGAAAATCACATTGTAGGATTTATAATGAATTTATTTGCAAATTATGGTGGAAAATAAGTATTTGTTCACCTACAAACAAGCAAGATTTCTGGCTCTCACAGACCTGTAACTTCTTCTTTAAGAGGCTCCTCTGTCCTCTACTCGTTACCTGTATTAATGGCACCTGTTTGAACTTGTTATCAGTATAAAAGACACCTGTCCACAACCTCAAACAGTCACACTCCAAACTCTACTATGGCCAAGACCAAAGAGCTGTCAAAGGACACCAGAAACAAAATTGTAGACCTGCACCAGGCTGGGAAGACTGAATATGCAATAGGTTAGCAGCTTGGTTTGAAGAAATCAACTGTGGGAGCAATTATTAGGAAATGGAAGACATACAAGACCACTGATAATCTCCCTCGATCTGGGGCTCCACGCAAGATCTCACCCCGTGGGGTCAAAATGATCACAAGAACGGTGAGCAAAAATCCCAGAACCACATGGGGGGACCTAGTGAATGACCTGCAGAGAGCTGGGACCAAAGTAACAAAGCCTACCATCAGTAACCTACCATCAGTAACTACGCCGCCAGGGACTCAAATCCTGCAGTGCCAGACGTGCCTCCCTGCTTGAGCCAGTACATGTCCAGGCCCGTCTGAAGTTTGCTAGAGAGCATTTGGATGATCCAGAAGAAGATTGGAAGAATGTCATATGGTCAGATGAAACCAAAATATAACTTTTTGGTAAAAACTCAACTCGTTGTGTTTGGAGGACAAAGAATGCTGAGTTGCATCCAAAGAACACCATACATACTGTGAAGCATGGGGGTGGAAACATCATGCGTTGGGGCTGTTTTTCTGCAAAGGGACCAGGACGACTGATCCGTGTAAAGGAAAGAATGAATGGGGCCATGTATCGTGAGATTTTGAGTGAAAACCTCCTTCCATCAGCAAGGGCATTGAAGATGAAACGTGGCTGGGTCTTTCAGCATGACAATGATCCCAAACACACCGCTCGGGCAACGAAGGAGTGGCTTCGTAAGAAGCATTTCAAGGTCCTGGAGTGGCCTAGCCAGTCTTCAGATCTCAACCCCATAGAAAATCTTTGGAGGGAGTTGAAAGTCTGTGTTGCCCAGAAACAGCCCCAAAACATCACTGCTCTAGAGGAGATCTGCATGGAGGAATGGGCCAAAATACAGTGTAACAGTGTGTGAAAACCTTGTGAAGACTTACAGAAAATGCTTGACCTCTGTCATTGCCAACAAAGGGTATATAACAAAGTATCGAGATAAACTTTTGTTATTGACCAAATACTTATTTTCCACCATAATTTTCAAATAAATTCATAAAAAATCCTACAATGTGGATTTCTGGATTTTTTTTCTCATTTTGTCTGTCATAGTTTAAGTGTACCTATGATGAAAATGTACAGGCCTCTCTCATCTTTTTAAGTGGGAGAACTTGCACAATTGGTGGCTGACTAAATACTTTTTTTGCCTAATTATAATAAAAACCTGTCATGAGAGTAAAGAGCTAGATGGTGTGTGTTACTAGCCTGGCGTCCCAATGCCGCAAACACCAGACTGGTGACAGAGTCTTCATAAGACCCAGAGTTTGTGAATATGTCTTTGCGCGTGTATGTGTGTCTGGGTGTATTGCAGCATGTATGGAACGCACCTGGCACAGACGTCCCGAGCGCCACAAACACCACGGCGGTCACAGAGTCCTTGAGGCCCACGGTACAGCCAAAGTGGGAGGCCAGGTCTCCAATGAAGGCGGTGAGCAGGCCAATCATACTGATGGAGACCACGAAGCAGGCCCAGCCATTCCAGTAGTCGGTGGGCGGCACAAATGCGAACAGGAGCTTCCAGAAGACGGTGAGGAAGTGCATGACGTAATCAAAGCAGGAGGGCAGCTTCTCCTCACCGCACTCGTCCTCGTCATCATCGCCTGAGACATTTTGAGGGGAGGGAGTTATTTTATTTAACTTTTACTTAACTAGGCAAGTCATTTAAGAACAAATTCTTATTTACAATTTAGGAAAAAGGGCTCCTGTGGGTACGGGTGCTGGGATTAAAAATAAAATACAGTTGAAGTCGGAAGTTAACATATACAGTCCCTTAGCCAAATACATTTAAACTCTGTTTTTCACAAATTCTGACATTTAATCCTAGTACAAATTCCCTGTATTAGGTCAGTTAGGATCACCACTTTATTTTAAGAATGTGAAATGTCAGAAATGTCAGAATGTCATCACATTCCCAGTGGGTCAGAAGTTTACATACACTAAATTAGTATTTGGTAGCATTGCCTTAAAATTGCTTAACTTGGGTCAAACGTTTCAGGTAGCCTTCCACAACCTTCCCACAATAAGTTGGGTGAATTTGGTATTGATTTGTTCTGGGTATGATTTGCACTTTTCGCACCAAAGTACGTTAATTTCTAGGAGACAGAACGCGTCTCCTTCCTGAGCAGTATGATGGCTGCGTGGTCCCATGGTGTATATACTTGCGTACTATTGTTTGTACAGATGAACGTGGTACCTTCAGGCATTTGGATATTGCTCCCAAGGATGAACCAGACTTGTGGAGGTCTACAATTCTTTTCTGAGGTCTTGGCTGATTTCTTTGGATTTTCCCATGATGTCAAGCAAAGAGGCACTGAGTTTGAAGGTAAGCCTTGAAATATATCCACAGGTACACCTCCAATTGACTCAAATTATGTCTATTAGCCTATCAGAAGCTTCTAAAGCCATTACATAATTTTCTGGAATATTCCAAGCTGTTTAAAGGCACAGTCAGCTTAGTGTATGTAAACTTCTGACCCACTGGAATTGTGATACAGTGAGTTATAAGTGAAAAAATCTGTCTGTAAACAATTGTTGGAAAAATTACTTGTGTTATGCAAGTAGTTGTCCTAACCGACTTGCCAAAACTATAGTTTGTTAAGAAGAAATTTGTGGAATAGTTGTAAAAATCATTTTAATGACTCCAACCTAAGTGTATGTAAACTTCTGACTTCAACTGTATATAAATATAAGACAAAACACACATCATGAGAAGAGAGACAACACAACACTACATAAAGAAAGACCCAAGACAACGACATAGCAAGGCAGCAACACATGACAACAACACATGGTAGCAACACAACATGGTAGAAGCACAAAACATGTTACAAACATTATTGGGCACAGACAACAGCACAAAGGGCAAGAAGGTAGAGACAACAATACACCATGCAAATCAGCCACAACTGTCATTAAGAGTGTCCATGATTGAGTCTTTGAATGAAGAGATTGAGATAAAACTGTCCAGTTTGAGTGTTTGTTGCAGCTCGATCCAGTCGCTAGCTGCAGCGAACTGAAAAGACGAGCGACCCAGGGATGTGTGTGCTTTGGGGACCTTTAACAGAATGTGACTGGCAGAACGGGTGTTGTATGTGGAGGATGAGGCCTGCAGTAGATATCTCAGATAGGGGGGAGTGAGGTCTAAGAGGGTTTTTATAAATAAGCATCAACCAGTGTGTCTTGCAACGGGTATACAGAGATGACCAGTTTACAGAGGAGTATAGAGGGCAGTGTTGTGTCCTATAAGGAGCATTGGTGACAAATCTGATGGCCGAATGGTAAAGAACATCTAGCCCCCCAAGAGGCCGATCTATAAATTATGTCTCCGTAATCTGAATCAGGGTTAGTATGGCAGCTGGGGTGAAAGAAGAGCGATTACAATAGAGGAAACCAAGTCTAGATTTAACTTTAGCCTGCAGCTTTGATATGTGCTGAGAAAAGGACAGTGTACCTTCTAGCCATACTCCCAAGTACTTGTATGAGGTGACTACCTCAAGCTCTAAACCCTCAGAGGTAGTAATCACACCTGTGGGGAGAGGGTCATTCTTCTTACCAAACCACATGACCTTTGTTTTGGAGGTGTTCAGAACAAGGTTAAGGGCAGAGAAAGCTTGTAGGACACTAAGAAAGTTTTGTTGCAGAGCATTTAACACAAAATCCCGGGAGGGGCCAGCTGAGTTTAAGACTGTATCATCTGCATACAGCTATGTTGTTGATGTAAATTGAGAAGAGCGTGGGGCCTAGGATTGAGTCTTGGGGTACTCCCTTGGTGACAGGCAGTGGCTGAGACAGCAGATTGTCTGACTTTATACTCTGCACTCTTAGAGCGAGGTAGTTAGCAAACCCCCGGTAGTTAGTTGTAACCCCAACTTCGTAGTTCAATTTCAACATTTAACATGGTTAAAACCTCTGCTACAATGTTAAGGTTCTCTGCAATGTAAACTAGTCTTAAACTGTGAGTAGACCAGGAGAAACTAGCCACCACTAGTCCATTCTAAATTTAAAACACAGACGTTCAGGCTTTCCAAGTAGTGTTAGCCGTTACCCCTACTAATTTCCACATTACACAAATAATGAAGTCTCTTATCACATCAAGTCAGGACAGTGAGCCACATCGCTACTCATTGAAGCCATGGGAGAGTTCATTAGGGTGACGTTGCTTAAAATAGCTGATGGGCAAAATCCACCTGAATGCGTTTCTCTGCACGGGAGCAGGGAATGGTCACGTTTTTGTGTGTGTGTATGTGTGTGTGTCTGTATTTGTGTCTATTTTTGATAATGCAATACATGTCGTGTCCATGAGTATGTTTCAAGACATAGGCCTGCATTGCAGTACTTGTTTCAATGTTTGTTTCTACATGTGAACGCATGTGTGGGTGCGTGTGCTCATGCATGCATTTGAGTGGACAGGAGGCCATAGTGGTTAAACAGATCCAGCTTGACCATGTCCTGTCCTGTTTTGTCTCCAATTGAATTTGTGTTACAGTAAACATACAGGTTAGGGATGAGATCAACCATAGCCCCTCTGCAGCAAAGACTCTGTGCCTATCCTAGTGGAAAGGGTCTTCCTGGATATTAGCACAGTTCAGAACTCACGAGTACACACACACACACACATACACAATGGTCGTGTCCGAATACCCATACTTGCATTCTGAATAGTAGGAATGTTTGTATGTGAAATTTCAAAATGTTTGTATGCTTTAAATCGCAGGATGTCATACTAATTTCAGCTTTTCAGCCAGTAGAATTCGCTGTACACCTTTGAGGAAGAAAATCGTCTTTTGAGAACCAAGTGTCTGACAACAGCTGATAATCAGCTGTACCAAAACGAATGACGGGAATAAACGGAATTGCTCATTAGATTATGCATCCTCAGGATTCTAGTATGCTGATATTGGTTGCTTACTTAATTAATTGTTTTGAACAGTATGTGATACTAGCACACAATATGCAGTTTATCTAAGTAGTAGGAAAGCCTGATTCTGGACATGGCCACAAACACACATGTAGTTTAGAACCCCATGAGCAAACTAATTCATTACATGGACTTTTTAATGATCTCATTACTACTGTATCCCTGGAGAAATCTCCTCTGGAGTGCACTCCCATGGCTAACAAGCTTTGTTAGCCAGAGCGAAAGAGAGAAGTGGAGAAGCAGAGAGAGAGAGAGGGAGAGAGAGAGAGAGAGAGAGAGACAGTGGTGGAGAGGCAGAGAGAGAACGCAGAGCAAACTAGAATGCTATTTTGCCCTAAACAGAGTACACAGTGGCAGAATACGCGACCACACACACACACATACACACACACACAGATTTCCACTGAGGGCCTGAGCGGTCAGGCCCTCAGTGGAAATTTGTGTGTGTGTGTATGTGTCTGTCTGTGTGCGTGTGTTCGTGCATGTGTGTGTGTGAGATGTGTGCATATATGATTGTGTATGTGAGATTGTGTGGGGGTGTGTGTGTTGCTTGATGAGTTCGTTGTGCTTCAGTGCTACCTTGTTGATAAATCAACAGTGCATTGTGTCTGGAATGTGCTTCGGAGGGCGCCGCTACAAGAACTTCACAGTTCCCTCTAATTACAAAAAGCATTCCAATTAAGATTTGGGCAGATGGCTTTGTGGCTAGGGTGATTGTGTAGCCAATTAAGACAAATGTGATTTGAAAGGAAAATAACATAATAGATTTGATTTTGCTCTGAATACATCATCCTGTATTGTTGTCCAAGAATCAGAATATAGGCTGGCTCCCAAATGGCAACCTATTCACTATAGTGCACTACTTTTCAACAGAGCCCTATAGGCCTTGGTCAAACGTAGTGCACTATAAAGGGAATATGATGCCATTTGAGACGCAGATATGGTATTTAAGAGGCTACCTGGAAGGGTTCTTCCTACTGCACTTCCTAGACCTAGGGAGTTTTTTCCCCACTCTAGTTGTGGTTTGCTCTTTTGGGGTTGTTAGGCCTGGATTTCTGGTTAGTCACTTTGTTACAAACACATTTCTAAAAAGCTCTATACGCTGCCAATTAAATGATTGATTGATTGATCTGCTTACCAGAGCTGACTGTGATAGCTTCCATAAACTGCTGCCTCCAGCTATTGGTTCCAATCAATAGAGCCAAGTTGGTCTTCTTAATGAGTTTATCCACTGTGTTCTGTGGGGCACCAGAACATAATATTTCAGTCTAATAATCCTCAATCCTGGTTATTTAGCATTTCACAAACATAGATACAAGCCCAATGAATACACCTTGGCAGTGCACATGATGCAAAAGTCTATACAATACAATAAAGACAAAGCAGTTTGATTTATCAGGCCAGACTGGGAACTGAACCATATCTCAACCCCTATATCAACCTCAAACACACCCCAACTTCTACCCCTAAAACTACCCCAAACTGCAAAGACATTTTTAATGCTCAAATCCCGAAATGTTCATCCTAATCACTGTCTCTTTCATGTGGAATATGGAACTTACAGTATCAGTATAGCTGGCTACCTTTTGGATTGACAGATGGCCATGTCAGTGAAAGTTGGAGTTTGGATGAAATTAAACATTGAAAGGACTCCAGCTGGGCCGACGTAATACACGGGAGATACCACTTAAGACATCGGAGGTACGACTTAAGTAATGGGAGATACCACCTAAGACATCGGAGGTATGACTTAAGTAATGGGAGATACCACTTAAGACATCGGAGGTACGACTTAAGTAATGGGAGCTGCAATCTCAAGTGCGGCTGGTTGTCTTACTCCTTTTCCAAGTGGTGGAGTGAGTGGTTTTATAGTGCACTATTTGTTTTAGGGTCCTATCAAAGCTGTGACTTACTATTATTAAAGGTAGAATTTGCAGGTTTGTGCGCGACCCGAAATATTTCAGATAGAAATGAGAGTTAATGATTTGTCCCTCTCATTGAAAGCAAGTCTGGTAAGTGGTAGACCTGTTCTTTGTGCGGTATGCTATGCTTCCCCTCTGTACGTTGTTGCTTATTTTTATTTTCAGTTTTGTACTTCAGCTTCAAAGAGCTGAAAATACAATATTTTGGGTTATTCAAAATATATTTTCTCGTACCTTGAACTCATACGACTCCTCGATGACGACTTCCAGTTTGACGTGCTCCCCCAGGGTGGGCCGGCCCATCTCAGCGATGCGGCGTTCCTCCTCCTCCTTCTTAGAGAGAGCTTCCTCGTCCCCTTCCTCTGAGGGAGAGAGGGGGAGAAAGATAGAGAGAGGGAGAAAGAAAGGGAGTGAACACATTTGGGTGGTTAGTGGCCATGACAAGGACGGCACCCATAAAAGGCCATGCATGTATGTCCGTTAGTGGTCAAAATAGCTGTTGACTGCTCAACATCTGCTCTTGAAAACATTTACACTTTTCCAAATATTGTGCTCAGCTGTGCCTTGGATATTTTATTTTCACATAATCCTTTCTAGCACAGCTCCAGCTACTGTGTTGGATGCATAACCTGGCCAGTGCATAACAGTTCAGCTTGGTTCAGTTTAGCGAGGCTCCTAAGTGTGAAAATGTCACTTGAGTCCAGGTTTCTGTTGCAAGTGTACCTTCTTGTGCTCTGTTTATGCTAATTGATGTACGATATAGTGAGGACTAAAAAAAGTGTAGTAGGAGAGGCCACAAAGGTGTGTGAAAGAGGCAAATGTTCAATAGCTGCATGATACTGACTATTAGCTTTGCAGTGACAATCTAGCCATTTGACTGGCCCAAAGCTAGTCACCAAAGCAGAAGCACTGACGTACTGAGCTGATAAGAGAAAGGGAGTTCATTCAAAAAGAGTGACACTGGAAATTAAAAAGCAGACTGTTAATTCACAGAGAATTCCAGCCGGAGGCAGTATTGAGACATCCGTGATAAAGAACTCATGAGTCACATGAGCGAGATGATAGAGAAGTGAGGGAGGATAGAGGAGAGCGAGACGATAGCGAAGTGAGGGGAAGATGGAGAGGACAAAGGGAGGATGTATACCTGCAAGGCTGATAATGGTGGCAGGGACAGGGTTATCCCTACCCTGCACTTTCCGGTAGACGTCCCTGCCTGAGGGATAAGTTCACAGTTCAAAGTTCATTGCACAAAGAGCCCCCATTAGATAAAACAAAACTGTTTCCCAAGGTTTCCGGATAAGTAAAAAAACACTATCCAATATATGTCACTATATTATGGTGGACGAACACAGGTTTCATTTGAAAGGTTGTTGAGATTCTTTGATCCCACTGTAAACATTACTTTGTTGAGTACATTCTTTTTGAGTACTTTTGCTTTGAGACTTTTGTTAAAGTTGCAGCTCTAGAGGAATCATGTTTTTAAAGTTATCCGGGGGAAACCAGTGACTGTGTATGATTGAAAATATAATTTTTCATATAGCATTTGGATCACAAACACACCTGATTCACCTAATCCCAGCCCAGACTGAAGAGCTGAATGAAGTGTGTAGCCTAAGTGCTATCAAGTGTGTTAGTGCTGGGCTGGAACAAAAGCCTGCACACCCAGTACCTCTCTTGAACCGGAGTGACCACTGATATAGCACATACAGCAATCACCAGGCATGTTAGGTGAAATGGCTATACAACTAGTCACACCTTACACAACAAGAACACATTCATAAACCATTTATGAATAATTTGTAATACCTGAATTACAAATAAAAGTGTGTCAAGTGTGTAAGCTTTATGAGTGTCTATTTCCTGTAAAATAGGGGAAATTCAACTCAAGTTCCTTGGGACATTACGTTGTTATATTTACCTTATCAGTAATTAACCTACTGTATATAGTTGAGTAAGTAAAAAGTGTTGGTGGAAATTGCATTCCCAAGAGACTTGATTGAACCTGATGAATAGTGTGACCTGGCCATCAACGGTCCACGACCCAACAGAGTGTGCTCAGTGATACCAGTGAGTGTCTGATCACGGGCGCGTGGTGCATATAAGCCAAAGTGGACAGAGGGCAAAAGCTGTCTCTTTGGAGGTCAATCTAGGCTTTGAATCATTCCATGAACCCCGGTGGCATGCAAATGACACGTGTCTCGACGCGTACACGCCAGTGGAGGCTGCTGATGGGAGGAAAGCTCATAATAATGGCTGGAATGAAGTCAATGGCCAGGGTTACTGTCCAAAATTGTAATCAATAAAGTAACTTTTGGATTACCCAAACTCGGTAACTTAATCTGATTACATGCATTTACTTTTAGATTACTTTCCCTTTAAGAGTCATTAGAAGAAGACAAAAATGTATGTTATCAATTGAATGACATCTATTGCAGGATAAATCAATGTTAAATTTCACTTTATGGTTGGTTATGTAGGCTTCTTCTAACCCATCGCTTTTTACTACATATAATAATATGACTCAATTATATCTTTACATTAATATATATCATTTATAAGTCCAAAAATGGATGAACCAACTACAGATCAGAAGTGTGTGAGTTTGAGCATGTGTCCATGGATGGATGTTTTTTTTTATCAGCATGAATTAGATTGAGCAATAAAATCCCCACTTTTATTACATAGGCTGGGATCTGCCCTATACAGCTATTGCAAGAGTGCATTTTTCACTGTCTGTACAATGGTTTAAAAAACAGTGATTGATAAGCACCTTGAACTTGTTGAATTCAACCATTATTGGGTTCAAATACATATTTAGATTTGTGAACAGCCATCCACAACAACCACAATCTGTAAGGCGCAAATAGCTAAATGACTCCTTGCTGTCCCCAGTCCACCTGGCCGTGCTGCTGCTCCAGTTTCAACTGTTCTGCCTTATTATTATTCGACCATGCTGGTCATTTATGAACATTTGAACATCTTGGCCATGTTCTGTTATAATCTCCACCCGGCACAGCCAGAAGAGGACTGGCCACCCCACAGATCCTGGTTCCTCTCTAGGTTTCTTCCTAGGTTTTGGCCTTTCTAGGGAGTTTTTCCTAGCCACCGTGCTTCTACACCTGCATTGCTTGCTGTTTGGGGTTTTAGGCTGGGTTTCTGTACAGCACTTTGAGATATCAGCTGATGTACGAAGGGCTATATGAAGTGATTCACATCAATACGCTATGTCGATATTAATAATAAGTTATTTCCGGATCGCCGTAGACTACACCACTGCTGTCATCCTTTCCTCCAAGCGTTTATTCAAGTTGGATAATCTTCGGATGCCGACAGCAGTCGCACCATTGGAAGATAGCTTGGACTGTAGCCTACAAAAGCTTGTTTGTGCTCTTTTCCCGCGATCCATCAAACACATTTGGTGTGTCATCATAGTAGTCAGACTGGGTCAGGTGGAACAAATTTAAATGTGCACCTTTTTCAATACTGATTTGAATGTCATTGAGAAATCAAAGAAGTGTCAAAGATTTTTTTCGCAAACATCCTTTCTGAATTCAAAAGTAATAATCTAGTTTTTCAAAAGTATCTGTAATCTGATTACAGTATTTTTTTCTGGTAATGTACCGGATTACAGTTACCAGTTGTTTTGTAATCCCTTACATGTAACAGATTACATGTAATCTGTTACTCCCCAGCCCTGTCAATGGCATGGTATCAAACACATCAAAGATGTGGTTTCCATGCGGTTAATACCACTTCATTGACTCCATTCCAGCCATTATTATGAGCCCCCTCAGCAGCGTTCACTGGTACACCCCTACAGAAACACACAGTGTGGTCACACGCAGTGAGGTCATTCATCCTCTTTCACACTCTTTCGCACACAGTGAAGTGTGACTCATTCAGTGATAGGATAGGCCTACATATTGAATGCCTGGAAGTGCAAACACATTTCTAGTATTCATCAAAGAAAAGACTATAGTAGTACTACAGTAGTACACAGTAGAATATATTCATTCAAGTGCACACAGTGCTGTCTTTGGAGTATATTTGATTTGAAAATATGCCATGCTCAAATCAACTAAAGTCTATCAAAGCTTTCTCAATATAATCAATCTATTACATTGGTTTATTATAAATGTCTATGTCTAAATAGACACAGTTACAAAGATAGTCTAAACAATGAAAGAGTAGCCTGGAAGGCTTGTGCCATTAGTAATGGGGAGTAGAACGCATGATTCTCACCAAGGTGACACATTTGTTACTTGAATTTAACTTGCTTTAAATTTCAACGATTTAAAGCAATTAATTACAACACTGAATTGTTTCTTACCATAAAGCCTTTTGTCTATTAAAATTAATAAAAATTACCCATTAATTAATTAATCAATCAATCAATCAATATATACATTGAATCCAAATACTATAATTTTTGTTTGCAATAGCAATATTCCATACCTGTCTTCACGAATCCACCTAAAACCATAGAAAATAAAGAAAATAAATCAAACATGCCTTTTGGTTGCGAGTGGGTATTAGTTTATATAAAGTATCTTAATAGTATTATTCATTAATGACAAATTTTGATCAGCAAATAATAATTCAACTCTAGTAATAAAAATACTGTATAAGCCTACTTCCAACTCACTCTTTAATAAGAACAATTACACATGTTTTCTTGCAACTGAGAACATAATTTAGGAAATTAATTCACCCTTCTGTAGAAGGTTACCATGTACACGGACTGCCAGTGTATGCACTTTTGACACTTCACTACAATAGTAACAGACAATGAATGGCATTTGAAGTAATAGGTGACTTCAGAAGCGAGGGAAACAAAGAGTGTGACAGCACACCAGAGCAGACTAACGAGAAAACGTAGACTGCTTACCAATTTCTTGAAGCAACACAGCTGATAGGATGGAAACAGATGAGATAAGAGACAGTTGAGCAGAGAGAAACGAGAAACAAGAGAAATGGAAACAAGTAACAAGGGAAACAGAGGAATGAATATACACAAGCCGGCGGCAAAAAGTTAGAGCCATCAGGCAAGTTAGTTATAATATATAGATTTCGTGGTTAGGTTGTTGTTCACTACAGACTAGACATGTCTAGCAAGTTTTTGAAATTGAAATCAGACTTGTAGGACTCAAAATGTTATACATTAAATGGCAATGAAACACTTGGGCCAATCAAATCTCAGAGGTACTATATATTCGGCACAATTTAAATTCACAATATCTGTGAGAATTTCAAAATGTTACATATTCGGAAATAAAAACAAGGTATCAGTGTGGGTTTCATAATGGTATTTGTTACCCGCTAAATGTTTCCACTGGATGAAAGTTTAAACGATGAGAAATTATGCCCGAACGCACACTGAATAAGTCAAGACAGAATATTGTCAAAATGATGCGCTAGCATTATCCTGCAGCGTACTGTTTTGGGCCCAGTTTCCTGAGATGGAACTGAAGTCTCATAAGAGCGTTTTAACGATGCACCGTCCCTAATGTCCGAAAATGTAACGTTACAAAGGTTTTGGGAAGCAGGGCCGTGGGCTCTAGCATAGCTTCATTTGGAGGTATACATAAAAAATATGAAATTAAATGGCACCACAATAAACATGTACAGCTATCACTTCTCTGTGATGGCAAAGTTTGCATGATAAATTAACCACCGCATCACAGCATTTTTGTTTTTAGTTATTTCCGTACATTGAGAGTGGTGATTCAGTATATTTATTGGTACCTTATATAGAGGTTAATATTGTATTATGTAATTCTAAAAATATATCTAATGGCATTTCGTCCAAAATCCTACAGTAAGGAGTTAATCAAAGTCCAACATGCATAGTGAAAAACTTATGTTTTGAGTATTGTGAGTGTGTGTTCCAAGCAGCACCCCAAACATAAACAGTGGAACACAGTTAGTACCAAGGGGTGTGGTTGTAAAAGGGTACACTTGGACCATTTGCTTGGCTGAAGACCACAAGAGCTCAAGGGCTAGAAAAGCACCTTCTTGAGCATACTACCACTACCAGTCAACATTCCACCTTTGTTTATCAACCAAAAAGCTATTATCGCTCTGCACGCCTCATAGGATGGGACTCCTTAACAGAACGGAAATAAACTTCACTGACTCTGCTCCAATCCTGTTCCTGTTCCAAATCCTGTTCACTGAACAGCGGCGTTGACCAGGGGCAGTAGAAATACAAGAAACCAGAGGAGAGGGTTGGTAGCCTTGCAACAGTGGAGAAAATACGAGAGGGAGCAGAAGAGGATAAGAAAAAGAACAGGAAAGATGGCAGTAAGAAGGAGTGGGAGGAAGAAGAGGAGGAGGTCAGAAGCTTGAGCCCATCTTCTACTCTTTTCAGTTACTCTCACACCTGTCAATCGCCTTTTCCAATGGGGCTCCTGCAGCTCTATGTAGAATCTGGCCTGTCTTTCATATTCGTCGTGGTCAAGTATTCTAACCGCTATGGTTTTCCTGCAAGGGGACACAAGACAAGGTATAAAACAAAAAGGGAAAGGTGAAAGACGAGGGCGGGAAGTGGGGGAAGGGGGAAGGATAGATTGTGCACGTTTCACAAACACACACACACACAGCAAAAAGGATTTGGACTGGTTTCGATATCCACCTATCCACTGAGCCATCCATGGATGTACAGATGGAACAGTTTGTCGGGGTTCGGGGGTAGGGGGGGAAGTCGAGCTCTGTTGCACACTCGTACCACCTCATGGTGCATACATGGAGGGACAGTTGGAACTCTGTTTGGAAGCCTCTATGATCTCAGTTTGAGTTTAAAGATGAAAGCTTTTCATTGATCTTCACCTCTAAACATAATATCACTATTGTTAAGTCTGTGCATTTGATATAGTTATGTCCTGGTATTTACCTCTCAGAACATTGATATTATTTTGTCTAGGTGCTGAGGTCAATAAAAGGTCACAGATAAAAAAGTGACTATAAACAAGTGATCTGTAGTCTAGGTCTGACTAAAATTGTTTTAGGCTCAATGCTGGTCCTGGAGGACCACGGGATTCATAATCAAGAAATCTACACTTGACCATTATACAAATATGGTTGAAAGGTAACAATGAAAAAAATACCAAAAAAAGAGAATCCAGTGGGTAGGAAAACCTGTCTATTACAGTGTTCCTCTTGGACCAGGATTGTGAAAATGCTCCATGGAGGATGTAAATGTGGCCTTTATCCATGTATACCCAATACAGTAGGTCTGAGCGAACGCAAAGTAATAGTGGATGGATCCAGTAGGGGACGCCATACATGGTGAATGGAATGGGGACGGGGTTAAGGGGTACAGGGTTGGGACCAAAGCCTGGGAAGGGAACTCCCCACCTTTCCTCTCACTCATCTCCAGCAGCTGAGGCTCTCCCATCTCAAGGAAGAAGTTCTTGTTTTTCTCATACTCCTCGTCATCGATTATATTGATCTGTATAGATTTGCTGAAACAGAGAGAGAGAAAGAGAGAAAGAAAGAACACAAGGTTGCAGATAGAAAAGCGTATGGAGAGTGCGAACATGAGGGAAGAAGAACGACGAGCCGTGCATTGTCAAACGACACAAAGGCGACAGCACAAAAACAAATGGGAAGATGTGTTGTAGAGTGACATCAAGCGATTGCGGTCGGGGGAGACGATAAATCACAAACAATGAAATCAGTGTCTTTTATACAAAAATGTACTGGAAAAATGAAAACACCCCCAAATATCGCCTCATCAAAATACTACATTTAAGTTCTGAATTAAAGTCATTTGAGACAAATGAGGGACACAACAATTCACAACAAGACTTACATATTTTCAAGTGTGACTATGTAGTGCTGCATTGTACTGTTAGTGTTCTTATAGGCCACAGGCCCTACTGTATGTACAGACAGGCATGGTGGACATGTTTTCCCTCCAATATATATTACCTCATTTTTTATTTTCAACAACAGGCCAAATGTAAGTTGAGCTTGGCTTGGCTCAGTAATGCGAAAAGGCCTAGAGAGTCTATCAGTCTATTTTATAGTCTTATACTGTGGCTCAGGCCCATGTTTGAGAATGACCAGGATCCTCTCAACAGCGATGCTACCCAAATATGGAGACTAAAACAACTCTCTGAGACAAAAGCAGAGCACCCATGGGTTGAAGATGCACTCCTGCATAATGTTTATAAACTAAACCATGGGGAAATCATTTCCTGATCCAAGATATGTTTGTACTGTATATCCAACTCATGACAATGACTATAGGAGTTGGCAAGACAGCACAAACATATCTGGGACCAGACCAGGCCAGGGGTAAGGTGAGAGGGAGATGATAGGCTTGTCGCTCTAACAGCTAGCCAAACATGTCTGAACATGTCTCCAAACACCACACTACTAATATACTTGGACAAAAGATGCAAGTAATGACAAAAACTATGTAGGCAGCTTTGAATCTCTCTTAACAGGAGATGACATTGTCAATTTATAAGTTATTAGTTGTCTGATTGCTACTGCTAAATAATGCAGAAACTAGCTGCAGTGGCAGATGGCCATTTGCTGTTGGATGTGAAATAACAGAAAATAATCACAACAGACTGTGATCATTTTAGGGATGAACTATTCACAAAATCCACAATTTGTTGACAATTTATCATCCTAAAAAAATAAACAGCCAATCCACGTGACAAACCAATTCAAAATGTAACTTTGTGGATGGTTGATGAACGATCTTTCAAGGCTGCTGTGTTTGCCATATTTCTCCCGTGACAAGATGGACCATTTCAATCTGGCAGATAACTGCATCTTATAACATTTCTGTGGTCTGACATGTATTTCCCCCATTAAAGGTAGGCTAAACACTGATTGCGAGTCCTAATAGAAATAGCATAAACACAAATCAAATCAAACTTAATTTGTCACATGCGCCGAATACAACAACTGTAGATCTTACCATGAAATGCTTACTTACAAGCCCTTAACCAACAGTGCAGTATTTACCAAATACACTAAAGTAAAAAAATAATAAAAAGTAACACAATAACACAACAATAATGAGGCTATATGCAGGTCAGTTGAGGTAATTTGTACATGTAGGTAGGGGTGAAGTGACTACGCATAGATAATAAACAACGAGTAGCAGCAGCGTACAAAACAAATGGAGGTTGGTGTCAAAGTAAATAGTCTGGTGATGTCACGCCCTGACCTTAGTTATCTTTGTTTTCTTTATTATTTTGGTTAGGTCAGAGTGTGACGAGGGTCGTATGTGTATTTTTTTCCTGTCTAGGGTTTTTTGTAATTCTATGGGATTTTGGTATGTCTAGGTATATGTAGGTCTATGGTGGCCTGAATTGGTTCCCAATCAGAGACAGCTGTTTATTGTTGTCTCTGATTGGGGATCTTATTTAGGTTGACATTTTCCATTTTGGATTTGTGGGTTATTGTCTATGTGTAGTTTCCTGTCAGTACTTGTGTCGCATAGCGTCACGTTGTTTTGTATAGTTTGTTCAGTGTTTAGTCTTCATTAAAAGAAGAATGTATTCTTATCACGCTGCGCCTTGGTCTCATCATTACGACGAACGTGATAGGTGGCCATTTTATTAATTGTCCAGCAGTCTTATGGCTTGGGGGTAGAGGCTGTTAAGGAGCCTTTTGGTCCTAGACTTGGCGCTCCGGTAGCAGAGAAAACAGTCTATGACTCGGGTGACTGGAGTCTCTGACAATTTTATGGGCTTTCCTCTGACACCGCCTATTATATAGGTCCTGGATGGCAGGATGCTTGGCCCCAGAAATGTACTGTAGTGAATTGCGGTCAGATGCCGAGCAGTTGCCATAGCAGGCGGTGATGCAACCGGTCAGGATGCTCTCGATGGTGCAGCTGTTGAACCTTTTTGAGGATCTGGGGACCCATGCCAAATCTTTTCAGTCTCCTGAGGGGGAAAAGGTTTTTTCGTTCCCTCTTCATGGCTGTCTTGGTGTGTTTGGTCAATGATAATATGTTGGTGATATGGACACCAAGGAACTTGGGTATCTGGGAGGATGCTGTTGATGTGAGCCATGACCCGCCTTTCAAAGCACTTCATGGCTACTGACGTGAGTGCTATGGGGTGGTAATCATTTAGGCAGGTTACCGTTGCTTCCTTGGGCACAGGGACTATGGTGGGCTGCAGGTATTAGGATGTAGGTATTACAGATTCAGTCAGGGAGAGGTTGAAAATGTCAGTGAAGGCACTTGCCAGTTGGTCTGCGCATGCAGGTAATCCATCTGGCCCCGTGGCTTTGTGAATGTTGACCTGTTTAAAGGTATTGCTCACATCGGCTGCCGAGAGCGTTATCACACAGTCATCCAGAACAGCTGGTGCTCTCGTGCATGCTTCAGTGTTGCTTGCCTCGAAGTGAGCATAAAAGGCATTTAGCTCATCTGGTAGGCTTGCGTCACTCGGCTGTTCGTGTCTGTCTTTCCGTTTGGAGTCCATAATAGTTTTCAAGCCCTGCCACATCCAACAAGTGTCAGAGCCGGTGTAGTAGGATTCAATCTTAATCCTGTGCTGAGGCTTTGCTTGTTTGATGGTTCGCCTGAAGGCATAGCGGGATTTCTTATAAGCATCCGGATTAGTGTCCCGCTCCTTGAAAGCGGCTTCTAGTTGGGATATGTACGTACGGTCACTGTGGGGACGACGTCATCGATGCACTTATTGATGAAGCCACTGACTGAGGTGGTTAACTCCTCAATGCCATTGGATGAATCCCATAACATATTCCAGTCTGTGCTAGCAAAACAGTCCTGTAGCGTAGCATCCGCGTAATCTGACCAGTTCTGTATTGAGCGAGTCACTGGTACTTCCTGCTTTAGTTTTTGCCTGTAAGCAGGAATCAGGAGGATATAATTATGGTCAGATTTGCCAAATGGAGGGCAGGGGAGAGCTTTGTGTGTATCTCTGTGTGTGGAGTAAAGGTGGTCTAGAGTTTTTTTCTCCCTCTGGTTGCACATGTGACATGCTGGTAAAAATGTGGTAAATCTGATTTAAGTTTGCATGCATTAAAGTCCCCGGCCACTAGAAGGGCCTCTGTATGAGAAATTTCTTGTTTGCTTATTGCCTTGTAGAGTTGGTTGAGTGCGGTTTTAGTGCCAGCATTGGACTGTGGTGGTAAATAGACATCTACGAATAATATAGATGAGAAATCTCTTGGTAGATAGTGTTGTCTACAGCTTATCATAAGGTACAATACTGTACCTCATGCGAGCAATACCACGAGACTTCTTGAATATTAGATATCGCTCACTAGCTGTTATTGACAAAAAGACACACACCCCCACCCCTCGTCTTACCAGACGTAGCTTCTTCTCTGTTCTGCCGGTGCATGGAAAATCCAGCCGGCTCTATATTATCCGTGTCGTTGTTCAGCCATGACTCGGTGAAACATAAGATTTTACAGTTTTTAATGTCTCGTTGGTAGGATAATTATAGGTCATCAATTTTATTTTCCAGTGATTGCATGTCGTAGAATGGATGGCAGTGGGAGTTTACTCGCTTGCCTACAGATTCTCAGAAGGCAGCCCGACCTGTACCCTCTTTTCCTCTGTCTTTTCTTCACGCAAATTACAGGGATTTGGGCCTTTTCCCGGGAAAGCAGTATGTCCTTCTCATCAAACTCGTTAAAGGAAAAAGCTTCTTCCAGTTCGTGGTGAGTAATCACTGTTCTGGTGTCCAGAAGTTATTTCCGGTCATAAGAGACAGCAACATTATGTACAAAATATGTATAAAAAAAACAAGTTACAAACAATGCAAAAAAAACTGACAAAATAGCACAATAGGTTAGGAGCATGTAACACGTCAGCCATCCTCTTCCGCCCAATCTTATTACAAATGTCAACATTGGTGCGATTTCAATTGCTTACACATATTTGTGCGCTGCCCTATGGGACTCCCAATCACGCCCTGTTGTGATACAGCCTGAAAACAAACCAGGGTCTGTAGTGACGCCTCTAGCACTGAGATGCAGTGCCTTAGACCACTGCGCCACTCAGGAGTCCGAACACTTTGATTACTTTTTCAAAGCTTCATTAGGTGGAGGCTAGAGAGGGATTGACAAACCACAAACTAGTTCAAACTTATTGGAACCTCCAAACTGATTAGAATTAGGGCAATTATGTGGGATAGTCAACCTGAGCATGCAACACTTTAATTCATGTCTTGTTTGTCCATTCTGTGAGACATTTAATTTGTGATTTGGTGTGGAAATGTCACATCCATCACGCTGGAATTGTCCATTACTCAAAGTCAACTACTAAGTGACAGGGGACCTTTTTATAGAGTCATTAAGCTGATGTTCATGTGATTGACTAAGATTAACATGAATTATTGATCAACGGCCTCTTGGTGCCACGTAGGTGAATGAGTCTCTGGTGAAAGGAAATAGCAAGAGTCCTGCTGGGCCCTTGGGTGACATAACAGGGAGTCAGTCCCTTTCTCTTGTGACACCTCCTATTCACCCTCTCAGGCAGCCCTGGGTGTCATGGATTAAACCAGAGGTGTCTTCTACGAGGTACGGCGGGCCGCACTGAAAATTGGTTACCTTTCCTTGCCATTGTTTTGGGAATTTTCTATGCTTCCTGACTGTCTAGTGAATATTAGCGACTTGGACATTCAAGAAACTGTATGAATGTAGGTCCATTGACTGTGCACAGTGATTATTAGTGAGCTGGACAGTCAAGAAACTATATGAAGATATTGTAGGTCCGTTATCATTTCACACAGTTTAGATTTGGTTCTAGTTATTTTAAAGTATATTGAGTTTGTTTCCCCCCTCAATATTCAATCCACCTGTGGGCAATGTTCCCTCTAAACTGCAGAAGGGCCCGCAGATCCTTCGGGACTAGCACACTGAAGAAATATGAACACGCACAGAGCAGCACGAGATTGAACTTTACTCAACTTTCTAGAGTTTTCTCCCTTAGTTAACACTATCAAAGTTTCCCTTTACTGTGGGAATTGTGTTTGAATCAACACAATATTAGCCACTTTTAATTCAACATAATGAAACAAAATGAACTACGCAAGACTTAGAATGCAAAACTAACTACGCAAGAGATGTTGTTGTAAGTAGAAGACATTGGAGTAGGATTCTATTGCATTGAAATGCATGACGCCATGCTCTACACATACCTGTGTGGCATAAACAATCAGAGCTGCAGTAGACCTATATGCAAATAGGTATTTTCATTTCCCACATATGGAACTGTGCCAATCACTTTGAACTGGACTGTGTTTACAGCATGAGCGGTCGTGAGTAGATGCGTTTGTTTTGAGATCAAAGCAAGAGCTGCATGTAGTCATGTGTGCACATTTGTTAATATCCTTTGCTAGTTAGTGAGTTTTTAGCCCAGTTATAGATCATTTGTTGTCAGCAATGGGGGAGTGATTGCTTCCTACAAGAGCACAAAACGTGTACATTTCTAGACATCTGAAAAGCGAGTCCGGTAAAGAGCTTTTTTGGTCTTAAAAGGGCAGTGTTGCATTTTGAAACAGGCTTGAATAAGCTAAGTAGCCAATAGGCAGAGGGCAGGATAATTTGTCTGATTCTCTGTAATAATGGTGTGGGAATAATAATGCATTTGATTTGTAAAGTGGTTTCTTGCATCAAACAAGACAACAACCTTTGCAGTCACCTCTTTGTCTGAAGGACAAGTGGATAAACAGGTTAATGTCAAGCCCAGCATGTTTTTTTTCAAAAGTCAAGGAATGTAGGCCGAAATTGAGCACCCCCCATTGACTGCTTCTGTAGGCTGAATGATAGAACAGTTTCCATGTTAAAATGTTATGGATGCATTTTATCCATTGTTATTGGTGGTAGACCACTCTGGTAGGCCTACATTACAATCAAATAGCCACCGTCTGAAACTGTAACTTAAAATGGGTACAGTTACACACAATTCAAGTTTGTGTTCAGCAGACCTGAAATTTGCTCAGTGCCAAAAAATATTTCAGGGAACATTGGACCCTCTCGCGGGCCATATGTTTGACACCCCTGGATTTAAACAAAACAACAGGGGACACAGCAGATGATGTCTGTGCGATAATCTCATTGCTCGTACCCGAGCCCTCAATAATAGTTTTTAAAGAAAGATTAAGAAGTTCCTTGTTTGGATTGATGGCCTATTACAATGTCATACTGTAGCAGGTATCCTGATCAAAATCTATCATCTATTTTTGATTGCTCCTACAGGCTTAGAGTGCCTAACAGAGAGGCTGCAAACTAATACTCTTTTGGCAAATTCAGAGTGCTTCTTCTGCCACCTGGCAAAAACGGTAGACAGGGTTACTAAACCTACTTAGTGGCTCTAATCTGAAAAAGTCAACAGAGAGACCCCCCCTAGCGAGCCATTGTTACTCCCACAAGCATGGGAAACTGGGGATTGGACTGTCTCCACATTTTAACTGGCTTTTGAAGAGATACATTACCCTTTTTCAACGATTCACAACAAAGTAAAAGTTGGAGGCTAACAACTCTGTTGAGCAGTCTGTTTGAAAAAGGAAGGGATATTTCTACTGTGTTGGCTCTGGGACAGGATTACATGTGCCAGCTTCCTCACAGCTTTTCCAAAGGCAGTTTGACTGACAGACACACAGAGAGAAAGATTGACAGACAGTGGGTGAGTCATGACAGAGCGACTGAATGGCAATGACAGTAAGAGAGGGAGAGAGAGAGAGTGGACATAAAGGGGAGAAGAGAAGCGAACAACAGAGAGAGAAAAGAGTGTGAGAGAGGACAGAGGAGAGAGAATGTTCCTTTGGCTTCTTAGCCCCATGTCAATCCTATCCCTATGAGCCAGCCCTCCAACTGAGTCAAATCAGCCGATGCGCTGTTTGACTCAGGGCCAAACACTAGCTGCGAGCCAGCATCTCCCCAGTACTTCCATACTCCCACAAAATAGGCAGTGTCAACAGTCCCTGAATGTCAACACCATTGACCTTGTCAACGTCAGTTCATTGGCAATTTTATTTTCCGTGAAACACAGCACCAGATAGTTATACCTTTTTTCATGGTATCCAATTGGTAGTTACAGTCTTGTCCCATCGCTGCAACTCGCGTACGGACTCGCGAGAGGTGAAGGTCGAGAGCCGTGCATCCTCCGAAACACAACCCAGCCAAGCCGCACACTGCTTTTTGACACAATGCCCGCTTAACCCAAAAGCACCAACGTGTCAGAGAAAACACCGGAAACCTGGCGACCGTGTCAGCGTGCATTGTGCCCAGTCACTAGTGCGCGATGGAACATTACACTGTTAATTTTATGTGCATTTGACATTTTACTCTTAAGGATCATACCCTTTTTTTCAATTTTTGCCTGAAATGACATACCCAAATCTAACTGCCAGTAGCTCAGGATCTGAAGCAAAGATATGCATATTATTGGTATCACTTGAAAGGAAACACTTTGAAGTTTGTGGAAATGTGAAATTAATGTTGGAGAATATAACACATTAGATTGGTAAAAGATAATGCAAATAAAAAAACATTTCAAAGATGTCTTCATCTTTGAAATGCAAGAGAAATACCATAATATGATATTGCAGTTCAAGCAAAATTTACAGTGTGTGTGCAAAGTTTCAGATTGATCCAGTGAAGTGCTGCAATTTTGTATCAAGTCTGCCCAAATGTGCCGAATTGGTCAATTTATAAATTTTCAAGTACATAACTATAGAGAAAATACAAAAATGATATGGTAATTTGGGGCAGCAGGGCAGCCTAGTGGTTAGAGCATTGGACTAGTAACCAGAAGGTTGCAAGTTCAAACCCCTGAGCTGACAAGGTATAAATCTATTGTTCTGCCTCTGAACAGGCAGTTAACCCACTGTTCCTAGGCCGTCATTGAAAATAAGAATTTGTTTTTAACTGACTTGCCTAGTTAAATAAAGGTAAAATAAAATAAAAATAAAACATTTAAGTTGACACACTCCCAGAAGTGTCATACATGATGGATCATTAGCTTATGCACTAACTTTCACACATGTACAGTGCCTTGCGAAAGTATTCGGCCCCCTTGAACTTTGCGACCTTTTGCCACATTTCAGGCTTCAAACATAAAGATATAAAACTGTATTTTTTTGTGAAGAATCAACAACAAGTGGGACACAATCATGAAGTGGAATGACATTTATTGGATATTTCAAACTTTTTTAACAAATCAAAAACTGAAAAATTGGGCGTGCAAAATTATTCAGCCCCCCTAAGTTAATACTTTGTAGGGCCACCTTTTGCTGCGATTACAGCTGTAAGTCGCTTGGGGTATGTCTCTATCAGTTTTGCACATCGAGAGACTGAATTTTTTTCCCATTCCTCCTTGCAAAACTGCTCGAGCTCAGTGAGGTTGGATGGAGAGCATTTGTGAACAGCAGTTTTCAGTTCTTTTCACAGATTCTCGATTGGATTCAGGTCTGGACTTTGACTTGGCCATTCTAACACCTGGATATGTTTATTTTTGAACCATTCCATTGTAGATTTTGCTTTATGTTTTGGATCATTGTCTTGTTGGAAGACAAATCTCCGTCCCAGTCTCAGGTCTTTTGCAGACTCCATCAGGTTTTCTTCCAGAATGGTCCTGTATTTGGCTCCATCCATCTTCCCATCAATTTTAACCATCTTCCCTGTCCCTGCTGAAGAAAAGCAGGCCCAAACCATGATGCTGCCACCACCATGTTTGACAGTGGGGATGGAGTGTTCAGCTGTGTTGCTTTTACGCCATACATAACGTTTTGCATTGTTGCCAAAAAGTTCAATTTTGGTTTCATCTGACCAGAGCACCTTCTTCCACATGTTTGGTGTGTCTCCCAGGTGGCTTGTGGCAAACTTTAAACAAAACTTTTTATGGATATCTTTAAGAAATGGCTTTCTTCTTGCCACTCTTCCATAAAGGCCAGATTTGTGCAATATACGACTGATTGTTGTCCTATGGACAGAGTCTCCCACCTCAGCTGTAGATCTCTGCAGTTCATCCAGAGTGATCATGGGCCTCTTGGCTGCATCTCTGATCAGTCTTCTCCTTGTATGAGCTGAAAGTTTAGAGGGACGGCCAGGTCTTGGTAGATTTGCAGTGGTCTGATACTCCTTCCATTTCAATATTATCGCTTGCACAGTGCTCCTTGGGATGTTTAAAGCTTGGGAAATCTTTTTGTATCCAAATCCGGCTTTAAACGTCTTCACAACAGTATCTCGGACCTGCCTGGTGTGTTCCTTGTTCTTCATGATGCTCTCTGCGCTTTTAACGGACCTCTGAGACTATCACAGTGCAGGTGCATTTATACGGAGACTTGATTACACACAGGTGGATTGTATTTATCATCATTAGTCATTTAGGTCAACATTGGATCATTCAGAGATCCTCACTGAACTTCTGGAGAGAGTTTGCTGCACTGAAAGTAAAGGGGCTGAATAATTTTGCACGCCCAATTTTTCAGTTTTTGATTTGTTAAAAAAGTTTGAAATATCCAATAAATGTCGTTCCACTTCATGATTGTGTCCCACTTGTTGTTGATTCTTCACAAAAAAATACAGTTTTATATCTTTATGTTTGAAGCCTGAAATGTGGCAAAAGGTCGCAAAGTTCAAGGGGGCCGAATACTTTCGCAAGGCACTGTATGTTACTGTACAGTCACTGCAATCCAATTAAAGCACTTATCAATGACAAAATATTAAATTTTCATGTCAGAGCGGAACAGACTAAGATACAGTAGAACAGTATAGAATACCGTATATACATATGAGATGAGTAATATAAGATATGTAAACATTATTAAGTGACTAAGATACCGTAGAATAGTATAGAATACAGTATATACATATGAGATGAGTAAGAGCCTTATGCCAGTGATCTTGTAAGAAGACAGCTCACGAAGTGAGGGAGGCTTATTAAATAATAATAATTTGGTGGGTGCTTATTTGTCCTATTTCACTCATGTACACATGTGTATTAATAAACATGTCTAATTTGGAAATTGCATTTCCCAACTCCAGCTGAGTAACCCCTCTGAGATTGGGGTCATGGCCAGGGTCTGCCATTATCAACGGTGACTCTCAAGCAATTAGGGTTAAGTGCCTTGCTCAAGGGCACATTGACAGATTTTTCAGCAGGTTGACATTTATTGTCATGAAACTTCTGCTAGATAGGCCAGCTGTAAAGTCAACATTGGGTGTATGGTAAAATGGTAGTCAGTTTGCATTGCTATTTGCTGCCTCACAAAATATACAATGCAGCTCACTGAAAGTTTTTCCTTGTCCTTTATTCCTGCTACTGCTACTGTAAAGCATGGAAAATGTGATTTTAGTTCATGCGGTCTCAGAATTTAAATTGATTTACAAAGAGACGTGGGTTCCCCTATCTGCAGTGTACATAATGTTAAGTATCCCTCTTGGGGTGGGAAGAAGTTCTATGGTATTACATCAGCAAAGATACTAAAAAAGTCTAGATAATCCTACAATTCGTAATTTGTCACTGTTTTTCTTACAGCTATTCATAACCTATAGACTATACCCTTGTGAGTACACAAATGTAACTTGATAGAGAGGTAGCCGAGTGTTCCTAAGGGGCTGAGATGCAGAATGTAACAATGCTGTTTCTGACTATCGGGCATGTGTGTCCTATATTGAGTGTCTTTCCACTAAAATAAATGTATTTTGCTAAGATATGGTATGTTTATTTCATGGCATCTTCATAGATGAGCTTACTTGAGTAGCAGCCAGGGTCGTCAGTGTGATCGGTTTTTGCACCAAGTATACAATAGGATACAACGCTAAGAGAATCCGTCAGCACAGATGAGATGGGCATAATGAGTGATCAAACTGTGGATGTCTCTTCATCTCCCCCTCGCCATTTGTAAGTAACATGCCTGCCATTATCTGCTCCCAGTCTCTGTGTCTCGGCCAATTAGAGGCCTGACAAACATTTCACCTGCAGAAAAATAAGACACAAATATGTCCATCACCCCTGAAGCGCTTAGCTCCCCAAAAATTGGGACATATGCACTGCAATGACCAACCCCCTCAAAAACATTCAAAGGCTGCAAGGGAAAATGTGAGGCGTATATAGAGGTTGAGTCAGTGGAGTTGGCGAGTTTTTGTGTGTCCTCCTCCCTCTTCCTCCCAGGCCTGGGTTTGGATAGTATTTGATATCGTTCAAATACTTTAAGCATTTGCTTGAGCCTGCACCAGGCAAGCTTAATCAAGCACAGCTTGAAATAATTTGAAAGATTTCAAACATGATTTGAACACTTGGTCTTCTTGCTCCTCTATGGTCCAAAGTGCCATGGTCTCCTGCCTCGGTCTGTCGCTTGTCTGATGAAGCGGTGGTGACAGCCCCGCTGTCATGCAGCCCAAGGCAACACATCACTCCCCCAGCCATGTGATCCACAGGCCAGAGCCGCCACTGGGCCGCACGGGAAGCTATGCTAGCCCTGGATCATGACAGTGGTCTACTGAGCTTATAAGGATAGAGGAGCACGAGGTCTGTCCTCATGCGAGAGCAGGCCAGAGACGAGAGGGCAAAATTAGCATAGGCAAAGAAAACGATTTAATTAGTTGTTTAAAATAGTACCTCCTCCTAAAGCCCAAAGTAATCCCCTGTCAAGTTTCATGCTTGTCAATGTGTGTAGTCAAAGCAAAGCCATTAATTTCACTACATGTAGGCAGCGAAGTTAATAACATCTACATTACCAGAGGGCGGGTCTTGTCAAAATAAAAAAAGGAATGGTTGAACCATCATTCTCTACGGTTGAGGGCAGCAGATATGATCTTGTCTGATAAGGACAGTCGGATACAAAGGACACATTCTGGCTATAATAAATTGTGATGTAAAATTATGTTGTGTTTATTCAGTAGAGTTAAGTACAGCGGACCAAACCCAATTTTTGGAGAAAAGATCCAGTCGAAATCTTACTGAAATGGGTACTTTGTAGAACATTGTTAGTTTGATATTTCAAAGGTCGCTGAAAGGTCCTTGGCAGAGTACCTGGTGCTAATTCTTAAAAACCTATACTGGCTCAGTCAGGAGCTAAGCCCTTATTACACATTAATGTCCACCAATATCATCACAACAACTAACACTTGTCCCTACCAGCAAAACAAAAGAACATGGTCCTGACCATGTCGTTTCTTGTAACGATATAACTAGATTGTCTTTGACTATTCAACCACCCTTATCTGGATACGGGACACAGCAGGGTTGAGTGTAACCAGGTCTCTTGCTTCAGTGACAAATGGAATTACCATCAATCACATTCTGTCTGTAGCGTAAGTGAATGATTTGTGCAGAAACATCAATAAATGTTTACATTGCAATGGACATGGCATGCATCTTAAAATAGGTTTGGAAATAACTTGCAACTGCATCCTCTCAAATGTGTCAATGTCAACGCTAATACATTTTCCAAATGAAAACGTAAGAACTGACTCCCCAACCGAGACGGCTGCCTTGTCTATATATGGTACTGCTTCTCTATGCAAAGCTTGCTGAGCTGATTTACATTGCTCACTTCAAAGCAATATGTTTGCCTCTGTATAAATGTGTGGATGTCTTAACTTAAAACAAGCACAGAGCCTTTTCCATTTCAACACGTTGGTGCTATCCTCAAACTGGCAATGTTAATCCTCTATGGAATACATTTGTTGTCATTATATCCCACACCCCACAATCCATGGAAAATGTCTGGCCCAACTGCTATTCCAGGTATGTACAGTATACCTGACCATATCAGTATATCATTCACGGGAGTTTCAGTTTGAAGAGGGGAGTGATAAAAGTGTTGCTGGATTTCACACTGAAAAAGGCAAAAAGGCCTTACTCACATTCTATTCTGGTGGTTTTCTATAAATGATGAACACACTGATATGGAAAATCTGTATCGATAGCTGCTGCATTTTTTTCAATATGATATTGATTAAAAACATTTCAATATTACAACTGCCTAGCTGACCTTATGAATGAGGAGTTTGTTTTGAGTTTAAATAAACAGGACAGACTGCGGACCAATTCAAGATCCAAATGATTTGAACTATTATGTAAACTGCATGTGGAGTGAACATGTTCTACTGTCCTACAGTCTCATATTCATAACTGCCTTCTCCACTTGTATCACTCTGGAACCTATAACGTACTAAAATTAGTTCAGTCCTTTTTGGGAGCTCTTCATAAATAGTAACCATTTGCCCGATAACTGTTTAGAGCCCATTATATCTTTTGATACACCTGTTATATTGATATTATTTATCTTTATCAGGAAGGTATTCCAGTGTTCTTACATCGCATACACAAAATGATCAGCCAAAGAACAGCTGCTGCCTCTGGGCTCTAACATATTCCATACCTAATCTAATCACGCAAACATGCTAACGCATCATTAGCATCAGAATGATAATTTCCTGAAGTGTTGTCTCTCTTTTGTCCAGCACCAGTGAGTTATCAAGTCCCGTCTTCAGTGAGGCACGGTATTTGGTACACTTGAATACTCTCAATTGTACAGTATGTTCTATGTTGAAGCACTGCAGGTCATAAAATATCCAAGGGGTGTTGAGCGAAAGTGGATGAGAAATTGCAGAAAAACTGAAATGAAATCATTCAAGCCAGTTCTGCAATACTACAGTCCACAGTATCTCTACATGTGGTATGCAAAACAGTAATTGGTAGATTTGTAGGCAGGCAGTCAAATGAATGCTCACATGAATGATTAAAACAACAAGGGCAGTGAGGGCAAAGCTGAGAGAAAAATAACACAAGACAGTGAAGCAGAAAGTAGTAAGTGGAAAGATAGATAGGAACTTAAGACAGGATTCCTTCTTGAACCCCAGAGACACTTACATCCCCTGAGAAAATGGAATCTAAGATAATAGATTAAAACAATAATTGGAATGGAATGCACATTGAAATGAATGGAATCTAATGACGAGGTCAACAAGGTAAAATCCACTGTTTCAAAACTGGTTGAATCAACGTTGTTTCCACGTCATAAACAAAAAAATGACATTGAATCAATGTGGAAAACTGATTGGATTTGCAAAAAGTCATCAACGTATTGGAATTTCATATTTTTTTCACCCAAATCCAATGACATGATGACATGTTTGTTGATTTCACATTGAATTCAGAATTGGTTGACAACTAAACAAAGTGTAAAAAAATATATATAGGTTGAACTGACGTCTATGCTTAGTGATAGGCGACAACAATAAGCTCTTTTCTTTATGAGACAGAAAGTCACTTCTGTGGGACATAGTAGAAACAGGGACATTGACTTTACTAAGACATAACAGTTGTCCAAATTGAACTTCAATGTGCTGTGGGCCACACCTCATTTACATGACAACAATATACACATGACAATGTAATGTTAATAGCAAGTGTGTAACTTACAAAATCTCATCGTTCTGGAATTCCAGCGCTCCGTGCGTATCTTCAAAGTCTTCTCCCCCTCCTTTTGCTGTACCCTCCATGGTCTTGTAGGGTACGACCACTAGACCCCGCGCTCCTGAGGTACGAAGAACCTTTACTTCCATCATGCCGATACTTTCGCTTATGGTCATTACCGGTTCTTCAAAAGTAAAGATCCCGGCATGGTCATCGTCAAAGATAGTCATGGTGGCTGAGCAGGGTAGGCCAAGGCCCGCCAAAGTGTCCAAGTGATTAGCCCTTGGTTGTACGTAGCCAGTGCCCTCCGATATGACCTTCACGTTGCTAAGATGGACCAGAAAATGCTCATCCTCCTCAAAGATGTCATCGTCAATGATGTCTATCCGGATCTCCTTCTCAGTCTCACCGGGGTTGAACACCACAACGCCCTCAGTGAACTGGTAGTCCGATCCGGCATTGGCTGTGCCGTCTTCGGTACGGTATTCCACTGAAACAGTGTTAGTCAAGTCCCCACCAAGGCGTACTACATTCAAGGCCACTGTACCGCAGTTCTCCAAGCACTGGTATGTACCGGGGTCAAAAAAGACCTTTGACGAAAAGTCATTCTCAGAAACTTCGGAGCGGATCTCGTAGGCACCAACAGCTTTCCTGGCTTGGTCTGCTGCATGCTTCTTCAGTACGTTCCCTGCTCCCGTCATGATCCTGGTAGCCTGGCATCGGTAGAAGGCGCGACTCTTTTGCTGCTGTGTCAATACCTGGTAGTTGGCCAGTTCTATCAGCTGCTCCGTCTCCTTCTCTGGATGCTTCTGCTTCAGTTCCTTCAGGATCCGGACCATTTCCCTTCTGGCCTCCTCCTCATCCAGGTCCTTCTCATCGAAACCCATCGCTCCGTCCATGAAGCTCTCTGAGTTGAGCATTTTCCCGTCCATTTCAATGTCCATCTTTGAAGGTATTTGCGCCTCCCCTTCCGTCTCAATGATCACCCCTCTTCGTTTCCCTGCGCGGTAGCGTTTGTACATGTACTTATAGACAAGAAGTCTGCGATCCGCGACGTAAGCCATCCCAACACACAATGGGAAGAAGAACAGTGTGACAAGGCCCTCCCAAACCTGTACGATGCCCGGAGAGATGACAGCCAAGATGAGATAAAGCCAGGTGTACGCGAATATACTCCAGGTGGCGGTAACAAAAAATACCCTCAAATGTTTGACTTTCCGGTGCTCTCCATCAGGAATGACAGAAACACAGAATCCAATGATAACGAACATGTTGAAGGCAGCACTACCAACGATTGTGTTCGGGCCCAGATCACCTGCGTCAAAGTTGTGACCGCACACCTCAACGACGGACAGTAGGATTTCCGGGGCTGAGGAACCCAGGGCCATAAGGGTCAGGTTGGACACCGTCTCATTCCATATACGCACAGTGGTTGTCACTTTTTCGCCATTTGGTTTCTTGATGGTGATCTCCCTCTCTTGTGATGTAATTACCTCGATGGACGCCATGAAGCGATCCGCAATGATAGAGACCCCCAGGAACATGTAAAACAAGGCCACAAAGTAAACTGTGGCTCTTGCCAGTTTATCACCAAAGGATGGGTTCTCTGGTAACCATATGGGCAGAATGACACCCACTTTGCATTCAGTATCCACTGAATCACACTTCTTATTAGTTTGGTTGCCAATGGAAGAGTTTGTTCCGAGGCTTGGGTTTGAATTCCCAGCTGTAACAAATTTAATTTCAGATGAGAAAACTGCCAACAACACTGTGAGTTGAAGAGCGCAGAAGAGGAAAGATGATGTCCCAGTTCGTCTCATGATTCTGATGAGGTGTTATGCTCCAACTCTTCCTTTCACCTATGCAAAAAATAAAAGGGATTGATGAGAACAGAACTACCAAAAACTGTACAAATTTGAGAAATTACAAATTACTGAAAGAGAAATATCAATATTCCTAACTCCAGTGTTTCCCTAAGTTACAGTAGATATAAAGCAACATCCCCCAGAGCCGCCTCCAATGCACACATCACACATTTAATATTGAAGCTTTGTCAGATATGAGGGTGCTTCAGGTGTCCTCAGGGCTACCAAGTTAGGAGGGGGGACCTGTCTAACCTAGTAGGGGAAACACTTCCTAAATAATTTCTAGAAAATAACACTGGTTTAACTAGACAACCACACAAGCGTACCACACACTTCTCTCTCTCTCTGATTTTGTGTGTCTGTCACGTATCACTGGAACTGTGTCATTATGCACACCTGGTCCCCATTCTCACTGATTGTAATTGTATAAATGTGCCCTTTGGTTCACGATTGGGCTGTCGATTATTGTTCCAATGTTCGTTGGTCGTGTGAGTACCTGTGCTGTGCTGTGTTGTTTTGCCTTTTGCTTGTATTGTGCAGATGATTACGGGTCTCGTCCCGTTTAGAATAATTGTGTGCGTGTATGTTACGGGTCTCGTCCTGGTGTATTTCTTCGAGATACTCCGCTTTTTTGTTTGGGTTTCAACCCTGTGTTTTGTATACGTGTTTGTTTGGTCTTCGTCCCCGTGCCTTTAGATGGCCCGCTGTAATATGGGTGAAGTAAAAAAAACTATTACGCATTCCTGCGCCTGTCTCCCGATCCCTTTATACAAATGTGACAGTGTCTTAGAGTGATCACTTGCATTGTATCATTTGAATAACTGGTTTAGATGGCAAAATAGCACCAATGATTACATTTCTCCATACAATCTTTACTACGTCCTCTAGACAAACTGCCATGAAAATCTACAATATTTGAAAAATATGTTGCAATGAAATACACTTTGCAACTTCGATTTAATGCAATAAAAATGTCACCTACTTTGCTTGAGAACAAAAATGTGTGCATTTAGCCTACGAGATAGTTGGGGCCAGTTCCAGGCATAACCCACTGCGCACAAACGTCAATTCATTACATTACACTACATTTTAGTCATTTAGCAGACGCTCTTATCCAGAGTGACTGACAGGAGAAATTTGGGTTAAGTGCCTTGCTCAAGGAGACATCAACAGATTTTTCACCTGTCAGCTCGGGGATTCAAACCAATTCAACGTCTAGTTTTGATTTACTTATTTTTTATTTTTTAGTGTTACTCAGTTGGGGTCTCAATTTACTATTGAGAGTAAGAATAGTAGAATACACCAGGTGCAATTTCGAAATTTGGTGGTGCATCAGCAGTTTTTCTCTTATGTCAGTCACTGACAGTCACTCAATTAGCCATGTCAGCAAAATATTTTTAGATTGACAGTTAGTCTAGCTAGCCATTTAAACTTTTAGTAATCATGCGGAATCCCGACCGGGCACACAGCGCACATGTCCAGGGGACCTGACCTCCACATTGATTTTGTCAGTCATTCTCCCTCAGATATCATATTAACATTGCAAATTCATTACAAAATGTGTAGAATTGCAGAGAACTGCTTTAAAAGTGCAACATTTTCAACATTTTCATGACAAAATGTGAATTGCAGGAAATTAACTTTAAAAAACAAATTCTCTCAACCATCAAGAGAGTCACTAAAGTGTTTGCCCGAAGCGGCCCCCCCAAACCAAATCTTGCTTAGGGCCCCCAGAAGGCTAGAGCTGGCTATAGAAAGATGTCTTTCATAGTCTTATCTTTCTTTACATAGGCAATTTTTTGAAAGGCTAGACCACATTTGTCCTAATTACATGATTCTCATTTGCAACATGAAATCACAAAGATACAGTATCAGCAATCTAGTCTGCAATTTACATCCATGCACATGTTCTTTACAGGTAGGATTTAAAGTCAACTAGCCGATAAAGTAGCCTACAAAAATGCGTAACATTTCAAGTGACAGTAGTTGCCCAAACTGCTAGCCTACCGTTTTAATCCACGTAATGGGGAACGGAATTTATAAACTACTGAGAAATTATTTGAGGCTGAAAAAGGAAACAGAAATCCTTGAGAAATCCTCAATTTCCAACCCTTGATAAAACAATGACGTAAGTTGTGACATCGTCAATAAATCTTGAGTTGAGTTGTTGTATAGGTAAACCGTTTGTACCAAAAAAATACAAATGCTCTGCCACAGTATAGATAGCCGATTAGAGACGATCATGGGCTCTCAGCGCACGCTTCCTCGGGACTGCTCTCTTTCACTCACTCTCTTGCTCTTTCACTCACTCTCTTGCTCTGTCCCACCCTCACTCATTTCTCATCCTGGTTTTAATGTCCATGCTCTAATCTCTCAAGTGATGCAATGATGTTTTTTTTGACGCTGATGCAAAGCAACGGGGGAATTCATTTCCATATATTATTTGATTTGCTTTCTTGAGAAAAAATAATACATTTATTCTAACAGCTTATTTTAGGAATAGTTTCATTCTATCTAACCAAAACTTGAACATGAATCATGCTTGAACAAATCAGTATCGTTTCTTCATGTCATGTATTTTAGAAGCATTTACTTGTGGAAACTACATTATTGGGACAATATTAATATACAGGGGGGTTCGAGGTTAATGCAACCTACGCCTAATGCAAACCTAGATATGCTCCATTTTGTTTAGCCATAATGCTATATACATATTTTTTTTAATCCTTTATACAAAAAATATTTAAATCAAACTTCAATATTGTTATGATTGACAGGATTTAGGCCTAATGTTTTTTACCCATTTACCCATTTGGACATGACAGGAGTCTGATCTCAAGCTATGTATTTCATTGAGTGTTTACAGAGAAGCTCAGATGCAACCTGGACTCAGAGGTAGACGTAACATAGTAAACGAAAATACAATGTGATATGTTACATTTGGTATGGTATGTATTAATTTGTGGATGTCCATCTATTTTGTATGATAGGGAACAAATTGCAATTCATACCGAATGTTAAGAATTTGCAATAGGTACGATACATTACAATTTCCAATTTGTTGTGGCTAACATTAACATTAGCTATTGGCAGGTCTTTTGGCAGGTCTTTGTGGGCTATACTCAGCCTTGTCTCAGGATGGTAAGTTGGTGGTTGAAGATATCCCTCTAGTGGTGTGGGGGCTGTGCTTTGGCAAAGTGGGTGGGGTTATATCCTTCCTGTTTGGCCCTGTCCGGGGGTGTCCTCGGATGGGGCCACAGTGTCTCCTGACCCCTCCTGTCTCAGCCTCCAGTATTTATGCTGCAGTAGTTTATGTGTCGGGGGGGCTAGGGTCAGTTTGTTATATCTGGAGTACTTCTCCTGTCCTATTCGGTGTCCTGTGTGAATCTAAGTGTGCATTCTCTAATTCTCTCCTTCTCTCTTTCTTTTTCTCTCTCGGAGGACCTGAGCCCTAGGACCATGCCCCAGGACTACCTGACATGATGACTCCTTGCTGTCCCCAGTCCACCTGGCCGTGCTGCTGCTCCAGTTTCAACTGACCAGAGCCCTAGGACCATGCCCCAGGACCACCTGACATGATGACTCCTTGCTGTCCCCAGTCCACCTGACTGTGCTGCTGCTCCAGTTTCAACTGTTCTGCCTTACTATTATTTGACCATGCTGGTCATTTATGAACATTTGAACATCTTGGCCATGTTCTGTTATAATCTCCACCCGGCACAGCCAGAAGAGGACTGGCCACCCCACATAGCCTGGTTCCTCTCTAGGTTTCTTCCTAGGTTTTGGCCTTTCTAGGGAGTTTTTCCTAGCCACCGTGCTTCTACACCTGCATTGCTTGCTGTTTGGGGTTTTAGGCTGGGTTTCTGTACAGCACTTTGAGATATCAGCTGATGTACGAAGGGCTATATAAATAAATTTGATTTGATCTACAAGTCCTTTTGCATGCTGAACAACCCCAGGCAATATCAGTAACCTACTATATTCATACTGAGTGCTGTGCGCAGCTTCATGTGCTGACCAACTAGAGGTAGGCCTGTTTCTGATCTGGCACAAATGCGTGTAAACTTCAGCATTCAAATGTTTGTAAAATGGCTTGCACATTATTAGGCTTTATTAGTTGAGTGACAACCAATATAATTTGGTAGGCTATTTTTATCAAATGCACTGTGGAAATGGTGTTTTGCCAGCCTAAGCTACAACTCTCATCTGGCTATAGGTAGGCTATATGCTGATCGGGGCTTACATTAGATTTTATTTCCATTGTTCGTTGTTCACCATCAGCAACAGTTTTGGTCATTTTGCTTGAAACAATCAGTATATGTGATTATTTTTTAGATATTCATGGGAAATTTGCTAATTTCATAACAAAGACAGCAATCACTTTTGCTGCAATCACTGCATGGTCGAAGCAGGAGGAGAAGAGATGCTCCTAGTCCTTCAAAACTTCCAAACGGTCTAAATCATTAAATTATGAGACGGGGGTGAAATCTAAAGTTCTGCTATGTATTCATTAAGTATTTAATTGCTAATTGTTTTAGAAAAATATTGATACAATACTAGCTCTTAACACTTTGAATCTGCAAAAATTAGAAATGAATTAGTGGGTGACGGGGATTTCAGATCAAAAGCTAGCATTGCCCCCCTCCCCATTACTGATAATGGAGTAGTAGATGCCTAGTTTCCCTTATGGCTCAGCTTAAGTGCCTATACACACACACACACACACACACACACACACACACACACACACACACAGAATTCAGCTCAGAGGCCCAGCATAAGAACAGCAGATTTGAATTAAGAATGGAAAATGAATGTGTTTATGCAACAAATATTAGTGCATCGGTTCGTATCACATCAAACCGAATCGCATTGATTAGTTCCTCTAATCAAACGAAATCTCACTGAATAGTTTCAAACAAAAATGTTGCGTTTCTGTATAAAATCGGAGCCCATGTATCGAATCGTCTTGAAAGGGAAAGATTCACACCCTAGGAGTTAAGTTAAAGGGGTTGGGGGAAGGGTTAGCTAACATTCTAAGTAGTTGCAATGTAGCTAAAAATTAGTAAGTATAAACTAGGCAAAAAAAGAAACGTCTTCTCACTGTCAACTCTGTTTATTTTCAGCAAACTTAACGTATAAGTATTTGTATGAACATAACATTCAACAACTGAGACATAATCTGAACAAGTTCCACAGACATGTGACTGACAGAAATTGAATAATGTGTCCCTGAACAAAGGGGGGTCAAAATCAAAAGTAACAGTCAGTATCTGGTGTGGCCACCAGCTGCATTATGTACTGCAGTGCATCTCCTCCTCATGGACTGCACCAGATTGTTCAGTTCTTTCTGTGAGATGTTACCCCACTCTTCCACCAAGGCACCTGCAAGTTCCCGGACATTTCTGGGGAGAATGGCACTAGCCCTCACCCTCCGATCCAACAGGTCCCAGACATGCTCAATGGGATTGAGATTCAGGCTCTTCGCTGGCAATGGCAGAACACTGACATTACTGTCTTGCAGGAAATAACGCACAGAACGAGCAGTATGGCTGGTGGCATTGTCATGCTGTCAGGATACGCCTGCAGGAAGGGTACCACATAAGGGAGGAGGATGTCTTTCCTGTAACGCACAGTGTTGAGATTGCCTGCAATGAGAACAAGCTCAGTCTGATGATGCATTGACACAACGCCCCAGATCATGACCGACCGCAACTCGTCATTGAAGAGCACTTTTTGTCAGTCTTGTCTGGTCCAGCGACGGTGGTTTTGTGTCCATAGGCAATGTTGTAGCCGGTGATGTCTGGTGAGGACTTGCCTTACAACAGGCCTACAAGCCCCAGTCCAGACTCTTTCAGCCTATTACGGACAGTCTGAGCACTGATGGAGGGATTGTGTATTCCTGATGTAACTCCGGGAAGTTGTTTTTGCCATCCATGTACCTGTCCCGCAGGTGTTATGTTTGGATGTACCGATCTTGTGCAGGTGTTTTTACACGTAGTCTGCCACTGCGAGGACAATCAGCTGTCCGTCATGTCTCCCTGTTGCGCTGTCTTAGGCATCTCACACTACGGACATAGCAAATTATTGCCCTGGCCACATCTGCAGTCCTCATGCCTCTTTGCAGCATTTCTAAGGCATGTTCACGCAGATGAGCAGGGACCCTGGGCATCTTTCTTTTGGTGTTTTTCAGAGTCAGTAGAAAGGCCTCTTCTGTGTCCTAAGTTTTCAAAAGTGTGACCTTAATTGCCTACTGTCTGTAAGCTGTTTGTGTCTTAACGACCATTTCACTGGTGCATGTTCATTGGTTGTTTATGGTTCATTGAACAAGCATGGGAAATAGTGTTTAAACCCTTTCCAATGAAGATCTGTGAAGTTATTTCGATTTTTACGAATTATCTTTGAAAGACAGGGTCCTGAAAAAGGGACATTTCTTTTTTTTTGCTGAGTTTAGTTACAAAGTTCATAATTAGCAAAAATGCTAAAGTTGTCCATGATGGAATTCGAACATGCAACGTTTGGGTTGCTAGACATTTGCATTATTCCTCTTATCAAACTGAATCACACCAAATCATTTCAAATTAAAATGTATAATTCCTGTACAGTATCGAGGCCCATGTATCTAGATATTTATCAAATTGTCTAGAAAGGGAAAGATGCATATCTCAAAGAGGTAGCTTAAGGGTTAGGGGAAGGGTTAGCTAACATGCTGAGTAGTTACAAAGTAGCTAAAAAGTAGCAAGTAGTTGCAAAGTTGCTAACTTTTGTGTTGCTAGATGTTCGCGGCATACACCTACCTATCCACCCTGACCAACCCCCCTCTTTTCAGTTTTGCCTTAATTAACCTTCTGTGTTAGGTAACCCTACCATACATAATATATGACACTAATTTGAGTGTCCCGGATTTTTGTTTACTATGTTATGTCTAGTCTATGAGACCAGCCTGTCAGATAAGCTGAGGTCAGTTATAACTCACTAAAGAAAAGAGTTTGCTGCTCCTGCATGTAACCTTGAGTCACTGCATTGTCAGGTCAAGTTACCCAACGCTGAGCTCTCTGACATCTTTTGTCTCCCCTTGTTAACTCCCTCTATCTCCAGGCCTCCGGTAGAAGGCTAGCTTAGCAGCCAACAGATATGAATAATATGTCAGAGGATGCTGCAATAGTCACTCTATGAATTAGCCTATGCTGCTCCAAATGCAGTACACACCACACAGTGACTAGCCTATGCAGAGTCACCAGAAAACGCTAACATTCGGTTTTCAGGGATACAGTATTTTCAACCTAACTTCCGTTTCCCCTGGAAAACGGAAGTGGGAACTCCAATCTCAGGCATCTTTCTATGCCTATTACATTAGGTTACACAGTGACTACTTTTCATTATTTTAAGCTTTAACTTTGAAATCAATTCACCTTAAGGGAGAGGCGAGAGCGGTTCCATCAAAGTTTCATTGAATGCGCGGTGCGTGATTTTGTTTCCTATTGAAACAATGTAGATGCATGTCCCTTGGCAGAGGCACAGCATGCAGATGAACCTGACTCCATTCTGAGTTAGTGGAGTTTTAATTATACTGGGACGCTTTCTCCGCAAATAACTTCATCCGAGGGAGAGTTGGGGTGAACTCACAGTTGAGTCAGTCATGTTTTTGCTCTTGGCTTACACAGACTGGACACACTTTACTTGAATGTCAGTCAGTCAGTTAGTCATTCGTGTTTTTAACATCAGTTATCTTGGCTTACAGGGTTATTTTGACTTACATGCACTTGGCCAGACTTTGCTTGTACTCCCCCAGTCCTTAAACAGTCCTTTGCATCGTGGCACAACACATAGTAAGTGAAAGATGATGTTAAAATATTTTTTATTGAACACACAAGAATGGTGTATAGGCATTTTCTAGAAAAGACAAGTATACAATTCTTATCTAAACATAAAAGAGCAGACAGAAACAAAAATACCCAGAGTTCTAAGTACAAAGTAAATAATACAAAATAAGACATACAGAACAAGGACAGGTAAACAGAAAGAGGGCAGATGTCACCCCCTTCCTATCCCCCATACCCCCCCATCCATCAAATCTGTCGTTCTGCCCCTGAACAAGGCAGTTAACCCACTGTTCCCCGGTAGGCCATCATTGTAAATAGAATTTGCTCTTAACTGACTTGCCTAGTTAAATAAAGATGAAATAAATACAATAAAAAACAACACTCCCAGGATGATCAGAAGCGGATCTGGGTCAATTGAAGTCTCCAAAACTTCAGAGAAGATCCCAAAAATTCCACACCAATAACCATGCTGTAACGGTTTTCTTGATGCGAAGGAGAGTCGGACCAAAATGCGGCGTGTAGATTGCGATCCATGTTTATTAAACAAACGTAAAACACGAATCAAAATACAAACACTACAAAATAATAAACGTAATGAAAACCGAAACAGCCTAAACTGGTGCAAACTAACACTAAGGACAATCACCCACGACAAACTCAAAGAATATGGCTGCCTAAATATGGTTCCCAATCAGAGACAACGATAAACACCTGCCTCTGATTGAGAACCACTTCAGACAGCCATAGACTTAACTAGAACACCCCACTAGCTACAATCCCCATACATACACACCACATACAAAAACCCATGCCACACCCTGGCCTGACCAAATAAATAAAGATAAACACAAAATACTTTGACCAGGGTGTGACAGAACCCCCCCCCTAAGGTGCGGACTCCCGAACGCACCTCAAAACAATAGGGAGGGTCCGGGTGGGCGTCTGTCCATGGTGGCGGCTCCGGCGCGGGACGTGGACCCCACTCAATCAATGTCTTAGCCCCTTCTCCTCGCGTCCCTGGATAGTCCACCCTCGCCGCCGACCATGGCCTAGTAGTCCTCACCCAGAACCCCACTGGACTGAGGAGCAGATTGGGACTGAGGGGCAGCTCGGGACTGAGGCAGCTCGGGACTGAGGGGAAGCTCAGGAGTGAGAGGAAGCTCAGGAGTGAGAGGAAGCTCAGGAGTGAGAGGAAGCTCAGGCAGGTTGATGAATCTACCAGATCCTGGCTGGCTGGTGGTTTCGGCAGATCCTGGCTGACTGGCAGATCCTGGTCGACTGGCAGATCTGGAAGATCCTGGTCGACTGGCAGATCTGGAAGATCCTGGTCGACTGGCAGATCTGGAAGATCCTGGTCGACTGGCAGATCTGGAAGATCCTGGTCGACTGGCAGATCTGGAAGAGTCTGGTCGACTGGCAGATCTGGAAGAGTCTGGTCGACTGGCAGATCTGGAAGAGTCTGGTCGACTGGCAGATCTGGAAGAGTCTGGTCGACTGGCAGATCTGGAAGAGTCTGGTCGACTGGCAGATCTGGAAGAGTCTGGTCGACTGGCAGATCTGGAAGAGTCTGGTCGACTGGCAGCTCTGGCTGCTCCATGCTGACTGGCTGCTCCATGCTGACTGGCTGCTCTGGCTGCTCCATGCTGACTGGCAGCTCTGGCTGCTCCATGCTGACTGGATGCTCCATGCTGACTGGCAGCTCTGGCTGCTCCATGCTGACTGGCTGCTCCATGCTGACTGGCAGCTCTGGCTGCTCCATGCTGACTGGCTGCTCTGGCTGCTCCATGCTGACTGGCTGCTCCATGCTGACTGGCTGCTCCATGCTGACTGGCGGCCCTGGCTGCTCCATGCTGACTGGCGGCCCTGGCTGCTCCATGCTGACTGGCGGCCCTGGCTGCTCCATGCTGACTGGCGGCCCTGGCTGCTCCATGCTAACTGGCGGCTCTGGCGGCTCCTTGCAGACTGGCAGCTCTGGCGGCTCCTTGCAGACTGGCAGCTCTGGCGGCTCCTTGCAGACTGGCAGCTCTGGCGGCTCCTTGCAGACTGGCAGCTTTGGCGGCATCCTGCAGACAGGCAGCTCTGGCGGCTCCTTGCAGACTGGCAGCTCCTTGCAGACTGGCAGCTCCTTGCAGACTGGCAGCTCTATGCTAACTGGCAGCTCTATGCAGACTGGCAGCTCTATGCTAACTGGCAGCTCTATGCTAACTGGCAGCTCTATGCTAACTGGCAGCTCTATGCTAACTGGCAGCTCTATGCTAACTGGCAGTTCTGAACAGGCGGGAGACTCCGGCAGCGCTGTAGAGAAGGAAGGCTCTAACAGCGCTAAACAGGCGGGAGACTCCGACAGCGCTGGAGAGGAGGAGGGCTCCGACAGCGCTGGACAGGCGAGGCGCACTGTAGGCCTGATGCGTGGTGCTGGCACTGGTGGTACTGGGCCGAGGACACGCACAGGAAGCCTGGTGCGGGGAGCTGCTACCGGAGGGCTGGGGTGTGGAGGTGGCACAGGATGGGTTAGACCGTGAAGGCGTACTGGAGATCTTGAGAGCGGTGCTGGCACAGGACGTGCAAGGCTAGGGAGGTGCACAGGAGGCCTGGTACGTGAGACTGGCACCATCTTCACCAGCCGACTAACACGCACCTCAGGACGAGTATGGAGCGCTGACCCAGGTGCCATCAAATCCCCGACACGCTCCGTCGGGCAAATTCCATGTTTAAAACACCAACACAGCAACTCCCTCATTTCTCTCTCCTCCAATTTCCCCATTAACTCCTTCACAGTCTCTGTTTCGCTCACCTCCAATTTCCCCATTAACTCCTTCACAGTCTCTGTTTCGCTCACCTCCAACACCGGCTCTGGTCTCCTCCTTGGCTCCTCACGATAAACAGGGAGAGTTGGCTCAGGTCTGGCTCCTGACTCTGCCACACTCTCCCTGAGCCCCCCCCCAAGAAATTTTTGGGGCTGACTATGGGGCCTCCGTCCGCGCCGCCTTGCTTGCTTCGCAAACTCCATTCTCCTATATCCTTCCGCGCACTGCTCCATCGAATCCCAGGCGGGCTCCGGCACTCTCCCTGGGTCGACCGCCCACCTGTCTATCTCCTCCCAAGAAGTATAGTCCATACTGTACTCCACTTTGGGCTGTTCTTGCCTGTTGACACGCTGCTTGGTCCCTTTGTGGTGGGTGATTCTGTAACGGTTTTCTTGATGCGAAGGAGAGTCGGACCAAAATGCGGCGTGTAGATTGCGATCCATGTTTATTAAACAAACGTAAAACACGAATCAAAATACAAACACTACAAAATAATAAACGTAATGAAAACCGAAACAGCCTAAACTGGTGCAAACTAACACTAAGGACAATCACCCACGACAAACTCAAAGAATATGGCTGCCTAAATATGGTTCCCAATCAGAGACAACGATAAACACCTGCCTCTGATTGAGAACCACTTCAGACAGCCATAGACTTAACTAGAACACCCCACTAGCTACAATCCCCATACATACACACCACATACAAAAACCCATGCCACACCCTGGCCTGACCAAATAAATAAAGATAAACACAAAATACTTTGACCAGGGTGTGACACATGCAAGTTAGAGCATAGGGCAAAGCAGTGGAGTAGTGTACCCTGCGCAGCATGACATTCATCACACATAGGGGATGTATCAGAAAATATCCTATGCAGCTTAATTTTGGAATAGTGTAATCTGTGTAATACCTTGAATTGTATGAGACGATATCTGAGTTAATGGAGCAGGTGTGGATATACTCCAAGCTATCTTCCCAGTCTGCCACAGAAATGTCAGTCCCTAGCTCTTCCTCCCATTTTGCCTTAATGACATTGTAGAGGTGTGCTAACAGATTGAAAAGCGTCACATATGACCGACGTGCGTCTTCCAGCAGAAACGTAACAGCGCAGAGGTTAGCGGCCCAATAGTACAATATAACATTTGGGAGAGACAATCCTTCTTCCATCTTGGATTTACAGAGGTGTTTTTCACCTATCCTCTGTGTTTTATAATCCTGGATGGATAATTGAGTCCAGTTGTTTATGAAAGGACTTAGCGATGAATACTGGGATGTTCTGGAATAGGTAAAGCAGTTGTAGGAGGAAGACAATTTTAATGGCATTAATTCTCCCGAGCAAAGAAATTGGGAGAGTTCTCCAAAATGGTATGTTTGCCTTGAGTTTTTTCAGAGGGGACATTTTCTTTAAATAGTGAGGAGTATTGTTTGGTAACTACAATTCCTAGATAGGTACATTTTTCTGAAGTTCTAACCAAGAGGTGTTTTGCAACCGTATGGGCATTAATTCACTCTTGTTCAAATTTATTCTGTATCCCGAGAAGGTACCAAACAAATTAATCAAATCAAGAATAGCTGGAATACTAGATTGTGGTTCTGTTTCATAGAGGAGAATGTAATCTGCGTATAGAGAAATCATATTTAGAGTATCTTTATTATAGCCGTGTATTGCTGAATGAGATCTGATTGGCGATAGCGCGCAACCTTGCCTTGTCCCTCTATAAAGGTTAAATCGGGGCGACAATGATTGGTTAGTGAGTATTCTCGCACAGGGGTTGCTATATAAAAGCTGGATCCATTTTTATGAACTCTTCTCCAATATTACATTTCTGTAGGGCCTTGAATAGATAGGACTACTCAAACTTTTCGGCGTCAAGCGATATAACGGCAAGGTTCAAGTTGGGTAAACTCTGAGAATACATAATGTTGAAGAGGCGCCTGAGATTGAAGAATGAGTTTCTGCTCGCGATAAAGCTGGTCTGGTCTGAATGGACCAATTTGCCCACTAAAGTGCTAAGCCTGTTAGCCAGAGTTTTTGCTAAAATCCTTTGGTCTGTATTAAGGAGAGATGTTGGTCTGTATGACCCTACCTCTTCTGGATCTTTACCCTTTTTATGTATAACTGTAATAAACACCTCATCCAAAGTAGGTGGGAGAGCTCCATCCTCATTGGCCCGAACAAACATTTTGTGCAGGTAGGGAGAGAGCATGTTGCTGAATTTCCTGAATTCACCAGGAAATCCATCTGGGCCCAGGGTATTGCCACTCTTTAGAGATGTAATTGTTTCTTGAATTTCTTCAAGAGATATTTCCTTATTCAGGAAGTTGCAATCTTTGTGGTTCAGGGCAGGGAGATTAGTCTTCTAAAAAGTTTTTGCATAATTAAGGGTTATGATCTCATTTAGATGTATATAGAGTCTCGTAAATCTGACAGCATCTGTCATTGATGTCCTTGGGGAAGAGAGTAATTCCCCAGTTGCAGATTTAACAGTGTGAATCATTCGGTCACTCTCAGTTTTTTGAAGTTGTCTATTTCAGAAGTGTGTAAAGACCTGAAAGAAATGTATTTAAAAAAATCCCCTGTCCCTGATGAACTAGACCCCTGCTTCCTACACCTAGCTGCAGACATCATTGCTCCCCCTTAACATGTATTTTTAACCTCACGCTTGTTATGGAAATCTGCTTTTGTACTGCCTCTCCTGAAAGGTGGAGAACCTTTGCTACTTGACAACTATCGACCCATATCAAAATTGTTTGTACTGTCAAAGGTACTGGAGTCCTTAGTTAGTAGGCGGCTAAAGGTCTACTTCCAAGAAAACAACATCTTAAATGGAATGCAATCAGGTTTTAGGTCTGGCCACAGCACTGTTTCAGCAACATTGAAGGTTTTAATGACATCCATTGTGCTCTTGATAAGAAGTTACATTGTGTGTCTGTTTTTATTGAATTGTCAAAAGCTTTTGACACCGTGGACCACGCTGTGTTAGTGCAAAGGTTAAAATGTTGTGGAATTAGTGGTCATGCTCTAGATTGGTTTACAAATTACTTATCAAATCGTACACAATTTTTAATGGCGGATGGTTGTAAATCTGAGTCCATAGAGGTGTGCTCAGGTGTTCCTCAAGGTTCTATTTAGTAGTTTATATTATTATAGTAGTTTATCTTTAGCTTTTGAAAATGCCCAAAGAGCTTTTAACATCATACAATAGAATCTCTATGATTTTAAAGCTGATTCTAAATTCGGGTAAAACAAAATGCATGGTATTTTCAAATGCCAGGCATGATACAAATCATGTCATTGCTACATTGGCTGGACATACTATAGAGCAAGTTAACGTGTACAAATATTTGGGTGTGTGTGTTGATGATAAGCTGAGCTTCACTGTGTATGTAGAAAACTTGATAAAGAAGCTCAAGCTGAAAATATAATTTTATTACCGGCATAAGGCTTGTTTTTCTTTTGAGGCCAGGAAGGAGCTGGTACGATGTACATTACTGTCGGTTTTAGATTTTAGTGATGTTATATATATGCTGGCCTCAGCCACTACCCTGAGAGCACTTGATTCAGTGTATCATGCAGCCCTCAGGTTAATTTCAAATCAGAAACGTCTAACACATCATTGTGATCTCTACAGCGCTGTTGGCTGGTCGTCATTGACCTTGCGTAGGCTTAAACACTGGTATACACTGATTTATAAGGCCATATTGGGTAAAATGCCATTTTATCTCCCTTCTTTTTTAGTCAGGTAAGTAAATAAACATACATTACAGTTCCATTCTGATTTGCTTCTAACAGTACCAAAAATTAGAAATTAGAATAGGACATGGTAGAAATTGTTTTAGTTTCTTAGCTCCGTGGTCCTGGAATTCTGTCATGAACATTTGAAAATGTGATGATCTAGTTTCGTTGGTGGAGTATAAACACTTGATCAATGTCTATATCATAGAAGAGTGTAATTGTTTTTAGGCCAGCTGTTTTTAGTCAAGATGTTTGTGTTTTTAATGTACAATGTTTTTGTTGTACTGTATGTGTATTTATAGTTTTGTTTAATGTTGTGTTAGTGTCTGAAACGTTGTTCCCCCTGCTGCTATTGGACCAGGTCTCTCTTGGAAAAGAGATGTTATCTCAATGAGAAAAACCCCATATAAATAAAGGTAAAATAATAAAATAAAAAAGTAATTTGTGTGGTTTGTCACCAAACTCAAAATATATTTGCTTGGCAGAGAGAAAAGATTTAGCAATTTTAGCTGAGAGAATCTGATTATATTCACATTTTGAAGCTGTAATTTGTTTAATGTTTCTCCATAGATGGTGTGAGGAGCTGAGGATTCAACCTCCAGACCAACTAGTTGGATTCGATGTCACCCAATCTCAGGGAGAAGGTGAGTGGACTGTGGTCAGAGATTATAATATCATGATACCTCACATTACAGGTGTAAGGGAGTAATTTCGCATCAACCAAAAAGTAGTCAATTTGAGTGTAAACATTGTGAACATGAGAGTAAAAGGAGTGTTCCCTACCCATAGGGTTAGCGATCCTCCATATATCAAAAAGTTAGATTTTTTTTATGTAGGTATTCAAGAATTCAATTTGAATAGGAGGTAGGGGTATGTCGGGTAGAGGATCTATCCAAATATTGGTCTAGCACACAATTAAGGTCCCCCTCTCCAATGACCAGGTTAGTATGGGAGATATCTGGAATCAGGGCAAAGACTCTTTTGAAAAAAATGTGGGCTCATACATGTTTGGCCCATAGATATTCAGTAGAGTTACAGAAGTAGAATGGATCTCTCCTATTACGATCACATAACAACCCTCTTTAGAAGGCCAGCATCCCGGGAATTGCCTCTTCACTGTTGACGTTCAGACTGGTGTTTTGCGGGTACTATTTAATGGAGCTGCCAGTTGAGGACTTGTGAGGCATCTGTTTCTCATACTAGACACTCTAATGTACTTGTCATCTTGCCTAGTTGTATACCGGGGCCTCCCACTCCTCTTTCTATTCTGGTTAGAACCAGTTTGTGCTGTTCTGTGAAGGGCGTAGTACACAAAGTTGTACGAGATCTATAGTTTCATGTCAATTTCTCGCATGGAATAGACTTCATTTCTCAGAACAAGAATAGACTGACGAGTTTCAGAAGAAAGTCCTTTGTCTCTGGCAATTTTGAGCCTGTAATCAAAAACACAAACGCTGATGTTCTAGATACTCAACTAGTCTAAAGAAGGGAATGTTTATTGCTTCTTTAATCAGGAACAACCGTTTTGCAAAAGGGTTTTCTAATGATCAATTAGCCTTTTAAAATGATAAACATGGATTACCTAACACAACCTGCCATTGGAACACAGGAGTGATGGTTGCTGATAGTGGGCCTCTGTACGCCTATGTAGATAGTCCATTAAATATCAGCCATTTACAGCTACAATAGTAATTTATAACATTAACAATGTCTACACTGTATTTCTGATCAATTTGATGTTATGTTAATGGAACAAAAATGTTTTTCTTTCAAGAACAAGGACATTTCTAAGTGACCCCAAACTTTTGAACGGTAGTGTACACATACACAATAATAATAATAAAATGCTAAGATAAAAAAATGAAGTACAAATAATAATTATATGTACACACAGCTACACACATATACACAAACACCACAGGAGGCTGGTGGGAACCTAATGGGGAGAACGGGCCCGCGACAATGACCGAAGCAGAACGACACAAAACACCAACATGATATCCAGGTGTCTGATGCCACCCCATCTGACCCTACCCAGCCATCACCACCAGTCCCCTGCAAACAATAGATAAAAGGTATGATAATAATAATAGTAACCTAGAAATAAAACAAAAATGTGGGAATATAAGGATATCCATCCGAAAGTGTCAATGATCAAACCTGGAAAGCCACTCAAACGGGCATCGCACTAAACCCCAACAACAGGTCAGTTGTCCAGCCAGAATGAAAGTGTAATGAGAGCTCTGACCGCCCTCTATTTGCCGGCTCAGCGTCTTACATGTCCGGGAGCAACAATACAACTTCAGTCGGCAGCCCTTGTTGAGACCGTTTAATAAGATTTCACCCGCTATGGCTCAGTATGGATTAGAGTCCAAGAGCAGACCCTAACACACAATGACAAGGCACTCTAACCCGTACCGGGGATTGGTGTATATTCCCGGATACATTTCTCTACGTCCAAAACTCAAGGAGAGACAAATCTTCTCACCAGAAAGGAGGGGCAATTCTGAGTCTGGCAGGGAAGAGCAAGGCTGGGGAGTTTGGTCATGACATCCCTCTAGTCGGCGCGATGCTTTGCCACATCGGGCGCGTAATCATCATAGACACGGAAGGGATGTCTTTCATGTAACAGGTTACTCTTCATTCAGCCTCACGCAGGTTAGGAAGGTTATGACGTCTGGACCGGCCCTCTAGGTCGATCACTTTCACAGAAAGCATCTGCACACTATCCAGCAAGGACGTGCATAGCTTCTCTAACTCGTCGATCCTACCAGCGTTGAGTTCAGAAGCTTTCTCAAGGTCCACAATACTCTGGCCCTGCGAAGCGACCGTTCAAATGGTGCTCTCGATTTTGGTGTCCAGTTCAGCAATAGTAGCCTTAAGATCCTCAGCCATAGCAACACGTAGTTCTCCCAGAGCCCGGGTAAGTTCTGAAAGTGTCACATTATTACCTGTGCCTTCTGCCATGTCTGTCTCGTTGTTTGGTGGGCCTCCGATGAGGATTTATTGTCCTTTAGTTGCCTATTACTCGGCATGTTCACATAAGAAGTTACAATATTGTATTAGAGAGAGACTAATGTTGTAAAAAGTGCTGTAAAGTAGGTTAAGTTAGATTGTTTCACAAAAAAGTTGCGAGAGCCTCTCTCAAACACGGCCGTTCACTCCAACATGCTAGCTCTGCCCCAACCATAAGTGAAAGATGTGATAAGCAGTCACAATATCTAAAGTATTTATTGATATCATAGGAATGCAAGCTTTCAAGGCTAGCTTGCTGCATAACTGAATGAAAGTTATGTTCAGAGGGTACAGTGTACACATTTGTAATTCCAAGTATGGATTGGGATCAGAAATCAGTCCCATAGCATTTCTCCACACCATCCCATTTTTGTGTGTGCACTTATTGGTTGATGGGATGAGCCACTAAACTACTTTGGGGCTGGTGTCTGTAAAATGTTTCTGCAGACAATTAGCCAAATGATGATAAATCTGCTCAAAATTCATAATCACAGGCCATGGGCTGCAACACTTTTATTTATCCTTTTTTTAAAACAAAATTACAATGCAATATTGTTGATCCTCTGTATTTTCAAGTATTGTGGTGGCAGCATTATGTTATGCGTATGCTTGGCACGAGCAGGGACTGGGGAGTTTAGAGGAAAACCCGCCATGGTCTTCTGAAAACCTAACCCTGGGACAGAGTTTTATTTTCAGCGGCACAATTTCAGCTACACTTTTAATGCCAAAAAACACACCAGAATGTCTTTCCAAGAGGTGTTCCTGAATGGTCCAGTCTCGGTCCTGATTTAAATCTGCTTGAAAATCAGAGATAAGATTTGAGTACTGTTGTCTATCAATGATTCCCACCCAATTTATTGAGCTTGAGCAATTTGAACAAAATCAATTGATGTACAGTGCATTCGGAAGGTATTCAGACCCGTTGACTTTTTCCACATTTTGAAATGTATTAAATCATTATTTTCCCCTCATCTACACACAATTTCTTTGACCTTATGGCTTGGTTTTTGCTCTGACAACTGTGGGACCTTATATAGACAGGTGTGTGCCTTTCCAAATCATGTACAATCAATTGAATTTACCATGGGTGGACACCAATGAAGTTGTAGAAACATCTCAAGGATGGTCAATGGAAACAGGATGCACCCGAACTCAATTTCAAAGTCTCAGGGCAAAGGGTCTGAATACTTAAGTAAATCATCTAAGAAACAGTTTTTCGCTTTGTCATTATGGGGTATTGTGTGTAGATTGCTGAAGATTTTTTTGTATTTAATCCATTTTAGACAGGACTAATGTAACAAAATGCGTAAAAAGTAAAGGCGTCTGAATACTTTCCGAATGCCCAGTATGTTGCCCTAAGAGTTGTCCAAGGTTGGTCGAACCTTGTTCAAAATGATTCACAGCTGTAATGGCTGCCAAAGGTTCTTTCACCAAAAAGGGATGTGAAGACATACGCAGTCAACGCATCTTAATCATAAATACAAAAATCTAGAAAATTTTCAAACATTTGTTTTTCATTTTGAACCTTGTGAGTAGGTTGTGCAGATCGATAGGAACAACATCTAATTGAAACCTTAGATTTAAATTTAAGCCAGCAAAAATGTGAAGACTGTGCAAGGTGTGTGTACACTTTCAGCGACTGTATGTTCATGTTCTCCTAGTCTTTTTCATATCCAGAGTATAGGCGGCACAGTGACATATTCAGCCATTCTCATGCAGTACATTACGATAGATAATTAAAAACTGGGAGGACAATAGTGTAGCATCAGGGTATGTCTGTTAACTGCATGCCATTTTAATTATGTTAAATGGGGGACATTAACTAACATTTTGGTTCGAAAATGCTAATATTAACTGTTGGTGGCAGTCAAAAGTTCAACCAAACCAAAGTGTCCATAATCTGCTTTCTGGGTAATGGAGCAAATATATACATTTGTAATTTGGGAGAACTGTCTCTTTAAATGTCTTGCATTTATTTTTTATTTATGTTTGTGTAATTATTCCTTTTCTAACTTTACCACTCCTATCCAGTGCATGAGCTGCATCAGTTAATTAGCTCTGAATCAAGATTTATCTGACCCCCTTTGCCTGAAAGTCCAATTTCTCACTGAATGTAGAGGACTTTTGTTCAGGTGCTTATGTCATCAATTGGATTCAAAGGCTGAAAATCAATAACAACCTCTATTATGGTATGGTTTGCTAATGTAATATTTGAATCTCCCATGATCCATGTTATAAACGGAATTAAGAAAATCATGCAAAAACGTAGAGTTGAGGACACATGATGATTCCCCATCTGCTAGTCTACTGCACCATCATTCTTTCCAAGGTGAAGGACTTTCATGGAACTCCAACCACCCATGCACCTCACACACAGTCAAAAAACCAAAGCCAAACATCTCACCATGTTTAAGAAAAACTCCATTGGTGACAAACACATTTCAAATTCGTCAAAGATGAACATGCTGACCAGCCAAACAAGAACCTCTCTTACTCACCTCTGTTAGTCCCAATGGAGCTGTGAAAAAGACGCACTGCCTAGCGGGAAGAACAGCGTGCAATAACCACTCTGAATTGAACAGAAACAGACATTGTTCTGCGGATGCCCGGTCCCAAGGAGTCTCTCTAAACATGGGCTGCATAGCTGGGCTGGCTGCTGCTTATCGTCCTCCTCAGCCCGATCCATGGCCATACAAGGACTCTGCTGATGGAGCTTGTCACTCTGGGCTTCTGGAGTAGGCCGGCTATCTGGCAGCTCCTTGTCGCCACCGACACATGGGAGATAAAGGGTTTGGAGTGTTTGGATGGTGGGTACCTTTTAGGCAACGTTGAAATCCCCCCCACACACCAATGGAGGAATGTGGTGGATAAGTGGTTCCCTCCAGGGTGATTTTCAACTGTTTCCAGGCCCTTTGACCGTGGAGGTGGTATATGGAGATTGGATATCTCCAATAATTCTCTTGAAGTCTGTATTACGAATCCAGGGGATGGGGGGATTAGAGGTGGTTCCGTAGAGGAGAGGTGAAAAAAAGGGTATGTTCTTCGTGTTTCAGTTCTCCCCAATGTGTTTGTCAAAGTAACAAGGTTTCAATCTGTCGATATGTTTGGAAGCGTTGTAACTCAAAAATGGGAACTATAGGGGTCCGTTGTCTCATTTCCTATCACTTGCAAACTTTATTGAATGTCTGTGTGTGTGTGTTCAGTCCTTTTACACATTGGTTCACAGTGTGTGACAGACTACATGGATCACATCATTTTACTCTCTTGTGACACTGTACAGCACGTGAACATTAGTTTCAAAGTTATGACCACTTGCTGCCAAATACATTTTGATTGATAATAAACCAGAGGCATTTCAAGAGCCATTTCAATATAGCTTATGTTCCTCCCTTTTCAAGTGTGAAGCCAACACACTCCCTATCAAAACTGAGGTGAGAGCAAGGCAGTGATTATTTGAAGAAGATAGCACACCCAATTGATATCTGTCTTTGTCATGAGCACACAGATATCAACCATCTTCTACTAGTGTCTGGTGGAAGAGAAGATATATTGAGAGGAAGGGTGGCAGCCTTAAAAGGGTTGAGGTTCATTAAAGCTACTGTAAAACAGGAACTCATTCTCTCGGACAAAATGATTGACATATCTGAAACCATAATCAACTAATCAGCGTAATTTGCTATTTTAGCCCTCATGCACTTTAATAGGAAGGCATGAATGTAAATGAATAAGGATGTTACATACCCTATATTCTGCTATGCTAAGTGTTATTAAACAATATGAAGCATATACAGTGGCAAGAAAAAGTATGTGAACCCTCTGGAATGACCTGGATTTCTGCATAAACTGGTCATCAAATTTGATCTGATCTTCATCTAAGTCACAACAATAAATAAACATAGTGTGCTTAAACTAATAACACACAAATTATTGTATTTTTCGTGTCTACATGGAACATATCATTTAAACATTCACAGTGTAGGTTGGAAAAAGTATGTGAACCCCTAGGCTAATGACTTCTCCAAAAGCTAATTGGAGTCAGGAGTCAGCTAACCAATCAACGAGACGAGTCCTATCAACGAGACGAGATTGGAGATGTTGTTTAGAGCTGCCTTGACCTATAAAAAACACAACATTTAAGTTTGCTACTCAAAAGAAGCATTGTCTGATGTGAACCATGCCTTGAACAAAGAGATCTCAGAAGACCTACGATTAAGAATGGTTGTCTTGCATAAAGCTGGACAGGGTTACAAAAGTATCTATAAAATCCTTGATGTTCATCAGTCCACGGTAAGACAAATTGTCTATAAATGGAGGAGGTTCAGCACTGTTGCTACTCTCCCCAGGAGTGGTTGTCTTGCAAAGAATGACTGCAAGAGCACAGTGCAGAATGCTCAATGAGGTTGAGAAAAATCCTAGAGTGTCAGCTAAAGACTTACGGAAATCTCTGGAACATGCTAACATCTCTGTTGACGAGTCTACGATACGTAAAACACTAAACAAGAATGGTGTTCATGGGAGGACACCACAGAAGAAGTCACTGCTGTCCAAAAAAAGCATTGCTGCACATCTGAAATTCGCAAAAGAGCACCTGGATGTTCCGCAGTGCTACTGGCAAAATATTCTGTGGACAGATGAAACTACAGTTGAGTTGTTTGGAAGGAACACACAACACCAACATCAAAACCTCATCCTAACTGTAAACTAGGGTGGAGAGAGCATCATGGTTTGGGGCTGCTTTGCTGCCTCAGGGCCTGGACAGCTTGCTATCATCGACGGAAAAATATAAAGACATTTTGCAGGAGAATGTTAGGCTATCTGCCCACCAATTGAAGCTCAACATAAGTTAGGTGATGCAACAGGACAACAACCCAGAAGACAGAAGTAAATCAACAACAGAATGGCTTGAAGTGGCCCAGTCTGGAGTGGCCCAGTCAGAGTCCTGACCTCAACCGGATTGAGATATTGTGGCATGACCTCAAGAGCATTTCACACCAGGCATCCCAAGAATATTGCTGAACTGAAACAGTTTTGTAAAGAGGAATGGTCCAAAATTCCTCCTGACTGTTGTGCAGGTATGATCCACAACTACAGAAAACATTTGGTTGAGGTTATTGCTGCCAAAGGAGGGTCAACCATTTATTACATCCAAGGGTTCACATACCTTTTCCACCCTGCGCTGTGAATGTTTACACGGTGTGTTCTACAAAGACATGAAAACATATCATTGTTTGTGTGTTATTAGTTTAGGCAGACTGTGTTTGTCTATTGTTGTGACCTAGCTGAAGATCAGATCAAATATTATGACCAATTTATGCAGAATTCCAGGTATTTCCGAAGGGTTCACATACTTTTTCCTGCCACTGTAGCCGAGCTTTGTAAAGCAAGCTGTCGTAGATAGTTTCACACCATTTGGTTTTCCTCTCCAATCGAGTAGTCGTCGTGATTTATTTGCAGTGACAATGCTCCCTCCTCCACGGTTCCCTTGAAAGAGAAACCTTATCTCACCCCGTCTGGGACACAGAAACTGTGTCTGAGCTTCATTTCATTTGGCCCCAAGCAGCACGCTGCTCTATTTACTGGACCCCTTTGTGCTCCATCGACATCATGATCCAAGTTGGAAAATTCAAGTCGTGCCAAACGTCTGTTCCACACAGAGTTAGGACGCAAGCGTTAACCTCAAGTGGGAGCAATCGCTTTTGAAGCATAAATAAGCGGTGCTATTGGATGAGCTCAGATGGTGTCTTGGGAGCATTTACGTTCGGAAATATTCATTATCTTTTGCCCAGTGAATGGGACTTTGGTTTTGCCATTTTTAAGTTGTGTTGCGTTCAGAGGAAAATAAACATGGATATGTTTCTACACAATACCCCATTATCTCAAAACACTTGATTTTGATTTTGAAGGTTACTTACATCATGGAGCATCCACCATTTTGGAGGACAATGCTACAACATATTAGCTAGTCAAAAGCCTTGAGGCATAAACTGCCATTCAATCATTGCAGAAATGACATTTTCTACACTGCCTTTTCAGAAGTGTGTTTGATTTGCACAGCATTTACCTCAGAAGGAGGAAGTTAACATATGATTTAGAAATGGACAGTCTCGTGTTGTGACGCATTCCGTATTGATGCCAAACCTGGCGGAGAAGTCATCCAGGGCACACAACAGCACTGCCAATGCCTAAATCAAGTGTCAACTTCCTCCAGCCTGGACTTGCTACTGTAAAGGGCAGTGTGGAAAACTATCATCAGCCAGTCTTGATTGAAACATTGGAAATGCAATGCCTTTCCTAAATACATGTACATAATATCATTTTAGGTTGTGTACTTTGCTGCAACTGCAAATTGAGTGTTAAAGGATTTGAATCACAAGCTGAATGACTTGAAGTCAATTGACAGTAAAAATGAGAAAGTAATTGAATTAATAGATAGTCAAATGCCACATTCCCCTCACATCCAAGAGTTAACTTGATGAAGACAGAAATAACTACAAAGGCTAATGTGGATTTCTTGTTATTAATATTTGAATTACACATGCTTTGGGGATTCAACCCCATTTCAAAGCAATTTGTTTTGAAAACTCAAATAAGACATTAATGCCCATATGAGTGCAGTTTCTTCTTGTGAGGGTAAATCATTTGAATATACAGAGACAATAATACGTTCACTCCAGTAATGATGGAAGACAGGAAATCATTGTAATGAACCCATTGTGCCATCTCATTCTTGCCGCCTGCGACGTGACGCAAGATTTTCATGTAACTGAGGGGATGAGCTGGATCTGCTCAGGAGAAAGAGTCTTACAAGAACCACATTTCAAATGATCCCAAAACAAAGGACCCATCAAAGAATAGTTCAATCTGTAAGAGAAAGAAACACTATAGAGGTAAGTAAAAAAAAAGTATAAAGACCCACGAAAATCTCCAGCCAAGAAGTTTTTAGATTGGACTGTTATGATGCATCGAATGTCAACGATTGGAATTGTGGTTGAACGCTTTCGTTGCATGCGTCACAGTACAGTTGTTTAAGACGTCACAAGCAATGTAGCCTAATGACCGATCACTCTTAAGACAACATAGTGTTGGTATGCAGGCTACATTGAAAGTGTCAACAATACAGGCTCTCTCTTGTGATTGAGCACAAAATGTCGAAACATATCTGGAACAGTCACTGCTTTCAACGCAGGCACGCACAGTCACTCACTCACTCACTCACTCACTCACTCACTCACTCACTCACACTAGCTCTCAATTCAATTTCAATTCAATTTAAGTGGCTTGTTGGCATGGGGAAACATATGTTTCCATTGCCAAAGCAAGTGAAATAGATAATAAACAAAAGTGAAATCAACAATAATACAAAATATAACAGTAAACATTACACTCACAAAAGTTACAACAGAATAAAGACATTTCAAATGTCATGTGCAAATAGCTAAAGTACAAAAGGGAAAATAAATAAACATAAATATGGGTTGTGGCCTGTCTTCTCTTGAAAGCCAGATCTGCCTACGGTGGCCTTTCTCAATAGCAAGGCTATGCTCACCGAGTCTGTAAATAGTCAAAGCTTTCCTTAAGTTCGGACCAGTCACGGTAGTTAGGTATTCTGCCACTGTGTTTAGGGCCAAATAGCATTCTAGTTTGCTCTGTTTTTTGTTAATTCTTTCCAATGTGTCAAGTAATTATCTTTTTGTTTTGTCATGATTTGGTTGGGTCTAATTGTGTTGATGTCCTGGGTGAGGTGGCAGCGTAGGCTAGTGGTTAGAGTGTTGGGTCAGTAACCGAAAGGTTGCTATATTGAATCCCTGAGCTGACAAGGTAAAAATCTGTCGTTCTGCCCCTGAACAAGGAAGTTAACCCACTGTTCCTAGACTGTCATTGTAAATAAGAATTTGTTCTTAACTGGCTTGTCTAGTTAAATAAAGGTTAAATAAAATATAAACAATTCTGTGTGGTCTGTTTGTGTTTGTGAACAGAGCCCCAGGACCAGCTTGCTTAGGGAACTTTTCTCCAGGTTCGTCTCTATGGTGATGGTTTTGTTATGGAAGGTTTGAGAATCGCTTCCTTTTAGGTGGTTTTAGAATTTTGATTTTATATTACATATAAAAGCTGACTCTTCTGTCTAAAGAAATCTATCTCTTCTTAGTCACACAGGGCATCACTTCTCTTATATGGTCACAGTTGGATGTTAATTCATTAAACCACAGTGTAACAAAACATTAAGCAGTTCTGGCATGACAGCATTCGAGTGGTAACATTTCTCCTATTGCCGCAGGAGGACAAAACGCAGACAGTTTATTTTCCGACATTCCAGTAGATCTGTTTATTTTTATCCGCGGTGTGTAAAATGTCAAGCGCAGGACACTGGAACGGAGAAGGAGTGAAGCAGAAGGGTGTTGATGGGATTGTGTGGCCCTACGCTCGCACCTCGCCCCTGCAAGTAGGAGGTAACGTGTGGGTGTCTACAGCTCTGCATGGCTCTGTGACAAAGGGCTCACTACCATTACCAATTTTAATTCCATTTAATTCAATGCATGTAAATTCAAGTTATTCCCAAGGGGCAAATACTGCCTGACATCAGATATAACTGACAGACTGCAGGCAACACATTACAACAGGATTATACAGTATATTACCACACCATAAATGAAGAAGGCTGTTTCAGATTATATTCAACATTACAGACCAGAGTGGCTAAACCTCAATTTCAATCTACTAGGCTCCTAGCCTTTATGTGGCAACACACCAATGACATTTGATCACTCATTGGTTGTAGTTTAAGGTAGCAGTCTAAATATGCACACTTGTTAAGGGTAATAGTTTTTACATTTCTGACAGGGGGAGGGTTTAGTATTTTTTAAATTTAGTCCAGGGGAGGATCATATAATTTGTAATTGATTACATGTCATATTGCTCAGTGTTTGAGAATTAGTTGCATATTATATCTCGATGTGCGCCTGATGCTGCCCCTCATCCCTGATTCTTTGCTGGAAGCCAATATCAAGTGCGCCTAGTGCGATTTCACAAACAGCATGCACTGAGAAGCACAGGGGAAAGTTCTATATCTAAAGAAATGTACTTCCTTCCCGAGTTTTTTCGCTGCTGGGATGGTGTGTATAAAACTAGGCTACACTGCATTACAGACTGCATTACACACAATCATGAGCCCTGGCTTGCCCTGCTCTTGCTGATTGACTTTAGTAAAAACAATATGTTTTGTTGCCCGTAATGAAGCTATTTATCAGAGTTATTGACCTCACAATAAGCCATATATAATTTGTAAAACTTACATTATTATGAAGTGGCAACCGCGGAGATGGACAGTGCTGAAAGTAGGCTAATTCGAGACTTACATTTGACTTTAGGCTATTAACAAGGGGGCTTTCTGTTGGAGCCAATTTCTTCCTATTAAAGAAACAAGAGACAAAATGATAGTCTACTATCCATAGATTTTGTCAGCCAATTATTTCAGTCACCATCCACTCCTTAAATATCTTGCTGTCAGTGAAAGGCTTCTTAGGGATAGGCCCCTTATTTATCCACTTCCTGTCTGAATGACGTGCCCAAAGTAAACTGCCTGTAGCTCAGGCCCTGAAGCCAGGATATGCATATCAAATCAAATCAAATCAAATCAAATTGTATTTGTCACATACACATGGTTAGCAGATGTTAATGCGAGTGTAGCGAAATGCTTGTGCTTCTAGTTCCGACAATGCAGTAATAACCAACAAGTAATCTAACTAACAATTCCAAAACTACTGTCTTGTACACAGTGTGAGGGGATAAAGAATATGTACATAAGGATATATGAATGAGTGATGGTACAGAGCAGCATAGGCAAGATACAGTAGATGGTATCGAGTACAGTATATACATATGAGATGAGTATGTAAACAAAGTGGCATAGTTAAAGTGGCTAGTGATACATGTATTACATAAGGATACAGTCAATGATATAGAGTACAGTATATACGTATGCATATGAGATGAATAATGTAGGGTAAGTAACATTATATAAGGTAGCATTGTTTAAAGTGGCTAGTGATATATTTACATCATTTCCCATCAATTCCCATTATTAAAGTGGCTGGAGTTGAGTCAGTGTCAGTGTGTTGGCAGCAGCCACTCAATGTTAGTGGTGGCTGTTTAACAGTCTGATGGCCTTGAGATAGAAGCTGTTTTTCAGTCTCTCGGTCCCAGCTTTGATGCACCTGTACTGACCTCGCCTTCTGGATGATAGCGGGGTGAACAGGCAGTGGCTCGGGTGGTTGATGTCCTTGATGATCTTTATGGCCTTCCTGTGACATCGGGTGGTGTAGGTGTCCTGGAGGGCAGGTAGTTTGCCCCCGGTGATGCGTTGTGCAGACCTCACTACCCTCTGGAGAGCCTTACGATTGAGGGCGGAGCAGTTGCCGTACCAGGCGGTGATACAGCCCGCCAGGATGCTCTCGATTGTGCATCTGTAGAAGTTTGTGAGTGCTTTTGGTGACAAGCCAAATTTCTTCAGCCTCCTGAGGTTGAAGAGGCGCTGCTGCGCCTTCTTCACAATGCTGTCTGTGTGAGTGGACCAATTCAGTTTGTCTGTGATGTGTATGCCGAGGAACTTAAAACTTGCTACCCTCTCCACTACTGTTCCATCGATGTGGATAGGGGGGTGTTCCCTCTGCTGTTTCCTGAAGTCCACAATCATCTCCTTAGTTTTGTTGACATTGAGTGTGAGGTTATTTTCCTGACACCACACTCCGAGGGCCCTCACCTCCTCCCTGTAGGCCGTCTCGTCGTTGTTGGTAATCAAGCCTACCACTGTAGTGTCGTCCGCAAACTTGATGATCGAGTTGGAGGCGTGCGTGGCCACGCAGTCGTGGGTGAACAGGGAGTACAGGAGAGGGCTCAGAACGCACCCTTGTGGGGCCCCAGTGTTGAGGATCAGCGGGGAGGAGATGTTGTTGCCTACCCTCACCACCTGGGGGCGGCCCGTCAGGAAGTCCAGTACCCAGTTGCACAGGGCGGGGTTGAGACCCAGGGTCTCGAGCTTGATGACGAGCTTGGAGGGTACTATGGTGTTGAATGCCGAGCTGTAGTCAATGAACAGCATTCTCACATAGGTATTCCTCTTGTCCAGATGGGTTAGGGCAGTGTGCAGTGTGGTTGAGATTGCATCGTCTGTGGACCTATTTGGGCGGTAAGCAAATTGGAGTGGGTCTAGGGTGTCAGGTAGGGTGGAGGTGATATGGTCCTTGACTAGTCTCTCAAAGCACTTCATGATGACGGAAGTGAGTGCTACGGGGCGGTAGTCGTTTAGCTCAGTTACCTTAGCTTTCTTGGGAACAGGAACAATGGTGGCCCTCTTGAAGCATGTGGGAACAGCAGACTGGTATAGGGATTGATTGAATATGTCCGTAAACACACCGGCCAGCTGGTCTGCGCATGCTCTGAGGGCGCGGCTGGGGATGCCGTCTGGGCCTGCAGCCTTGCGAGGGTTAACACGTTTAAATGTCTTACTCACCTCGGCAGTGGTTAAAAGCAGTGGTTCGCGCTTTCAGTTTCACGCGAATGCTGCCATCAATCCACGGTTTCTGGTTAGGGAATGTTTTAATCGTTGCTATCGGAACGACATCTTCAACGCACGTTCTAATGAACTCGCACACCGAATCAGCGTATTCGTCAATGTTGTTGTCTGACGCAATACGAAACATGTCCCAGTCCACGTGATGGAAGCAGTCTTGGAGTGTGGAGTCAGCTTGGTCGGACCAGCGTTGGACAGACCTCAGCGTGGGAGCCTCTTGTTTTAGTTTCTGTCTGTAGGCAGGGATCATGTCTGTAGGCAGGGATCATGTCTGTAATTGGTACCATTGGAAAGAAAACACGTTGAAGTTTGTAGAAAGTTAAAATAATGTAGGAGAATATAACACATTATATATAACAGATATGCTAGGAGAAAATCCAAAGAAAAACCAACCAGATTTTTTTTTTAAGAGACCATCCTCTTAGAAATGCAAGAGAAAGGTCATATTGAAAAGTAGCTCCCTGGATGCAATTCCTATGGCTTCTACAAGGTGTCAGCAGTCCATGTTCAAGGTTTCAGGCTTGTAACTTAAAAAACAAATAAGAAATATCAGTTTTAGTAGAAGGACACAGTCTTGGAAATTTGTGTTTGCGCCCATGAAGACATTATGCACCTGCTAAAATCGGTTTCTTATTGAACATACTTCTTTCCGAAATAAACATTATGAGTTATGAGGAGGAGTATTATGAGGAGTAAATAGAAACGTATTTTGACTTGTTGAAACAAAGTCTCGGTGTAGATTTTCAGATTCCTTTCTCTGCAAGTTGAACGAGTGGATTACTCAAATCGATGGCACCAACTAAACTGACCTTTTGGGATATAAAGAAGGATTTTATCTAACAAAACGACATTACATGTTGTAGCTGGGACCCTTTGGATGACAAATCAGAGGAATATTTTTTTTAAGTAAGTGAATATTTAATCGTTATATGTGAATGTATGAAACCTGTGCCGGTGGACAAATATTTTGATGTGGGGCGCTGTCCTCAAACAATCGCATGGCATGTTTTCGCTGTAATAGCTACTGCAAATTGGAGAGAGCATTTAGATTAACAAGAATTTAAGCTTTCAGCCGATAGAAGACACTTATATGTACCTAAATGTTTAAAATCCATAATATTTATGATTATTTGTTTGAATTGCGCGCCCTCCAGTTTCACCAGAAGTTGTCCCGCTAGCAGAACACCAATCCTTAAGAAGTTTTAAAATGAGGACTCAAATCAAGGCAATTTGGTGACAGACATGGCGGCTCTGCTTCTAGCTCCTAAGAAACTATTTCGTTTTTTTTGTGTTATTTCTTACATTATTAGCCCAGAACTTTTTTTGTGTACAGCCGGAAATAACTTTTGGATATCAGAGTGACGTTAACTCACCAGCATTAATGCAACTTTCCCGAATTGGATCCTTTGTTCGTACCCCCAGGGCAATTGAAATTATCCCAGAGGCTGCTCCAAGACGCTGCTGGCGGAGAAGAGGTATTCAGAGTGGACCTCTAGTCCGACTCAGGAGGCGTGCACACCATCCAATACTTCCGAGTATATTACTTCCTAATGTTCAGTCTCTGGACAATAAAGCAGACGAGCACAGGGTGAGGATCTCCTTCCAGAGAGACATCAGGGACTGTAACATACTCTGTTTCACGGAATAATGGCTCTCTCCGGATATACTGTCCTCATCCATACAGCCAGCTGGGTTTTCAGTACATCGCACAGACAGGAATAAAAAACTCTCCGGGAAAAAGAAAGGCGGTGGTGAACGTTTCATGATTAACTACTCATGGTGTGACTGTGATAACGTACAGAAACTCAAGTCCTTTTGTTCACCCGACCCAGAATACCTCACAATCAAATGCCAACAATATTACCTACCAAGAGAATTCTCTTCGGTTATAGTCACAGGCATGTATATTCCCCCTCAAGTCGATACCTCGATGACCTTCGAGGAACTACACTGGTCTTTGTGAAAACTAGAAACCACATATCCTGAGGCTGCATTTACAGTGGGGAGAACAAGTATTTGATACACTGCCGATTTAGCAGGTTTTCCTACTTACAAAGCTTGTAGAAGTCTGTAATTTTTTATCATAGATACACTTTAACTGTGAGAGACTGAATCTAAAACAAAAATCCAGAAAATCACTTTGTATGATTTTTTAAAGTAATTAATTTGCATTTTATTGCATGACATAAGAATTTGATCACCTACCAACCAGTAAGAATTCCGGGTCTCACATACCTGTTAGTTTTTCTTTAAGAAGCCCTCCTGTTCTCCACTCATTACCTGTATTAACTGCACCTGTTTGAACTCGTTACCTGTATAAAAGACACCTGTCCACACACTCAATCAAACAGACTCCAACCTCTCCACAATGGCTAAGACCAGAGAGCTGTGTAAGGACATCAGGGATAAAATTGTAGACCTGCACAAGGCTGGGATGGGCTACAGGACAATAGGCAAGCAGCTTGGTGAGAAGGCAACAACTGTTGACGCAATTATTAGAAAATGGAAGAAGTTCAAGATGACGGTCAATCACCCTCGGTCTGGGGCTCCATGCAAGATCTCACCTCGTGGGGCATCAATGATCATGAGGAAGGTGAGGGATTAGCCCAGAACTACACGGCAGGACCTGGTCAATGACCTGAAGAGAGCTGGGACCACGGTCTCAAAGAAAACCAATAGTAACACACTACGCCGTCATGGATTCAAATCCTGCAGCACACGCAAGGTCCCCCTGCTCAAGCCAGCGCATGTCCAGGCCCGTCTGAAGTTTTTCCAATGACCATCTGGATGATCCAGAGGAGGAATGGGAGAAGGTCATGTGGTCTCATGAGACAAAAATAAAGCTTTTTGGTCTGAACTCCACTCGCCATGTTTGGAGGAAGAAGAAGGATGAGTACAACCCCAAGAACACCATCCCAACCGTGAAGCATGGAGGAAGCATCATTCTTTGGGGATGCTTTTCTGCAAAGGGGACAGGACGACTGCACCGTATTGAGAGAATGGACGGGGCCATGTATCGCGAGATTTTGGCCGACAACCTCCTTCCCTCACTAAGAGCATTGAAGATGGGTCGTGGCTGGGTCTTCCAGCATGACAACGACCCGAAACACACAGCCAGGGCAACTAAGGAGTGGCTCCGTAAGAAGCATCTCAAGTTCCTGGAGTGGCCTAGCCAGTCTCCAGACCTGAACCCAATAGAACATCTTTGGAGGGAGCTGAAAGTCCGTATTGCCCAGCGACAGCCCCGAAACCTGAATGATCTGGAGAAGGTCTGTACGGAGGAGTGGGCCAAAATCCCTGCTGCACTGTGTGCAAACCTGGTCAAGAACTACAGGAAATGTATGATCTCTGTAATTGCAAACAAAGGTTTCTGTACCAAATATTAAGTTATGCTTTTCTGATCTATAAAATACTTATGTAATGTAATAAAATGCAAATTAATTACTTAAAAATCATACAATGTGGATTTATTTTTGTTTTAGATTCCGTCTCTCACAGTTGAAGTGTACCTATGATAAAAATTACAGACTTCTACATGCTTTGTAAGTAGGAAAACCTGCAAAATCGTCAGTGTATCAAATACTTGTTCTCCCCACTGTATTGTAGCTGGGGATTTTAACAAAGCAAATTTGAGGAAAATGCTACTGAAGTTCTAACAACACATTGACTGTAGTACTCTCGCTGCTAAAATGCTTGACCACTGCTACTCCTCGTTCCGGGATGCCTACAAGGCTATCCCACACATTATGTTCGGCAAATCACATCACGACTCCATTTTGCTCCTCCCTTCCAATAGGCAGAAACTCAAACAGCAAGTACCCGTGCTAAGGTCTATTCAACGCTGGTCTGACCAATCAGAATCCATGCTTAAAGATTGTTTTGATCACGCGGACTGGGATATGTTCTGGGTAGCCTCTGAGAATAACATTGAAGTATACACGGACACGGTGACTGAGTTCATCAGGAAGTGTATAGGAGATGATTATTCACCACTGTGACTATACCTACCCAAACCAAAAACCGTGGATAGATGACATCATTCACTCACAACTGAAAGCGCGAACCACCGCATATTACCATGGCAAGGGGACTGGGAATATGGTTGAATACAAACAGTGTAGTTATTCCCTCCATAAGGCAATCAAACAGGCAAATGTCAGTACAGAGATGAGGTAGAGTAGCAATTTAATGGCTCAGACACATGACGTATATGTGGCAAGGTCTACAGAATATCACAGATTACATAGGGAAAACCAGCCACGTCGCGGACACCGACATCTTGCTCCTGGAAAAGCTTAAGTAGGCCTTCCTTGCCTACTTTGAGAATAGCACAGTGCCACCGACGAGGCCCGCTCCGAAGGACTGTGGGCTCTCGTTCTCCGTAGCTGACGTGAGAAAGACATTTAAGTATGTTGACCCTCGCAAGGCTGCCGGCATCCCTAGCATCGTCTTCAGAGCATGCGCAGACATGCATGGCTGGAATGTTTACGGACATATTCAATCCCTATACTAGTCTGCTGTCCCCACTTGCTTCAAGATGTCCACCATTGTTCCTGTACCCAAGAAAGCAAAGGTAATTGAACTAAATGACTAGCCCCGTAGCACTCACCTCTGTCCCCGTAGCACTCACTCATCATCATGAAGTGCTTTGAGAGGCTAGTTAAGGATCATATCACATTTGCCATACCTGACACCCTATACGCACTTCAATTTGCATACCGCCCCAATAGATCCACAGACGATGCAATCGCCATAGCACTGTACACTGCCCTATCCCATCTGGACAAGAGGAATACCTATGTAAGAATGCTGTTCATTGACTATAGCGCAGGAGGTGAGGTCCCTGGAGGAGTGGTACCAGGAAAATAACCTCTCCCTCAACAAAACGAATGAGCTGATCGTGGACTTCAGGAAACAGCAGAGGGAACAGGCCCCTATCTACATCCTTGGAGTACACAAGACTAGAGGTCAACCGATTAATCGGAATGGCCGATTAATTAGGGCTGATTTCAAGTTTTCATAATAATCAGTATTTTTGGGTGCCGATTTTGCCAATTTAATTATATATATATTTTTTATGCCTTTATTTACTCTTTATTTAACTAGGCAAGTCAGTTAAGAACATATTCTTATTTTCAATGACAGCCTAGGAACGAGGCAGAACGACAGATTTTTACCTTGTCAGCTCGGGGGATACATTCTTGCAACCTTACAGTTAACTAGTCCAACGCTCTAACCACCTGCCTCACGAGGAGCCTGCCTAGCATTAAACTTATCTTCTAAAAACAATCAACGACTGTCGTTGCTCCAGTGTGTACTTAACCATAAATATCAATGCCTTTCTTAAAATGAATACACAAGTATATATTTTTAAACCTGCTAAAAGAAATCCAGGTTAGCAGGCAATATTATCCAGGTGAAATTGTGTCAGGGTATATGCAACAGTTTGGGCTGCCTGGCTCTTTGCGAACTAATTTGCCAGAATTTTACGTAATTATGACATAACATTGAAGGTTGTGCAATGTAACAGGAATATTTAGACTCATGGATGCCACCCGTTAGATAAAATACGGAACGGAATAAACGTTTTGTTTTCGAGGTGATAGTTTCCAGATTTGACCTAAGGCTCGTATTTCTGTGTGTTTATTATTTTTATTTTTTATATTATTTTATTTCACCTTTATTTAACCAGGTAGGCTAGTTGAGAACAAGTTCTCATTTACAACTGCGACCTGGCCAAGATAAAGCATAGCAGTGTGAACAGACAACACAGAGTTACACATGGAGTAAACAATTAACAAGTCAATAACACAGTTGAAAAAAAAGAGTCTATATACATTATGTGCAAAAGGTATGAGGAGGTAGGCGAATAATTACAATTTTGCAGATTAACACTGGAGTGATAAATGATCAGATGGTCATGTACAGGTAGAGATACTCGTGTGCAAAAGAGCAGAAAAGTAAATAAATATAAACAGTATGGGGATGAGGTAGGTAAATTGGGTGGGCTATTTACCAATAGACTATGTACAGCTGCAGCGATCGGTTAGCTGCTCAGATAGCAGATGTTTGAAGTTGGTGAGGGAGATAAAAGTCTCCAACTTCAGCAATTTTTGCAATTCGTTCCAGTCACAGGCAGCAGAGAACTGGAACGAAAGGCGGCCAAATTAGGTGTTGGCTTTAGGGATGATCAGTGAGATACACCTGCTGGAGCGTGTGCTACGGGTGGGTGTTGCCATCGTGACCAGTGAACTGAGATAAGGCGGAGCTTTACCTAGCATGGACTTGTAGATGACCTGGAGCCAGTGGGTCTGGCGACGAATATGTAGCGAGGGCCAGCCGACTAGAGCATACAGGTCGCAGTGGTGGGTGGTATAAGGTGTTTTAGTAACAAAACAGATGACACTGTGATAAACTGCATCCAGTTTGCTGAGTAGAGTATTGGAAGCTATTTTGTAGATGACATCGCCGAAGTCGAGGACCGGTAAGATAGTGAGTTTTACTAGGGTAAGTTTGGCGGCGTGAGTGAAGGAGGCTTTGTTGCGGAATAGATAGCCGACTCTAGATTTGATTTTAGATTGGAGATGTTTGATATGAGTCTGGAAGGAGAGTTTACAGTCTAGCCAGACACCTAGGTACTTATAGATGTCCACATATTCTAGGTCGGAACCATCCAGGGTGGTGATGCTATAGTTATAGTTAAGTCTATGATTTGATATTTGATAGAGCAGTCTGACTGAGGGGTGGTAGGCAGCAGCAGGCTCATAATAGTCAAAGGTATATGGTTTAGAGAGAAATACGGCTGAATTGCAGCTGAACTTGAAAGGGGTTCCTTCGTTATTTTACCGTTCATGTCTTCCATAGAGAATGTCTTGATCTACTTCAAATAAGGTCTGTGTTTCGTGCAGGCTTAAACCGCCTCGGCGTTTTGACACCCGTGTAGATCTCACTAGGATAAGGTAACGTTTGTCAAAATATTTTCATAAATCCACTCTACAACAAAAAAAGATCTTTGCTTATATTTAGCCAATATTGATCAGAATTACCTTGTCCTATGGATATATCTACACAGTTATAAAATTGGCAAGGTGGTGTAAGCCTACACGAAACACAGACCTTATTTTAAGTGAATCTAAAAATATCCTATGGAATAAATGAATGAAGGAACCGCTTTTCAGATTTTGCTAGGTGTCATGGGAATTATGACTCGCTCTTTAGTCTTCTTACCATGTCCATTATTAAAATAGGATTTCTTGCATATAGAAATTACAGTTTTTGTTTTCAACATTCATCACAGGTAACTTAAACTCTATTTTTATTCAAACAGTTGAGAGTATTTGTCTCCTAAGCAGACGCTTCAGTGTCATTGTCACTTCAGAGCTGTGTGTGTTGTACAGATGGCAGAGAAAAGCAGAGCACCAGTGTGGGACTATTACATGAAATTGGCACCAGGGAAAGCAAGGTGTCTTATTTGTGATAAAGATGTAAGCATGGGGTCAGCAACGGCTAAATCAAAAAATACCACCAACCTGTGGAATCACCTTAAGAACACCCATCCAAAAGCCCATATGTATTATAGTAAGTTAAAATAAAAGTGTTCATTCAGTATTGTTGCAATTGTCATTATTACAAAAATGTATATATATATATATATATATATATACAGTATATATACATGTACATGTACATATACATTTTTGTAATAATGACAATATATATATATACACAGATTTTAAAAATCGTCTGATTAATCTGTATCGGCTTTTGTTGTCCTTTTTTTGTCCTCCAATAATCGGTATCGGCGTTGAAAAATCATAATCAGTCGACTCTACCTAAGACCCTCAAACTTTTTTGCTCTCAGCACGACTGAGAGAATCCTGTCGGACTGTATTACCGCCTGGTACGGCAACTGCACCTCCTGCAACCGCAAGGCTCTCCAGGGGGTAGTGCGGTCTGCCCAACGCATCCCCGGGGGCACACTGCCTGCCCTCCAGGCCATCTACAGCACCCGATGTCACAGGAAGGCCAAAAAATCATCAAGGACATCAACTACCCGAGCCACGGCCTGTTCACCCTGCTACTAGAAGTTGAGGTCAGTACAGGTCCATCAAAGCTGGGACCGAGAGACTGAAAAACAGCTTCTATCTCAAGGCCATCAGACTGTTAAATAGCCATCACTAGACGGCTACCACCCGGTTACTCAACCCCGCACCTTAGAGGCTGCTGTCATATATGCATAGACATGGAATCACTGGTCACTTTAATAACGGAACACTAGTCACTTTAATAATTTTACTTTCTGCTTTAAAAATGTCTGTGTATACTGTATTTTATTCTACTGTATTTTAGTCAATGCCACTCCGACATTGCTTGTCCTAATATTTATATATTTCTTAATTTCATTCTTTTACTTCTAGATGTGTGTATTGTTGTGGATTGTTAGATACTACTGCACCGTTGGAGTTAGGAACACAAGCATTTCGCTACATCAGCAATCACATCTGCTAAATATTTGTATGTGACCAATACAATTTGATTTGATTTGAGGGGGTATGTGAGGGTAATGTGGCTTTTGTTAAATGCTGAGCACTTGTTGGCTACTTTTCCTTCACTCTGCTGTCCAAATCATCCCAAACCATCTCAATCTGGTTGAGGTCGGGTGATTGTGGAGACCAAAGATCTACATCTGTGGACGTTGAAATCAAGGCCAGTCTGGACTACACAAAAAGAAATGTCAATGTCAGTCCATGCTTAGTAGGTAGTAAACCCTACCTGGTTAAAATGAGAGAAAGATCATTTGTATTTGTCTTTATTTGCAAGTCAAGCACTGATCATCATGTCACAAGTGTATAAATAAGCACATAAAATTATGTAAAAATAAATACAAAATGTCTGGAATATGAAACGGTTTGATGGAAACATGGCTAATGTTATCAAAAGCAAAGGAAAGGAAAGGGAAAGGGGGATACCTAGTCAGTTGTACTGAATGCATTCAACTGAAATGTGTCTTCCGCATTTAACCCATTGTAAATTCTAAATAAGAATTTGTTCTTAACTGACTTGCCTAGTTAAATAAAGGTCAAATAAAAAATAAAAAACACAACCCCTCTAAATCAAAGAGGTGCAGAAAGCATTAATGATCAAAGTTTCAGGGATGCTGGTCCTTGTTGACTCCAATGCTTCCCACCGTTGAGTCAAGTTGGCTGGATGTCCTTTGGGTGGTGGTGGACCATTGTTGATACACTTGGGAAACTGTTAAGCATGAAAACCCCAGAAGCGCTGCTGTTCTTGACACACCCAAACCGGTGTGCTTGGCCGCTACTACCATCATAGAAGTAGTAGAAGTAGTTTGGGATTTCTTTGCCCACACTGGTGCATATCAGTCTACTTAATACAGGACTATTAAAGGACCAGTGTCACGTTCGTTTGTAGAAACGGACCAAGGCGCAGCGAATGTTGAATTCCACATAATTTATTAAATAGTGAAACTAAACAAAAACAATAAACGAACAACGAACCGTGACTACAGAGGTGCTACATACACTACTCAAAATACAAACAATATCCCATAGCCCACAGGTGGAAAAAATGCTACTTAAGTATGATCCCCAACTAGAGACAACAATAGCCAGCTGCCTCTAATTGGGAATCATACCAAAACCCCAACATAGAAAAAACAACCTAGAACCCCACATATAAACTAGACTAACCCCCCAGTCTCGCCTTGACCTACTCCATCATAGAAAATAAAGGCTCTCTATGGTCAGGACGTGTGCACCCAGTGCACTACTTTTGTAAAAAGTATCACCCCCCAAAACATTGTTATATATCTTTTTTTTTTGATTTTTCAGGGGGTTCTTCAGCACCCTACTTCCAGAGGCTATAGCTAACATACACCGTTCAAATGCACTTAAATATTTTGTCTTGTCAATTCACCCTCCTGAATGGCACACACTCCATCAATTATCTCAAGGTTTAAAAATCCTTATTTAACCTGTCTCATCCTCCTCCTTCACCTTCACTAATTGAAGTGGATTTAACAGGTGCCATCAATGAGGGATAGCTTTCACCTGGATTCATCTGGTCAGTCTTTCTTGGAAAGAGCATGTGTAAATATTTGTATGAACATAACAAGATTCAACAACTGAGACATAAACTGAACAAGTTCCACAGACATGTGACTAACAGAAATGTAATAATGTGTCCCTGAACAAATGGGTGGTCAAAATAAAAAGCAACAGTCAGAATCTGGTGTGGCCACCAACTGCATTAAGTACTGCGTGCATCTACTCCTAATGGACTGCACCAGATTTGCCAGTTCTTGCTGTGAGATGTTACCCCACTCTTCCACCAAGGCACCTGCAAGTTCCCAGACATTTCTGGGGGGAATGGCCCTAGCCCTCACCCTCCGATCCAACAGGTCCCAGACATGCTCAATGGGATTGAGATCGCTGGCCATGGCAGAACACTGACATTCCTGTCTTGCAGGAAATCACACACAGAACAAGCAGTATGGCTGGTGGCGTTGTCATGCCAGGATGAGCCTGCAGGAAGGGTACCACATGAGGGAGGAGGATGTCTTCCCTTTAACACACAGTGTTGAGATTGCCTGCAATGACAACAAGCTCAGTCCGATGAATCTGTGACACACCGCCCCAGACCATGACGGGACCCTCCACCTCCAAATCGATCCCACTCCAGAGTACAGGCCTCGGTGTAACACTCATTCCTTCAAAGATAAACGCGAATCCAACTATCACCCCTGGTGAGACAAAACCGCGACTGTCAGTGAAGAGCACTTTTTGCCAGTCCTGTCTGGTCCAGCGACGGTGGGTTTGTGCCCATAGGCAACGTTGTTGCCGGTGATGTCTGGTGAGGACCTGCCTTACAACAGGCCTACAAGCCCTCAGTCAGTCCAGCATCTCTCAGCCTATTGCGGACAGTCTGAGCACTGATGGAGGGATTGTGCATTCCTGGTGTAACTCGGGCAGTTGTTGTTGCCATCCTGTACCTGTCCTACAGGTGTGATGTTCAGATGTACCGATCCTGTGCAGGGTTGTTACATGTGGTCTGCATGTCTCCCTGTAGCTCTGTCTTAGGCATCTCACAGTATGGACATTGCAATTTATTGCCCTGGCCACATCTGCAGTCCTCATGCCTCCTTGCAGCATGCCTAAGGCACGTTCACGCAGATGAGCAGGGACCCTGGGCATCTTTCTTCTGATGTTTTTCAGAGTCAGTAGAAAGTAGAAAGGCCTATTTTTGTCCTAAGTTTTCATAACTGGGATCTTAATTGCCTACCGTCTGTAAGCTGTTAGTGTCTTAACGACCGTTCCACAGGTGCATATTCATTAATTGTTTATGGTTCATTGAACAAGCATTGGAAACAGTGTTTAAACCCTTTACAATAGAGATCTGTGAAGTTATTTGGAATTTTACGAATTATCTTTGAAAGACAGGGTCCTGAGTTTATATGTAGCAGACGATGTAACGCGCAGGAAAACATGAGTTATAACAATTTGGTGACGACTCCCAACTCAATAACGGGATATCTTGCCAACTTAACAGGAGCGAATAGTTGATCTAGGCCTGCGAAAGAGGAGAAAAGTACATTTAAGGGAAATGTAATGCTCAAAACAATGTCTGAGCCAGATGAAAAGCAAATCAATCCAGAAGAGGCTCCCAAAAATGGAAAGAGGATAACAAACAGTGGAAATACATCTGAGACTGTGAAAGGAAAGACAAAGTGATATTTTGTAGCCTATTGCTGACGTATCACCTTTGCATTTCCAAGTCAATACACTATACAGTATTTTCTTTCTGTCAGTGTCTCATCACATGACCATACTTAAGTTGATTGCGTTTGTGCAGAATACCGTAGGTGCATAGTTTTATACAGTTGTTCTAGGCTACTGTAGGCTATGTGTACTGTCAGTACACCATGCTTGTTTTTCCCTTAACGTTTTATATTATACATGTCATCAACATTGTAGTGTCTTAGCTCTTATTACTTGTTTATATAATAAAAAAGACTCAGAATACAAGGAAATGAACAGGAGCTTCACATTTACTAAAAACAAGCTAGTACCAGAACAACATAGAACAACCTGCACATGACCAAGGGTGCTCCATTCTTAAAGGCGACATTGGTAATTAACAGAACATAACATTCCTTCTCTTATACAATCAGAGTTACTTTTACCAAACCACAACATTTCCCAGAACTTGTTGTAGTTATTTTGCATATTTTGATTTGAACTTGAACAGTTCGTTTTTGTTTGTGTTTGTTTCTTTATAAGTCCAGCCTTGGACTGTCTGGAGGCTCCTAAACATCCTCAGTGTGTGCTTGCTCCATTATAGCTTCTGCTATAGCAGCATCTTCATCAACACGTTCCCTTCTTTCAGCCTGGGGTCTCTTTACTGCCCCACCGTCCTCTACAGTGTGTGTCACTCTCAGGAGCTCTCTGTGCCTGTTCTCTTTCGATTGTTGTGCTGTTTTCCGTGGAATGCATTTGGTTAATGTGACGCCGCCACATTATGTCTGGGCTCAATTGAACCTGGTAAGTTCTGGGTCCCGTTTGTGTGTGTACGGTCCCTCTTGTCCATTTCCCTCCTCTTCTGTAGTCTCGCAACATCACTTCCTGTCCTATTTGGAGATGGCGCTCCCGGCCACCCGAAAGCATCTTGGCTTGTTTGTTCAGCACTTCATTACGCCTGTTTGGCTTCATGATGTCCAGCTGTGTGCGGAGAGGCCTCCCGAACATCAGTGCGGCTGGGCTTTCATTTGTCGTGGCATGTGGGGTGTTTCGGTAGGAGGCCAGGAACTTGGCCAGTGTTGTTTGCAAAGTCCCCTCGTCTCGTTTTGCTGCACAGAGTCCTAGCTTTAGCGTTTGCACAAAGCGTTCTGCCAGCCCAGGATCCATTTACTGACATGAATCTTGTAAACTTAATAAAGCTTGCACGTCGTCACTTACCAGCTGCAGTGGCAATCCAAAGCATGCAAACGTTGTTCTGAGACACTCTATTGTCTGAGCTGAGGTGGAGGAGTCAGTGCAAAACACCTCTGGCCATTTGGAATGGGCATCAACTATAACCAGAAACATGTGCTTTTCAAAGGGACCAGCGTAGTCCACATGAATTCTCTGCCATGGCTGGGACAGGAGCAGGCATGTGAAGGGTTTCCAAACACCCGCTACAGTTCTTCACCATGTTTTATATCTGTTGATCGAGACACGAGCACCAGAAGTGGCTCCTTACGAGCAGCTTCATTTTGACAGTTCCAATATGACCTTTATGTAGTTGCTGCAAAACCTAATGTTGGCATTTCTGGGGTATCATAATTCTCATTCCCCACATCAAACATCCTTGGTACATTGTAATTTCGTTTCTCCGCTGGAAACACGGAGTCAGCTCCTTTCTGCCTGTAGCTGGCCATCCTGACATGTTGTGGGTGTATACTTTTGACAAGGTCACATCTTTCCTTGTCTCCCATTTGATAACTGTGCTTGTGACAGGTAGTGCCTCGAGCTGAGAGGTATGGAAAATGTCCACTGCATCCACACTCCTCTGTCTCTCTCTTGTACACAGCAGTCTGGATAATCCATCTGAAATATGGTGGAGGGAAGACAGCTTAAAATCAATGTCATACATATGACTGGCAAGGAACAAGGCGTATCGCTGTAACCTGGCCGCTGTCATTGCCGGAATGCCTTTCTTTGGACTGAAAATGGAAAGCAACGGCTGGTGATCCGTAACCAGTGTGAAACGCTTGCCATATAGGCGTGGAATTTCTTGACGCCCCACACTAACTCCAGTGCTTCTTTGTCGATTTGTGAGTAGTTCTTCTCTGCATCATTCAATGTTCGCAAATGCAACTGGCCTCTCTGACCCATCTTTCAGTGTGTGTGAAAGGACGGCCCCTAAGCCATAAGGGGACGCATCACAAGCCAACTTCACTGGCAGTTCAGGGCCGTAATGCTTCAAGACCTGTTCAGATGTGATGAGCTGTTTTGCCTCAAGAAACACATTTTCACAGTGTTCTGTCCACTGCCATGTCAGAAGACAATCTTGTCTTTGAAGAGCTTACACTTCTGTAAGTTTGCCTATAGTCCATACTCTTTCAGTCTTTTCAGGACCTCTTCCAGGTTAGCCAGGTACTCTTTGTCGGTGTGTCCTGTTATGATCATGTCATCCAAGATACACTGGGTTCCTGGAATTCCTTGCAAAATCTGATCAACGCTAACCCTGGGACCACTGCTATATGTCCAGGGATCCTAGCTCAAACAAGGTGGTAATACATTGGCAAAGCAGCTAGCCTAACTGCTAGCTATCAAGCTAGGAAGCCTGGGCTACTATTGCTGGATACCAAGCACGCTAAGCGGTTAGCCCTTGTGGCTAGGGCCGCACTTCAATTTGCCTCGGGTTTTAGGACCACCGATTTCCAGAGTTTTCTACTGCTGGCATCTCTCATTTCACAGAGTGAATAGAGGGCTCATCCCTACTATCATTACTTTCATGCCTCAGAAAAAAGACGAGGATTACATCTCTGCTGGGCAGGTACGTTAACTCTTGGAGAAGCAGAGAGTCTTCTACAAGGAAATGATACTTGATACTGCAGGAAAATAACTTTTAAAGATTCATACAAATGATCATGGAGTCTACCAACAAACGGCTGGACGACCTAACTAAAGATGTACAAGACATTAAAACAAGCCTTCAGTTCACATAGAAGGATGTGGATGTGTGGAAGACCACACAGGATACACTTTCCAGAAACTTCCTCTATATGGAATGAAATCACCACAGTCTGGGAGGGCCTCCAGAACATGTCTGGGAAGGCTGATCACCTGAATGGACAATCAAAGAGAAATCATCTTGTAATAGATGGTATCCAGGAGAGCCAACGTGAGACATGGGCTGAATCAGAGGACAAAGTTCGAAAGCTGTTTTATGAGGAGCTTACAACTGAATCAACAGGTATAGCTGGAACGTGCTCACCGGTCTGGGAAACCAGGGGTCACTAGTGATGAGAATGGAACCAGACCCAGGCCAATTGTAGTGAAATTCCTCAGGTTCAAGGATTAGATTGCAGTCTTCATCAATGAGGATTTCTCTGATTCAGTCCGTCAAAGAAGAAAGGAACTAATACCGGCCATGAAGGCTGCAAGAGAACGAGGTGACATAGCATATCTGTGGTATGACAAACTGATTGTTCACCCTCCCTCCCATGGAGTTAAGAGGAGCAACAGACACAAGTCATTTCAACCCCACATACACACACTGAGTATCTCTCTCTCAGATTCAAACTACTGATTCATGTATGGACATGTAAATCTACCAAAGAAAGGTCTGTTAATGGCTTACTTGAATATATGCAGTTTAAGGAACCAAATTCAGGAAATAGGCTCTCTAGTGCAGTCAAACAATGTTCATGCATTGGCACAATCAGAGACTGTATGTATAGAGATTTCAGCATCCTCAAAAGTAGAGTCCAAGTAGGACTCTTCTTTTGAGGATGCTGAAATCTCTATACATGGATACAATTTGTTCAGGAGGGACAGAAATAGATATGGGGGTGGAGTTGCAGTTTACATCCAGAATCATATTCCAGCAAGACAACGTAAGGACTTAATGTTGAATGGATTAGAGGCACTATGGGTGTAGGTGCATTTACCACATTTGAAACTGATGTGCTGATGTGAAATATCTTAATGTAATTTGCGAAATGTTGGATAAGGTATCTGATGAAAATAGGGAATATATATTTTTTGGGAGATATGAATATAGATTTTTTTTTAATACAAACTGTCCAAAGAGAAAGAAAGGTATTTATGTTGCCAATGTATGTAACCTAACCCAAGTTATGACATTACCAACCAGAACGTTCACAAATAGTTCTGGTATTACATCATCAACTTGTATCGATCACATTTTTACTAACATGGCTGAACATTGTTCTAAAGCTGTATCAGTGGCACTAGCTTACAGGGATCATAACCTGGTTGCACTCACTAGGAAAACCAAAATACCAAAGGCTGTCCCTAAAATAATCTACCGCAGGTCCTACAGGGGGTTCAATCAGGACTCATTTGTGGATGAGATTAAGAATGTGCAATGGTTAAAGTGTGTAGTAAGGATGATCCTGAAATGTCACTAAGTTTGTTTATGAAATTATTTATGAGTATAGCTGATAAGCACGCCCCTTTTAAGAAAATGCACTGTGAGGTCAAATGGTGCCCCATGGATTGATGACAAGCTGAGAAATCTCATGATTCAACATTATGATGCCAAAAAAAGTAGCAGATAAATCTGGTCCTTTGTTTGATAAGCAGAGTTATTGTAAATTAAGAAATATTGTGACCAAGCTAAACAAAGGAAAGAAGGGATGCATACATATTGATGTATGGGGTGTGCCCAGAAGTCTGGAAAGAGTCAAAGGTTATTCCTCTACCTAAGGATAAACAATCTGCATTCACTGTTCTTAATAGTTGTCCTATAAGCTTGCTGCCTGTGTTAAGTAAATTATTGGAAAAAATTGTATCTGTACAAATCAAGGATTATTTTTCATATAATGGTCTGATAACGGGTTTCCAGCATGCATACAAAGAAGGACATTCTAAGAGTACGGCCATAGCACGAATTACAGATAATTGGTTAAAGAGTATGGATGATAGGAAGTGAGTTGGTGCAGTGTTGCTAGATTTCAGTGCTGCTTTTGATGTAATTGATCATGAACTGTTACTAGGAAAACTCAAATGTTATGGTCTTAAGGATGCAGCTCTATCCTGGATGGAAAGCTATCTATCCAGGAGAAGGCAAAAAGTGTTCTTTAATGGTAGCTTTTCAAATAGTAAAGATACACATTGTGGTGTTCCTCAAGGAAGTTGCCTAGGCCCACTAGTCTAATGTAGCTTTACTAATTATTTACCTTCAGTAATGAACAAAGCAAGAGTGGTCATGTATGCTGATGACTCTACATTGTATAGTGCAGCATCAGAATGTAATGAGCTAACAGATGTACTGAGCAGTGAACTAAGAATGGTGTCTGAGTGGGTTGATATGAACAAATTGGTGTTGAATATTTCTAAAACGAAATGTATTGTATTTGGTTCAAGATATATGCTTGCTGATGACTAGAATAGAATAGAATACATGTAGAGCAAGTGAAAAAAACAAAACTACTAGGCGTCATGTTGGACGCAGCTTTATCATGGTCAGAAAACATAGCAAGGGTAGGGGAATTGCTGTTACTAGAAGAATTTCAGAGTATGTAACATCTAGCACTCTGAACCAGGTGATTGAATCCCTGGTCCTATCACACGTAGAGTACTGTTCGGTTATATGGTCATCTGCAGCAAAGAAAGATATATAAAAAAGCTCCAAATGGCTCAAAACAGGGCTGCCAGATTATCTCTTCATTGCTCTAACCGAATGCATATTATTAAAATGCATCAGAATCTCTCATGGCTTCACGTTAAAAACAAATTACTATCTCGCCTTCTGATTTTCTTTAAGAATATTCTATTTTTCAAAAAAACGAAGTATTTTTCAGTCCAATTAGTACATAATTGCCACACGCATAACCACCAAACCAGACAGGCAAATTCAGGACAGCTAAAACAACTCAAGCCAAGGACAAATCACCTTAAATCTACCGTTTTATATAGAGCTATAGCTGAATGGAACTTTTTTCCAATCAATATTTCTCAGGCAAAAATTAAATCCACCTTAGAGAAAAAAATAAAAGAACATCTAATGTAATAGACCATATGACTGGACAGCAAATAGAAAGTATCAGCTGAATGATAAATGTGTTTCCTGTCAGGTATTTTAATTATCTGTATTGTCTACTTGTTGAATGTTTGAAGTCTTGATAATGGTTGTTTGTAATTTCTTGTTAATTGGTGTTGGACCCCAGGAAGATTAGCTAGCGTTTTAGTGTTAGCTAATGGGGATCCTAATAAAAATTACTCAGTTTGATTCTGAATGAACAAATGACTCATTTTGAATGCGCTGTTGTACACTGCTAACTCCTGTTTTGACCATGTATGCAAACATATGTTGAGAGTGTTGGGTTTTGAGATTGTGAAATATACTTATTCATGTCACAGATGGAGTGCTGAAGTTTAGAGGGTCTACACCAGAAGTTAAGGGTTATAGGAGGAAGGTATATAGTGGGTGCAACTAAGCTTGGAATGTGCTTAGTGCAAGGAAGCGATTACATGTGGCAGGCATTGATAAGGAGAGATGGGTGGAGATCTTAGAAACTAACTGTCACTGAGGGAGAGGGTAATGTATAATGTTTACATTATGTCAGGATATGTTATTGTTATCCATCAGGGGTCCTCTGGGAGGAGAAGGGACAGTCTGGTGAGCACTTTGGGTTAGAGGTCAGGTTAGATGAAGTGAGGAAGAACAGATATCACTAAGGTTCTGTCTAGCAATAGAGATAAATTGGCTGTTCAGTTGTGGAGGAGGAGACTCAGCCTAGGTGAAAGGGTTAAATACCAGTGCTTGTGAATGTTTTTTTGTCTGAATCCAGCTGTAGCAACCCTTTTGGAGCCATTAAACTTGGTTAAACTTCTCTAGTGTCCGTCGAGTTATTTACTCTGAAAATCAGAACCTAACAATAGCAATAGATGGGTACATAGTACATAGATAGTATACGGAAACTATAGATGGTCAAACATATTTCAATGTTAATGCAAATTGTATGGCTGGGGTAGTGTTGACTCTTGATTGAGCAGTGTGTGGAAAAGTGGAACCCAATGTTGGAATTGGTCTAGCTTCAAGCCGCCATGCTGCTTAAAGCTAGACCAATTCCAACTTCCAACACTGGGCTCCACTTTAACAAGTTTCTGTGTGAGAGTTACTATGAAATAATAAAAAATTCTGAATTGCAAGTCAACCATTAGCCATTACTCTCACCCACTTCAGGATTGGATAGATGGAAACAACATGGCTACAACACAATTACCACACTAAATCTATACAATTTACTTTGGTCTCCAGGAGACGTTAGAGGTTGATTTGGAATTTAGCATGCAACTTTGACTAACTACTCCTATTTAAAAAGAAAGAAACTGGGTAGTAATTGACATTTTCTCGTCCTTCTCAGCCTCTACTTGTTGACATGATCATTTATGGGGCGTTGAAAGCCAGTGGTTTCTACGCTGTCCGCGGGTACTGAGGCCCCTCCTACTGGTCAACATCACTGAGGGACAACAGGTCAAATCTGTGTGTGTGTGTGAATGTATTTTCTGTATGTCAGTTAGTCTGTCTCAAACACCATCTTCCCCCTGATTCAGAGGGGTTGGGTTAAATGCGGAAGACACATTATAGTTTAATGCATTCAGTTGTGCAACTGACTAGGTATCCTCTTTCCTTTCCCTTTCATCTCTCACTCACTCTCATTCTCTTTATTCCTCCGGAGAGCATTCCGAAGCATCCGTAATGCACTGCCTCAGATCCTCTGTCTTCCTGCTCTTCATGTTCAGCGTGCTCATGTTCTCACTCATGGCCCTCAAACTCTTTGGGAAAAGGTAAGTCAGGATCAGGAATGTCTTGTAATCATATGTCTGCCAGCTTTATAAAATCTAGAACAGGGGTGACCATTTTGTCTGCAGAAGCCTGGTCTGAATGCAGGCCTTTATTCCAGCCAAGCATTAACACATCTGATTCAACTAATCAACTCATATTATATCAAGACTTTTGTTAGTTGGCGTCAGGTGTGTTCATACTAGGTTGGAACAAAAGCATGCACCCATGCCAGTCTGATATAGTTGGCAAGCAAAGAATTATTACCAAATGTGTAGCACTTAAAGTTGCACTGAAAACTACCGTAGTTGCCTCTATAAGAGAAGGTCTAGGATCGGCTATTCTATCCCAATAGAAGGGGGAGGTGTCTAGGATCAAGTTGCCCTTAGACACTTATCCAGGGTCCCTCTGCCTGCAGAACAGCCTGAATTATTTGGGGCATGGAAATATTGCTCAAGTGACCTAACGTGTGCCAGGAGCTTGCATGATTCTTGCCATTCTCCTTCGACCTCTTATCAACAAGCTGTTTTGGATGCACCATTCTCTGTGAACCCTAGACAAGATTGTGTGTGAAAAGTCCAGGAAGATGGACGTTTCTGAGATGAAACCGTAACGCCTGGGACTGACGATCATACCACGTTGAAAGTCACCAATGTCACTCGTTTTGCTGTTCTAATGTTAAATTAAACAATGCCTCTGCCTGTCTGCCTGCTTTATATAGCAAGCCACGGACACGTGACTGAACGGGTAATGTACCTAATAAACCTACAACTATTTTGCTGAGAGTAGATTATACTTGCAATGATGGTAATACTTAAACACCATTTTTTGGTGGGGTTTTGCCTACTGAAGTTGAATAAACTGGTTGTAGTTGCTCTGGATAAGATTCTCAACTAAATGACTAAACTGTAGAAATGTAATTGTTTAATCTTTAAAATACAGACAATTACAGTACAAGTCAAAAGTTTGGACACACCTACTCATTCAAGGGTTTTTATTTTATTTTCACTATTTTCAACAGTGAAGACATCAACACTTTGAAATAACACATGTGGAATCATGTAGAAATCAAAAAAAGTGTTAAACAAATCAAAATATATTTTTAGATTCTTCAAAGTAGCCATCCTTTGCCTTGATGACAGCTTTGCAGTCTTGGCATTCTCTATACCAGCTTCATGAGGAATGCTTTTCCAACAGTCTTGAAGGAGTTCCCACATATGCTAAGCACTTGTTGGCTGCTTTTCCTTCACTCTGCGGTCCAACTCATCCCAGGTCGGGTGATTGTGGAGACTAGGTAATCTGATACAGCACTATCACTCTCCTTCTTGGTCAAATAGTCCTTTCACAGCCTGGAGGTGTGTTGGGTCATTGTCCTTTTGAAAAACAAATGATACTCACACTAAGCGCAAACCAGATGGGATGGCGTATCACTGCAGAATGCTGTGGTAGCCAAGCTGGTTAAGTGTGCCTTGAATTCTAAATAAATCACTGACAGTGTCACCAAGAAAGCACCATCACACCACCTCCCCCATGCTTCGCGGTGGGAACCACACATGTGGAGATAATCTGTTCACCTACTCTGCGTCTCACAAAGACACGGCGGTTGGAACCAGAAATCTCAAATTTAGACTCATCAGCACAAAAGATTTCCACTGGTCTAATGTCCATTGCTCGTGTTTCTTGGCCCAAGCAAGTCTCTTCTTCTTATTGGTGTCCTTTAGTAGTGGTTTCTTTAATGGTTTTATTGACTGCACTTGAAACTTTGAAAGTTCTTGAAATTATCCGGATTGACTGACCTTAATGTCTTAAAGTAATGATGGACTGTCGTTTCTCTTTGCTTAGCTGTTCTTGCCATAATATGGATTTTGTCTTTTTACCAAATAGGGCAATCTTCTGTATACCACCCCTAACACAACTGATTGGCTCAAACGAGGAGAGAAATTCCACAATTTAACGTTTAACAAGGCATACCTGTTAATTGAAATGAATTCCCGGTGACTACCTCATGAATTTGGTTGAGGGAATACCAAAAGTCTGCAAAGCTGTCATCAAGCAAAGGGTTGCTACTTTGAAGAATCTCAAATATAATATATATAACACTTTTTGGTTACTACATGATTCTATATGTGTTATTTCATAGTTTTGATGTCTTCACTCTTATTCTAGAATGGTAAATAGTAAAAAATTAAGAAAAATCCAGGAATGAGTAGGTGTTCAAACTTTTGACTGGTACTGTACGTGGACAAATCTTGATGATTTTTTCTTTATTTCCCCACGTAGGATGCCAGCGTACAACTTCAGCATTTTCTTTGCTGTGTTTGTAACGGTTTTCCTTGTCACCTGAGGAAGAGTAGTCAAGATCGGACCAAAATGCAGCGTGGTACGTGTCCATATTAATATTTATTATAACTCAGAACACTAAGACAAAATAACAAAAATAGACCAACACGAAACAGTTCTGTCTGGTGCAGACACAGAGACAGAAATCAACTACCCACAAATCATAGTGGGAAAACAGGCTGCCTAAGTATGGTTCTCAATCAGAGACAACGATAAACAGCTGCCTCTGATTGGGAACCATACCAGGCCAAACACAGAAATACAAAACCATAGAACAACACATAGAATGCCCACCCCAACTCACGCCCTAACCAAACTAAAATAGAGACATAAAACAGGAACTACGGTCAGGACGTGACAGTGTTCTTCATCTATATCCTCTTCAACACCTACATCTTCATGTTGGTGTTCTTGGTGGTTGTGTACAACAACTACAAAAAGTACCTGAAGGTAGAGTGGGCAGACAAGACAATGATAGAGATTTGCTCCTTTTGTTATTTCTGATATGGTTTGTTTAATTCTGTGTAGAGCGTGTCTGAGATAGTGGAACGTCACACAACTTTGATAGGTTGTTGCTTAAAGGTAGCTATTTTGAGTGCTTTTGTTATGTGTTTAGTATGAAATTCATTATTGACCTTAAAATGGAATGGCTCCTCTGCTCCTTTCTACTGTTTCTGTAGCTTAAGGCACCCCCCCCCCCCCCCCAAGAAAGACTAGCGTCCTATCGCAGGGCCTTACCCTCAGATCTCCTTAATGCTAAGTGCCAAGCAGAGACCCATCAGGTCCTATTTTTACAGTCTTTTGGCATGTCTCCGCCGGTCATCAAATTCCTAACCTTCCAATCTCAGGGCAGACACTCCAACCACAAGGCCACTGAGTTGGTGAGAAAAGTGAGCAGCTAATCATTGGGTGGTGTCAAAAAGGACTCATTATGAGTACCGTCTCATCACTTTCCCTAGCTGGGTGTTAGATAAGTGAAGATGAAGGAACGCATACTTTTGACTACCGAGGTTGTAGGTCAAGTGAAGTCACTTCACCCATGCCACGGCCTCACCCACTCAAGACATGGCTCCCCTCTCTCTCTCTTTCTCCTACCCCAGTGGGGGAGCTTATGAAAGTATCTGAATGTAGACAGTGCCTTCGGAAAGTATTCAGACCCCTTGACTTTTCCCACATTTTGTTAGGTTACAGCCTTACTCTAAAATGTAATATTGTTTGTTTTGTTCATCAGTCTACGCACAATACCCCATAATGACAAAGCACAAACAGGTTTTTAGAAATGTTTGCTAATTTATTAAAATTAAATAACAGATCACATTTACATACAGTGGGGCAAAAAAGTATTTAGTCAGCCACCAATTGTGTCCCACTTAAAAAGATGAGGCATGTAATTTTCATCATAGGTACACTTCAACTATGACAGACAAAATGAGAAGAAAAAAAATCCAGAAAATCACATTGTAGGATTTTTTATGAATTTATTTGCAAATTATGGTGGAAAATAAGTATTTGGTCAATAACAATGTAGTGTACTACATATTTCTAAGTTTGAACATCCAAAACAAAAATGTGCAATATTCCTGGACACCGACTAAACCTAGTCCTGAATTAGAAATACATTAAAATCTCCATTGAGCATGGTTTTTATTCCAGGATTAGGCATAATCTGTGTTCGGGTAACTGGCCCAATACAATACCAGTCAAAAGTTTGGACACACCTACTCATTCTTTTATTTTTACTATTTTCTACATTGTAGAATAATGAAATAGCACATATGGAATCATGTAGTAACCCAAAAAGTGTTACACAAATCAAAATATATATTTTTTGAGATTCTTCAATGTAGCCACCCTTTGCCTTGATGACAGCTTTGCATACGTTGGCATTCTCTCAACCAGCTTTGTGAGGTAGTCAACTGAAATGCATTTAATTTAACAGGTGTGCCTTGTTAAAAGTTAATTTGTGGAATTTCTTTCCTTCTTAATGCGTTTGAGACAATCAGCAGTAACAAGGTAGGGGTGGTATACAGAAGATGGTCTTTTACCAAATAGGGCTAAGTCCATATTATGGCAAGAACAGGCCAAGTAAGCAAAGGGAAACGACAGTCCATTACTTTAAGATAGTCAATGTAGAAAGTTTCTTCAAGTGGAGTCACAAAAAACATCAAGCGCTATGCTGAAACTAGCTCTCATGAGGACCGCCACAGGAAGGGAAGACTCAGAGTTACCTCTGCTGTAGAGGATAAGTTCATTAGAGTTATCAGCCTCAGAAATTTCAGGCCAAATAAATGCTTCAACGTTTAGACACACTTGAAACGGTTGAGAAGCCCCCTCGAGCCAGTGTTTCCATTCCTTCAATGCCATCTTAACCGTTAGGAGTTCACGATCCCCCACATCGTAGTTCCTCTCGGCCAGGGTAAGCCGGTGTGAGAAGAAAGCGCAAGGGTGGAGCTTCTTGTCTTCACCCCTATGAGACAGGACAGCTCCAACACCAACCTCTGATGCGTCTACCTCCACCACAAAAGGTTCATCCGCAGTCGGTAGTGTCAGAATGGGAGCAGAGAGGATGCGCTGCTTGAGTCCTTGGAAGGCCATCTCAGCTTCTTTCCCCCACAGAAACCTTGCGTTGCCACCCTTGGTTAAAGCTGAGAGAGGGGCTGCCACCAAGCTGAAGTTCTTGATGAACTTGCGGTAAAAGTTTGTGAAGCCCAGGAAACGCTGAACTTCCTTAACGGACTTGGGGGTGGGCCAATCCGCTTCCGCCCCTACCTTCCTGGAGTCCATTTGGACTCGGCCGGGTTCCACTACAAATCCCAGGAATTGTACTCGGGAGGAATGGAATTCACATTTTTCCCGGCTTAACGTACAAATGGCTGTCTAGGAGGCGTTTGAGTACTTGTCTGACATGCTTTGTGTGTTCTTGAAGGGAGCTCGAAAAGATGAGGATGTCATCCAAGTAAACGAACACAAAGATGTTAAGCATATCCCTAAGCACATCGTTCAGGCCCGAAGGGCATCACCAAATATTTGTCGTGACCAGTAGGCGTGTTGAAAGCGGTCTTCCACTCGTCACCGGGTCTGACCCGCACAAGATGGTATGCCTTCCGTAGGTCAAGCTTAGTGAAGACAGAGGCTTCCTGGAGCAGCTCAAAGGCTGTGGCCATAAGGGGTAGCGGTTACATACGGTTATGGCATTGAGGGATGGGAGGAGGTTATGTTTCCCGTTACAGTACCGCCAGGTCTGCACGGGACAGTGCGTTTCCCTGGAGAACGGGACAAGTGGAGCGGAAATGGCCCGGTTTGCCGCAATATAGACAGCATTGCTCCCTCATCCGGAGGTCTCTTTCAGCCTGGGAGATGCGTCCAATCTGCATGGGTTCCGGTGGAGCCAGCAAGGATAAAGGTGGGGACTCGGAGCTGGGACTGATAGGGGCTAGGGCGAGAGGTCTACGGTTGAGTTCTCTCTCAGACGCTGGTCTATGCGCGAGGCCAACTTGATCAGGGACTCGAGGTTGTCCGGTGGCTCCCGAGTGGCCAGTTCATCTTGGATAGTGTCGGAAAGACCCTTCAGAAAGCACACCGTGAGCGCCTCGTCGTTCCAGCCACTCGCTGCTGCCACCGTGCGGAACTGGATGGCATAGTCCGTCACGCTGCGCAAACCTCGGTGGAGAGTCAGGAGCTGTTTGGCTGAGTCAGGGCAGCTGGTAGGACCTTGAAACACTCGCTTGAATTCCTCAGCAAAGGCAGAGTAGCTGGCACAGCAGGGACTTTGGGCATCCCACACAGCAGTAGCCCAGGCCAGGGCTTTTTCAACAGCAGGGTGATGATATATACGATCTTGGACCGGTCGGTGGGAAACGACAAGGGTTGCAGCTCGAAGGAGAGAGAACATTGGGTGAAAAACCCCTTACAAGCACTCGGATCACCTGAGAACCGTTGGGGAGGCAGAAGACAAGGTTCAGCCAGGGGGTTAACTGCCACGGGCACGTGAATCTGAGGTACTTGGGAGGGATCCGTTGCCGGGGGAAGTCGATCAGATATCTGCTTTATGGAAGTCAGCATCTCCGACAGAAGATGAGAATGTGTAGCCATTAAGGCCTCTTGCTGAACCAGAGCGGCTTCGTGGCGTTGGACAGTCCACTCGTGGTGGGACAGCGTGGCAAAAAAAGTCCTGGGAACTGGCTGCCTCTGGGTTCATTTTTGGCTCTGTGTTTCTGTCAGGACTCGGTTACGAACTCGGGTCTCCAGTGTGAGAAACAGTCCCTTAGCAAACTGAGCCACTAATAGTCGGCAGAACCCAGAAGATGAGGCAGACACAGCAGTACTGGAAACTGTGTATTAATAAAGTAAAAAGGAGTTCTGGCAAAAATATAAATCCACAACATCAAAAGTAATTCAAAGAACAAAGATAATCCTCCAAGTCAAAAGGTAAATCCACAAGGTGGTAGGTACAGCAGAAAAAAGCCTCAAAAGATAATCAAAAATAAATAAACAAAAACAGAGTACCTCAAGAGCGTCCAACTGTTCACAGCATATTTGGGGCTGGGTGCTTAACATTCAAACACAGAGCAAAGAACTGAGGAAAACTAAATGTTTAAATACATTCAAGAGAAACGAGGCACAGGTGCAAATCATAACTGGGAACAAGGGAAAACAAAAGGGTCAAAAAGCACATTGGGGGCATCTAGTGACCAAAACCGGAACAACCCTGGCCAAATCCTGACAGTAAGCCTGTCATTGGTGTGTTGGTGTCATCCTATTTCTGTTTCCCATAGCGCTTTGACTTTTTCATGTATTATTTTAAACCTATCGATGATTGTCTGTTGAATGAGGAGTCGTCATTATGTTTCATTTGAAATTTGAGCAATGAAAGATAAAATAAGATGGTACTTTATTCATGTTTTTTTTCGTTGATAGATGACTCATGATAGATACTCATCAATTAAATTATTGAAAAATAAGTATAGTATATAATGACGTACATACATTGGCAATGGATTAGGTTTTTCCTACTTTTAGGAGCTTGTTGAAAAGCGCTATAAATCAAGCATCTGCTTCCTATGTTGACTTTGGATGTTTATTTTCTTTGTGTCCCTTTTTTGATTATGCTGTCAATGGTGCCCTCTACTACAGCCTGTTTTGGAACATGGGTAACTTGTAGCATAGAACACATGCGTGTAAAATGGTTTTGCCCTCTGAGTCTGCCTGGCGTTCATGTTGTGATGTTCATGTGTTTTGTCCCAGCTGATGGTTACACCAGCCGTCAGATCCTGGACATTGTGTTCATCCTGCGCATCCTGAGGCTCATACAAGTGGTAGACAACATCAAAAGGTTAGGAGGTCAAGGACTTTCATTTCCTGTGTGTGTGTGTGTGTGTGTGTGTGTGTGTGTGTGTGTGTGTCAAATCAAATCAAATCAAATCAAATTTTATTTGTCACATACACATGGTTAGCAGATGTTAATGCGAGTGTAGCGAAATGCTTGTGCTTCTAGTTCCGACAATGCAGTAATAACCAACAAGTAATCTAACTAACAATTCCAAAACTACTGTCTTGTACACAGTGTGAGGGGATAAAGAATATGTACATAAGGATATATGAATGAGTGATGGTACAGAGCAGCATAGGCAGATACAGTAGATGGTATCGAGTACAGTATATACATATGAGATGAGTATGTAAACAAAGTGGCATAGTTAAAGTGGCTAGTGATACATGTATTACATAAGGATACAGTCGATGATATAGAGTACAGTATATACGTATGCATATGAGATGAATAATGTAGGGTAAGTAACATTATATAAGGTAGCATTGTTTAAAGTGGCTAGTGATATATTTACATCATTTCCCATCAATTCCCATTATTAAAGTGGCTGGAGTTGAGTCAGTGTCAGTGTGTTGGCAGCAGCCACTCAATGTTAGTGGTGGCTGTTTAACAGTCTGATAGCCTTGAGATAGAAGCTGTTTTTCAGTCTCTCGGTCCCAGCTTTGATGCACCTGTACTGACCTCGCCTTCTGGATGATAGCGGGGTGAACAGGCAGTGGCTCGGTGGTTGATGTCCTTGATGATCTTTATGGCCTTCCTGTGACATCGGGTGGTGTAGGTGTCCTGGAGGGCAGGTAGTTTGCCCCCGGTGATGCGTTGTGCAGACCTCACTACCCTCTGGAGAGCCTTACGGTTGAGGGCGGAGCAGTTGCCGTACCAGGCGGTGATACAGCCCGCCAGGATGCTCTCGATTGTGCATCTGTAGAAGTTTGTGAGTGCTTTTGGTGACAAGCCAAATTTCTTCAGCCTCCTGAGGTTGAAGAGGCGCTGCTGCGCCTTCTTCACAATGCTGTCTGTGTGAGTGGACCAATTCAGTTTGTCTGTGATGTGTATGCCGAGGAACTTAAAACTTGCTACCCTCTCCACTACTGTTCCATCGATGTGGATAGGGGGGTGTTCCCTCTGCTGTTTCCTGAAGTCCACAATCATCTCCTTAGTTTTGTTGACGTTGAGTGTGAGGTTATTTTCCTGACACCACACTCCGAGGGCCCTCACCTCCTCCCTGTAGGCCGTCTCGTCGTTGTTGGTAATCAAGCCTACCACTGTTGTGTCGTCCGCAAACTTGATGATTGAGTTGGAGGCGTGCGTGGCCACGCAGTCGTGGGTGAACAGGGAGTACAGGAGAGGGCTCAGAACGCACCCTTGTGGGGCCCCAGTGTTGAGGATCAGCGGGGAGGAGATGTTGTTGCCTACCCTCACCACCTGGGGGCGGCCCGTCAGGAAGTCCAGTACCCAGTTGCACAGGGCGGGGTCGAGACCCAGGGTCTCGAGCTTGATGACGAGCTTGGAGGGTACTATGGTGTTGAATGCCGAGCTGTAGTCAATGAACAGCATTCTCACATAGGTATTCCTCTTGTCCAGATGGGTTAGGGCAGTGTGCAGTGTGGTTGAGATTGCATCGTCTGTGGACCTATTTGGGCGGTAAGCAAATTGGAGTGGGTCTAGGGTGTCAGGTAGGGTGGAGGTGATATGGTCCTTGACTAGTCTCTCAAAGCACTTCATGATGACGGTGGTGAGTGCTACGGGGCGGTAGTCGTTTAGCTCAGTTACCTTAGCTTTCTTGGGAACAGGAACAATGGTGGCCCTCTTGAAGCATGTGGGAACAGCAGACTGGTATAGGGATTGATTGAATATGTCCGTAAACACACCGGCCAGCTGGTCTGCGCATGCTCTGAGGGCGCGGCTGGGGATGCCGTCTGGGCCTGCAGCCTTGCGAGGGTTAACACGTTTAAATGTCTTACTCACCTCGGCTGCAGTGAAGGAGAGACCGAAAGTTTTCGTTGCAGGCCGTGTCAGTGGCACTGTATTGTCCTCAAAGCGGGCAAAAAAGTTATTTAGTCTGCCTGGGAGCAGGACATCCTGGTCCGTGACTGGGCGGGATTTCTTCCTGTAGTCCGTGATTGACTGTAGACCCTGCCACATGCCTCTTGTGTCTGAGCCGTTGAATTGAGATTCTACTTTGTCTCTGTACTGACGCTTAGCTTGTTTGATAGCCTTGCGGAGGGAATAGCTGCACTGTTTGTATTCGGTCATGTTACCAGACACCTTGCCCTGATTAAAAGCAGTGGTTCGCGCTTTCAGTTTCACACGAATGCTGCCATCAATCCACGGTTTCTGGTTAGGGAATGTTTTAATCGTTGCTATGGGAACGACATCTTCAACGCAGGTTCTAATGAACTCGCACACCGAATCAGCGTATTTGTCAATGTTGTTGTCTGACGCAATACGAAACATGTCCCAGTCCACGTGATGGAAGCAGTCTTGGAGTGTGGAGTCAGCTTGGTCGGACCAGCGTTGGACAGACCTCAGCGTGGGAGCCTCTTGTTTTAGTTTCTGTCTGTAGGCAGGGATCAACAGAATGGAGTCGTGGTCAGCTTTTCCGAAAGGGGGGCGGGGCAGGGCTTTATATGCGTCGCGGAAGTTAGAGTAACAATGATCCAAGGTCTTTCCACCCCTGGTTGCGCAATCGATATGCTGATAAAATGTGGGGAGTCTTGTTTTCAGATTAGCCTTGTTAAAATCCCCAGCTACAATGAATGCAGCCTCCGGATAAATGGTTTCCAGTTTGCAAAGAGTCAAATAAAGTTCATTCAGAGCCAACGATGTGTCTGCTTGGGGGGGGGGGATATATACGGCTGTGATTATAATCGAAGAGAATTCTCTTGGTAGATAATGCGGTCTACATTTGATTGTGAGGAATTCTAAATCAGGTGAACAGAAGGATTTGAGTTCTTGTATGTTTCTTCCATCACACCATGTCACGTTAGTCATAAGGCATACGCCCCCGCCCCTCTTTTTACCAGAAAGATGTTTTTTCCTGTCTGCGCGATGCGTGGAGAAACCTGTTGGCTGCACCCTTCGGATAGCGTCTCTCCAGTAAGCCACGTTTCCGTGAAGCAAAGAACGTTACAGTCTCTGATGTCCCTCTAGAATGCTACCCTTGCTCGGATTTCATCAACCTTGTTGTCAAGAGACTGGACATTGGCAAGAAGAATGCTAGGGAATGGTGCACGGTGTGCCCGTCTCCGGAGTCTGACCAGAAGACCGCCTCGTTTCCCTCTTTTTCGGAGTCGTTTTTTTGGGTCGCTGCATGGGATCCACTCTGTTGTCCTGTTTGTAAGGCAGAGCACAGGATCCGCGTCGCGAAAAGCGTATTCTTGGTCATGCTGATGGTGAGTTGACGCTGATCTTATATTCAGTAGTTCTTCTCGACTGTATGTGATGAAACCTAAGATGACCTGGGGTACTAATGTAAGAAATAACATGTAAAAAAACAAAAAACTGCATAGTTTCCTAGGAACGCGAAGCGAGGCGGCCATCTCTGTCGGCGCCAGAAGTACTTGAGTGTGTGTGTGTGTGTGTGTGTGTGTGTGTGTGTGTGTGTGTGTGTGTGTGTGTGTGTGTGTGTGTGTGTGTGTGCGCTCATGTACGTACTGTGCATGTAAAATAGTTTCAAAATAAAGATGTGAAACATTATCAAACCTTTTTGCTTAACTGCCAGAGCTAGTATCTGTGACAAAATGAATTGGCAGAAACACCTATACAAGTCAGATATGGTTGATTTGATATTATCATTCATGGACTTAGACGTGGAACTCACTCTTCCTGATGTTCTTTCTCCCCTCAGGTTCCGTGCCATCATCAACACCCTCATCAAGATTGGACCGATGATACTCACTTTCAGACAGCTCATTGTCGTAAGTTGTTTGTTTACAGACATTGGAGTGAACAAGCTTATTTTGGGTTCAGTTGAACTAAGCTCATGAGATTGACACTTGTAAGGGATATCAGATGATTTCAAATGTCAAGATGAATCAAATTCCCAATCTGTCAGCTGTGTATATCCAGCTATATGCCTCAACCCAATAAGAACTACAATTGTGTGGCACCCATCTCTTCTGTTCATTTTGAATTAGGCCATACAGCTGGATCTACAAAACAGATGGTCTTGGTCATTGACACATATTTAAATGACACTTTACTATGATGGCTGCAAACATCAGACAATTGATTTTGTGAAATATCCCTCCAATATGTAATCCTGTGTTGCAACTGATTGATTGACTGCATAGTTGTCCCATATATTTCTTAGGTGGTCTATTACATATTCACCATGGTGGGAATTGAGTTGTTCAAAGGGAAAATATGCTTTTTTGAGGCCAACTCCACTGATCCGGATAAGGCATTCTGTGGAAACGCCCTGCTCAAACTCAGTGTTCGCCAAGCACAACTACTGCAAGAACAACTTTAACAACGTTGTTTCCTCTTTTATCCTCCTACTGGAACTCACCGTGGTCAACCAGTGGTATGATATCCTTTTCAAAGCTTGGGAAAATACATTGAGCTAAAACGATACTTTTTCCGTACTCTTGTGAAAATGTTGCTACAAGATAGAAATCTTGAATTGTAATGTACAGTAAGCAGTGGTCACTGACTAAAACTTTACAGTAGGTTAGTGTGTAGAGGGTTAAAAATGAGATGAAATTGCAATATAACAACTTTTTATTTACTAGTCTTCATAGCTTATTTTAGACAACTGTCACAGCTTTCTTCTGTTGAAGGAGAGGCGGACCAAAACGCAGCGTGGTTATTCTGATACATCTTTAATAAAGATTAAAATAGAACAATATACAAAAACAAGAAACGTGAAAAACCGAAAACAGCCCTATCTGGTGTAACAAACACAAAGACAGGAACAATCACCCACAAAACCCAACACAAAACCCTGCTACCTAAATATGGCTCCCAATCAGAGACAATGACTAACACCTGCCTCTGATTGAGAACCATATCAGGCCCAAACACAGAAACAGACAAACAAGACATCCAACATAGAATGCCCACTCAGATCACACCCTGACCAAACAAAACATAGAACATACAAAGCAAACTATGGTCAGGGTGTGACAACAACTGGGTAATTTCTTAGTGATTCTCTAAGTTGCCAGGCTAACTTGACCATTCCTGACCACTCAGTGGAGAATTGTTACTATTTTATTATTTTCTTTAATGTTGGTCCCACTGCTGTCCAGCGGTTTCATCGCGGTCACTCACATCTCAGCCAGGATGTTCTTCGCCCTCTTCCACATTGTAGTCATCAAGTGAGAACAAGTCTCCTTTGAAATATTGAGAACCAAACAAACTTTTCTCAATGATACTCTGTTGCTGAATATCAAATCGACCCCTAGCTCCTACCCCTACAGGCACTACAGTAGATCTAAAAGGATTAGACAAGCTTAAGCAATATGGTAATAACTTCACTTTGCCTTTTGATTGGCTTGTACCCATCTAATAGTTTCAGATCTGCAGGAGTGCCTAAGGGGTAGTGATAGGAATCCAGTTGGAACTCAGTATAGTATGACTTTGATAACTCGCTCGCTCTTTATGAGAATTGAGTATCACGTGCATTTGTTCCTCAGTATTTTCATTGCTTTCATCCTGTAAGCCTTCTTCGTGGAGTACACCGTGGACCAAAGTAACCTACAATCTTCTTTGGAAAAGAAAATTGAGGAACTGGAATTGGGCGTCGAACAGTACGTGCCTGATAGTTTTGCAATTGGAGAATAATAATTTGCCATGCCTTGGGGTGGGCTTGATTTCGTATTGAGTCAGAGGGGTGAAAGTGTAGCCTGCATCATTTCCTGTAGCCACGAGTCATGTTCCAAGCTAAACCACATACAGTATTCATGATGCACTGCCTTAAAACAAAGGGTTTGCTAATTGCTTATTTGCCAGTAGATGTGGCAGACTGGTGTTTAGTGAGGTGAAAGGTTCAGTGTTCCAGATGGAAATATGATGAAGAGTTGATACGATTTCCTATTCAACATGACAATCATAGCTGCTCAATCTATGCAAAACATTTCAATCTGAACGTTCTGTAATGATGTTCTCCTGAACAGCCATGTTTATCTTGTTTTATTGTATGTTCTCTTTGTGCCAATCAGAGAGAAACTGGATGGAAACTTGGTGGATGCCATGGAAACTAACGACGATATGGGCACCTCTGAGTCGACCAAGGGAAAACCTGCACTCATGTTCAAGATCGCCTGTAAAAATAAGCTTTGAGGAGAATTCATTGTAGCACTGTCTTAATCACCTGTATGGTGATATGATACATTTTATACCTTGGAAATCTATGAATGTGTATGGCAATTCAACCTTTAATGCATTTTCAAATATTATGGCTGATATAATGTGCTATACAATGTTGTGAATTCTGAATGCACAATCAATGCATCATACACAGAATGATGATTTAATACCTGGAAAAAGGTTATCAAAAACCTGCGTTGTTTTCAATAGGAAACAGCAAAAGATTTAGTAAAGGAAAATGTAAATCTGTGTTTTTGTTAGACAAGTTCAGGTAGTAGTCTACCTGAATAGGGTCTTCCTTTTAACCATCTGTACTGACCTCAGCTTTCTGCCTGCTTCCTCCCAGGATACAAAACTGTGGACGGTTTGTTACAGAGGATGTTTGAGGCGGACCTAGACCCAGAGAATTTAGCAGAAGACGAAGATTTCGACCCCAATAACCCATCGAATCTGAACTTCCCAAATTCAACCTTTGGTTCTGTATAGCCGTGGTCAGAAAGGGAATAAATACATTTCAGTACAAAACCTTTTTGATAATCATAACAAATACTATATTTTATGAAATATTTCTAGAGGTTTATGTAAAACACAATACGCTATGAACAGTTAAACATTCCTCAATCTAGTATTTAGCTTGCTATTTTTCTATTTCATATACTGCTTTTTGTAAATATCTTGACAACACAATCCACATTCATCTAAAAGGAGACTTTATTCTTGTTTGATTATCTCTATCTCCGAAGTTATATACTCAAAGGAACAGCATTTGATAATTTATCATGAAGGCATAACTGAAATGATATAAAATTGAAAATCTACTGAGGTAAATTACCACAGCATGAAAGGTTGTATCTATTGTCTGTTTCTATTGGGCAATCTGGCTCAAATACATGCTGTATGTACAGACTTTACTCTCACTTATTTCCACATTTTTACTTGATATTGTCATTTATGCACAGTTTCCCGGATACCGATCAGGCCATATCCTGGACTAAAAAGCAAGTTCAATGCAGAATCTCAATTGAAATGAGTTTAATCTGTGTCCAGGAAACCAGTCCTCACATCCAACCAACCATTCTTCTGTAGGCCTATATACATACATATGTTTACTAATAAAGCATACCAGCTAAGGGTAATTTTTATTTTATTTTAAAGCCTTTCTTGTGATGTATTATGTGTGGCCAAACTAACATTTCATGTAACAAAGCATTCATTTACCAAAGACTGGTTTGCTCTGACATCAGTACAGCCACTTCTTCACTTTCTCAAGTAAGCTTTGGCCGTTTGGGGCATAGCCTACCCTACCTGACACCATGCAGAGACTGTTACGGTTAGATACCTACAGTGCCTTCAGAAAGTATTCACACCCCTTAATTCACTTTTTATACTTTTGTTGTGTTACAAGCAGTATTTAAAATTGATTACATTTAGATACATTTTTTTTTGTCACTGGCTTACACACAATACATTATGTGGTATTTTTGCAAATTCATAGATGAAAATACATCATAGATGTATTTAACATGTCACTGTCACGTCCTGACCTTAGTTCCTTTTTAATGTCTCTATTTTAGTTTGGTCAGGGCGTGAGTTGGGGTGGGCATTCTATGTGTTCTATGGTTTTGTATTTCTGTGTTTGGCCTGGTATGGCTCCCAATCAGAGGCAGCTGTTTATCGTTGTCTCTGATTGAGAACCATACTTAGGCAGCCTGTTTTCCCACTATGATTTGTGGGTAGTTGTTTTCTGTCTTTGTTTTAGTTACCAGACGGAACTGTTTCGGTTATTATTTTTGTTACTTTGTATTTTAGTTTTCAGTTCAGTTTAATAAAATGACGAACACTTACCAAGCTGCATATTGGTCCGATCCTTCATACTCCTCCTCAGAAGAGGAGGAAAACCGTTACAGAACTACCCACCACCAAAAAAGGACCAAGCAGCGTGGTAACCAGGAGCAGACGGTTCTGGACTCCTGGACTTGGGAGAAGATACTGGAAGGCAAGGGACCCTGGGCACAGGCTGGGGAATATCGCCGCCCCAAGGAAGAAATGGAGGCAGCGAGAGCTGAGCGGCGGTGATGTGAGGTAAGGCAGTGCAACAGGCATGAGAGGCAGCCCCCCCATTTTTTGGGGGGGGAGGCACACGGGGAGATTGGCGGAGTCAGGCAATAGACCTGAGCCAACTCCCCGTGCTTACTGGAAGAAGCGGAGTACTGGTCAGGCACCTTGTTATGCGGTGTCGCCAGTACACGCTCATTGCCCGGTGCACTATAGGCCAGCCCGCCGCAAGTGCCATGCGAGGGTGGACATCCAGGCAGGGCGTATTGTGCCGGCTCAGCATGTTTAGTCTCCGGTACGCCGTTTCGGCCCAGGGTATCCTGCGCCGGCTCTGCGTGCTGTGTCTCCGGGGCGCTGGGAGGGTGCAGTGCGCCCTATGCCTGCGCTCCGCCCATGCCGGCGAATGTGGGCATTGAGCCTAAGGGAGAGGTGCGAGTGTTATGCACCAGATCTCCAGTGCTCACCCAACGCCCGGTTCAACCTGTGCCTGCACTCTGGAGGGTCCGGGCTACAGTGCCTTGCGAAAGTATTCGGCCCCCTTGAACTTTGCGACCTTTTGCCACATTTCAGGCTTCAAACATAAAGATATAAAACTGTATTTTTTTGTGAAGAATCAACAACAAGTGGGACACAATCATGAAGTGGAACGACATTTATTGGATATTTCAAACTTTTTTAACAAATCAAAAACTGAAAAATTGGGCGTGCAAAATTATTCAGCCCCTTTACTTTCAGTGCAGCAAACTCTCTCCAGAAGTTCAGTGAGGATCTCTGAATGATCCAATGTTGACCTAAATGACTAATGATGATAAATACAATCCACCTGTGTGTAATCAAGTCTCTGTATAAATGCACCTGCACTGTGATAGTCTCAGAGGTCCGTTAAAAGCGCAGAGAGCATCATGAAGAACAAGGAACACACCAGGCAGGTCCGAGATACTGTTGTGAAGAAGTTTAAAGCTGGATTTGGATACAAAAAGATTTCCCAAGCTTTAAACATCCCAAGGAGCACTGTGCAAGCGATAATATTGAAATGGAAAGAGTATCAGACCACTGCAAATCTACCAAGACCTGGCCGTCCCTCTAAACTTTCAGCTCATACAAGGAGAAGACTGATCAGAGATGCAGCCAAGAGGCCCATGATCACTCTGGATGAACTGCAGAGATCTACAGCTGAGGTGGGAGACTCTGTCCATAGGACAACAATCAGACGTATATTGCACAAATCTGGCCTTTATGGAAGAGTGGCAAGAAGAAAGCCATTTCTTAAAGATATCCATAAAAAGTGTAGTTTAAAGTTTTCCACAAGCCACCTGGGAGACACACCAAACATGTGGAAGAAGGTGCTCTGGTCAGATGAAACCAAAATTGAACTTTTTGGCAACAATGCAAAACGTTATGTTTGGCGTAAAAGCAACACAGCTCATCACACTGAACACAACATCCCCACTGTCAAACATGGTGGTGGCAGCATCATGGTTTGGGCCTGCTTTTCTTCAGCAGGGACAGGGAAGATGGTTAAAATTGATGGGAAGATGGATGGAGCCAAATACAGGACCATTCTGGAAGAACCTGATGGAGTCTGCAAAAGACCTGAGACTGGGACGGAGATTTGTCTTCCAACAAGACAATGATCCAAAACATAAAGCAAAATCTCCAATGGAATGGTTCAAAAATAAACATATCCAGGTGTTAGAATGGCCAAGTCAAAGTCCAGACCTGAATCCAATCGAGAATCTGTGGAAAGAACTGAAAACTGCTGTTCACAAATGCTCTCCATCCAACCTCACTGAGCTCGAGCTGTTTTGCAAGGAGGAATGGGAAAAAATGTCAGTCTCTCGATGTGCAAAACTGATAGAGACATACCCCAAGCGACTTACAGCTGTAATCGCAGCAAAAGGTGGCGCTACAAAGTATTAACTTAAGGGGGCTGAATAATTTTGCACGCCCAATTTTTCAGTTTTTGATTTGTTAAAAAAATAAATAATATCCAATAAATGTCGTTCCACTTCATGATTGTGTCCCACTTGTTGTTGATTCTTCACAAAAAAATACAGTTTTATATCTTTATGTTTGAAGCCTGAAATGTGGCAAAAGGTCGCAAAGTTCAAGGGGGCCGAATACTTTCGCAAGGCACTGTAAAGTGGTCATCCAGCCTGGACTAGTGGTGACAAGGCTGCGCACCAGAGCTCCAGTGCTCCCCCACAGCCCGGTCCATCCGGTGCCTCCTCCACGCACCAGGCCTTTTGTAGGTGTCCATCTCCTCCCTCCAGGTTCTCCCTCATGTCCGGAGCTGCCAGAGCTGCCCTCCTGTCCGGAGCTGCCAGAGCTGCCCTTCTGTCCGGAGTTGCCAGAGCCACCCGTCAGTCAGGAGCTGCCAGAGCCGCCCGTCAGTCAGGAGCTGCCACTGGCCCGTCAGTCAGGAGCTTCCAGAGCCGCCCGTCAGTCAGGAGCTTCCAGAGCCGCCCGTCAGTCAGGAGCTGCCAGAGCCGCCCGTCAGTCAGGAGCTGCCAGAGCCGCCCGTCAGTCAGGAGCTGCCAGAGCCGCCCGTCAGTCAGGAGCTGCCAGAGCCGCCCTTCACTCCAGGGTTCCCGGAGTCGCCCTTAACTTCGGAACTGACGGAGTCACCCTTCACTCTGTGTCTCCCGCCTGTCCGGCGCTGCCGGAGTCTCCCATCTATTCGGGGCCAGCTAAAAGGGTCCCCAGTCCGAGGTCGGCGGCGAGGATCGCCGCTCCAAAGGCGCCACTTAAGTGGGCCAAGACTATGGTGGAGTGGGGTCCATGTCCCGCGCCAGAGCCTCCACCGCGGACAGATGCCCACCCAGACCCTCCCCTATGGGTTTGGGTTTTGCATCCGGAGTCCGCACCTTTGGGGGAAGGGGAGGGGGGCTGTCACGACCTGACCTTAGTCTCTATTTTAGTTTGGTCAGGGCGAGAGTTGGGGTGGGCGTTCTATGTGTTATATGTTTTTGTATTTCTGTGTTTGGCCTGGTATGGTCCCCAATCAGAGGCAGCTGTTTATCGTTGTCTCTGATTGAGAACCATACTTAGGCAGCCTGTTTTCCCACTATGTTTTTGGGATAGTTGTTTTCTATCTTTGTATGTAGTTTACCAGACGGAACTGTTTCGGTTGTTCTTTTTGTTATTTTGTATTTTTAGTGTTCAATGCTATTGATTAAAATGACGAACACTTACCACGCTGCATATTGGTCCGATCCTTCCTACTCCTCCTCAGAAGAGGAGGAAAACCGTTACAGTCACAAGTTGCATGGACTCACTCTGTATGCAAAAGTGTTTAACATAATTGTTTACTAACAAGCTTTTCACTTTACCCCACACATACAGATGCTTGTAAGGTCCCTCAGTCAAGCAGTGAATTTCAACCACAAAGACCAGGGAGGTTTTCCAATGCCTCACAAAGGGCACCTATATTTAAAAAAAAGCAGACAGTGAATATCCCTTTGAGCAATGTGAAGTTATTAATTACACTTTGGATGGTGTATCAATACACCCAGTTACGACAAAGATACAGGTGGGCCTGCCAAGTGGCGCAGTGGTCTAAGGCAGTGCTAGCTGTGCCACTAGAGATTCTGGGTTTGAGTCAAGGCTCTGTTGCGACCGGGAGAACCATGGGGCGGCGCACAATTGGCCCAACATCGTCCGGTTTAGGGGAGGGTTTTGCCGGCAGGGATATCCTTGTCCCATCGCGCACTAGCGATGGCCGGGCGCAGTGCATGCTGATACGGTCGCCAGATGTACGGTGTATCCTCTGACACATTGGTGCGGCTGGCTTCTGGGTTAAGCGGGCATTGTGTCAAGAAGTTGTGCAGCTTGGTTGGGTTGTGTTTCGGAGGACCTTCGCCTCTCCCGAGTCCGTATGGGAGTTGCAGCAATGAGACAAGACTGTAACTACCAATTGGATACCACGAAATTGGGGAGAAAAAGGGGTAAAAAAAACTAAAGATACAGGCGTTCTTCCAAACTCAGTTGCTGTCCTTCCGGAGAGGAAGGACACAGCCAACAGTTAGTTTATTGGTTGTGATAGTAGAAAACTGAGGATGGATCAACAACATTGTAGTTACTCCACGATACTAACTAATTGGCAAAATGAAAATACAGAATAAAATGTTCCAAAACATGCATCCTTTTTGCAACAAGGCACTAAAGTAATACTGCAAAAAATGTGGCAAAGCAAATTAACTTTTTGTCTTGCAAACAAAGTATTATGTTTGGGGCAAATCCAATAAAACACATTATTGAGTAGCACACTTCATTTTTTCAGGCATAGTGGCGACTGCATCATGTAATGGGTATGCTTGTAATCGTTAAGGACTGGGGAGTTTTTAGGATGAAAAAGAAATGGAATGAAGCTAAAGCACAGGAAAAATCCTAGAGGAAAACCTGGTTCAGTCTGCTTTCCACCAGACACTGGGAGATGAATTCACCTTTCAGCAGGACAATAACCTAAAACACAAGGCCTGATGGAGTTGCTTACCACAATGGAGTTGCTTACCAAGAAAACAGTGAATGTTCCTGAGTGGCCGAGTTACAGTTTTGACTTAAATCTGATTGAAAATCTATGGCAAGACCTGGAAATGGTTGTCTAGCAACAATCAACTTGAAAGAGCTTGAAACATTTTGAAAATAATATTGGGCAAATGTTGTACAATACAGGTGTGGAAAGCTCTTAGAGATTTACCCAGAAAAACTCAGCTGTAATCTGCTGTAAGCTTCTAACGTATTGACTCAAGGGGTTGAACATTAATCTATTCAAACTATATTAGTGTTTTATTTTTCATACGTTTTTTAGATTTATTACAATTTGACAGAGTATTTTGTGTAGATATTTGACAAAAACTACAATTAAATCAATTTTAATCACACTTTGTAACCCAACGTGGAAAAAGTCAAGGGGTGAGAATACTTTCTGAATGCACTGTATGTGTGCGTACTGTGCAAAGTTGCCCATTCAAATTGGATGTAGTCTATCACAGTGCCATCCATTTTGTCACCAACGCTCCATCTACTACCCACCACTGTGACCTGTATGCTCTCGTTGGTTGGCCCTCGCTTCATATTCGTCGCCAATCCCACTGGCTCCAGGTCATCTATAAGTCTTTGCTAGGTAAAGCCCTGTCTTATCTCAGCTCACTGGTCCCCATAGCAGCACCCACCCGTAGCACGCGAGAGAGAATAAAGTAGATTTATGACCCTGTGTCAATGATGGTATACATGTCCAAATATGGGCCTCCTGCCAGGCCATCCTGTTCCTGTGGTCACGTGTTAGAGGGTGTGTTATTTTATCTCTATATTGCATCCTTTGAAGTTGTCATGCTGATTGATGTCTAGGGACCTGGTTGAACTGGGGGGGTTCTGAACTTTTGAAAGAGTATGGCCCCACACCCCCAGTTTTATTGTCCTTATGGTTGCTATCTATGAAGCAGGAATGTGTGTGTGTGTGTGTGTGTGTTAGAAACAAGGAATGTATGTATGTGTATGGGTATGTGTGTGTGTATATGTGGGTGTGTGTGTGTGTGTGTTTCTCAGCCTAGTTTCCTATTTAGTTATCTTTATATGTACATGCACAGAGCTTCCAGATGGCTCCAGCCTAAGAATTTTCAGTGCATGTACACCTGGGGAGATTAGAACCCCCAAAGAAAAGATCCTAAAGGTAATTTCAGATTTAGGTTTATCATGACAGCCTCTTTATGAAAGGCCTTTACTTATGGCTAAACATTTTTCTACCCATCTTATTAATTAATGATGTGGGCATACCCAGGATTTACATGCAGGACGGTTGATCTACACATGGAGGGAAAACTTACGGAGTTTTGATGGAGCGGGCAAGCATCTTTGCGATGGTGAATTCGAAACGGATAATGGTCAGGACTAACCGGACCCTTTACCTGTAAGAAATAATATTTTGAATAATAACGTGTGTTAAAATGTATGTACTAAATATTTTGAATTAAATCACTGGTTTTAAAAATGTATCTCACACTTTAACGATAGGGGAAGCGGTAATTTCATATTTTGGTTTAGGGGGTTATTAACTTTATGGAAAACAATATTCACACTATGTGGATTATAAACATGTACATACATAGAGAGCGAACACATCAAGATCTAACAGGGATGAGTGGGGATTCATAGTACAACAGGAGTCTTCTGTAACCTGCAATATGTGTTAAATATGTTTTACATACATCCATGACTGAATGGTTTCACAAACTCCCTTGAAAGGCTTTGTAAGAAAGTTGTAACAGGCCTCATTCACCAGTCTAGAGATGAACCTAGAGACACCAAAACATCAACGTTTAGAGCAGCTTGGAGATTATTACCCATGTAAGGGGGAGCAAAGAGCTGATTTACCCAACTCTGTACAAACCCCGATGAACATGTACCCATTATAAAACAAAATGGTCTACGGTCAAAAGCATCTATAGTTTTTAATGAAGTGGTCGCTGCATTCATTTAGATTATTTCAACATAGTCTAGAACCAGTAAGAACATAGATTGAATGATCTGCTTTGTGCTATTGAGCAAGAGGCCTGACCCATTTCTATATAAGAAGCCACACTGTCTATAGATGTTTCTATTGTGTTATTGACTGTTCGTTTGTTTATCCCATGTGTAACTCTGTGTTGTTTGTGTCACACTGCTTTGCTTTATCTTGGCCAGGTCGCAGTTGTAAATTAAAACTTGTTCTCAACTGGCCTACCTGGTTAAATAAAGGTGAAATAAATAAATAACTCTATGGATTCTCCATTCACAGGAGAGTAGAGTCAGGGAAATCGAGAAGGGGAGGGGTTTCCCTTCTTATCTACAACAAATGGTTTGCTGACCCGAGCGCAGTGGTAGTCTCGACCCATTGTTCACCCGTCTTGGAATACTTGATGGTCAAATGCCTTCTAACTCCCGAGGGAGTTTTCAGCTATTATCGTGACTGTTGTAAACATTCCACCTCAGGACAATAAATATAACACGCTGGCACGTAACAAACTGTACCAGGCTATAGACAAGCAGGAAAACTTACATCCGGAAACTGCCTTTCTTGTCTCTGACAATTTTACTTCCGCATCATTAAGACAAGTGATGCCTAAGTTCCATCAACACGCCTCCTTCCCCACTAGGGGCGATAAACTCTTCCCACAAGCAAGCATACAAGGCCCTCCCTCACCCATCATTCGGAAAAACAGATCATGACTCCATCATTCTGCTTCCTGTTTACAAGAAGTACCGTGACTCGCTCCATTGAGAAATGGTCAGCAGAATCAGAGATTATGTTACAGGACTGCTTTACTAGCACTGATTGGAATATGTTCCAAGACTGCGCCGATAACGTCGACGAACTAACCACCTCCGTCACTGGCTTCATAAGGACATTCATCAGCGACATTGTCCCCATAGTGAAGGTTCATTGCTTCCCCAATCAATTAACACAGAGGTTGGCACTAAGCTAAAGGACAAAGCTACCACACACAGGGCTATTGCAGATAACCCTGAGGCTACGGCTGGTAGGAACAGGACCAAGTACAAGAAGTCCCTCTACAACCTCTGCAGAGTCAAACGAGCAAAAGGACAATATAGGAATAAGGTGGAATCATACTACACGTTCTCCGAGTCCCGCTGCATTTGGCAAGAGCTACAGTCCATTATGGATGACAAAAAAAAGACCCAGCCATGATCTTCCCAACGATGCCTCTCTTCCAGATGAACTCAACACATTTTATGCACGCTTTGACAATAACAACAGGCGTACAGTGCGTGAGGGCCCCCACCAACTCAGAGGACTGAAGGGTCTCGCTCACTGAGGCCAATGTGTGTAAGGTCTTTAATCAGGTCAACACTCGCAAGGCCACGGTGCTGGATTGTATTCCAGGGCGCTTTCTTAGAGCATCTGCAGATCAGCTTGCTGGCATATTCACTGTAATTTTCAACTTCTCCTTGTGGAGATTACAGACTGGGACATGTCTTAAAGATGAGTACCATCATTCCTGTTCCCAAGAACTCTACGGCTTCATGCCACAATGACTACCACCCTGTAGCACTCACATCTGTAACCATGAAGTGCTTTGAAAGGCTGGTTATTGCACACATCACACACACACACACACAAGGCCCAACTCACACTGACACTCCAACAAACACACACATGCCCACATATTTATACTGAATCTACACACTTTTGTAAAGATGGCGCCGGAGAGGATGGCTGCCATTTCATGGGCTTTTAACCAACCGTGCTATTTACTTAGTTTTTTTTACATTTTTTAAACTTATTTTGTACATAATGTTGCTGCTACCATCTCGTATGACCGAAAAGAGCTTCTGGAACTCAGAACAGCAATTACTCACCTTGAACTGGACAAAGAATTTCTCTTAATGAGCTGGATGAGAGGGATTTACTCCAGACACCCTAACATCCCCATCATTCGCAGGAGAAAGAGATGGAAAAGACATAGCAGAAAGAGATCGGGGGCCTTGTGAGGATCTGCTGACGAGGGGCTGATCTGCCCTTGCCATCCTGACTACTGGCCAACGTACAATCGCTGGAAAATAAATTGGACGAGCTAAAAGCACGTATATCCTACTAACGGGACATTAACTGTAATATCTTATGTTTCACTGAGTTGTGGCCGAATGACAACATGATTAACATTCAGCTGGTGGGTTACACACTGCATCGGCAGGATAGAACAGCAGCCTCTGGTATGGGGTGGCGGTATATGTGGGGGGGCGGTATATTTGGGGTGGCGGTCTATGTATATTTGTAAACAACAGCTGGTGCACGATATTTAAGGAAGTCTCAAGGTTTTATTCACCTGAGGTAGAGTATCTCATGATAAGCTGTATACCACACTATCTACCAAGAGACTTTTGATCTCTATTTTCGTAGCTCTCTACACACTACCACAGACCGAAGCTGGCACTAAGATCGCACTCAAAGTGCTGTATTCCATCATAAGAAAACGCTCATCCAGAGGCTGCGCTCCTAGTGGCCGGGGACCTAAATGCAGGGAAACTTAAATACTTTTTTCCTCATTTCTATCAGCCTGTTAAATGTGCGACCAGAGGGAAAAAAACTCTAGATCACCTTTACTCCACACACAGATACACATACAAAGCTCTCCCTCGCCCTCCATTTGAAAAATCTGACTGAAGCACAAGATCACTCCACAATGAATAAATAAAAATGAAAAAAAGGAAGAAAAATAACTAATAGAGAGTAGAGCAACAATAAAATAACAGCAATCAGGCTCTATACAGGGGGGTACTGGTACAGAGTCAATGTGCGGGAGCACAGGTTAGTCGAGGTCATTGCGAGGTCATTGAGGTATATGTACATGTAGGTAGAGGTAAAATTACTATATATGATAGATGATAAACAGAGAGTAGCATCAGCGTAAAAATGGGAGGGGGTTGGCCATTTGGTTAGCTGTTCAGGAGTCTTATGGCTTGGGGGTAGAAGCTGTTAAGAAGCCTCTTGGACCTAGACTTGGCACTCCGATACCGCTTTCCGTGCGGTAGCAGAGAGAACAGTCTATGGCTAGGGTGGCTGGAGTCTTTCACAATTCTTAGGGCCTTCCTCTGACACCGCCTGGTATAGAGGTCCTGGATGGCAGGAAGCTTGGCCCAGTGATGTACTGGGCCGTACGCACTACTCTCTGTAGTACCTTGCAGTCGGAGGCCGAGCAGTTGCCATACCAGGCGGTGATGCAACCAGTCAGGATGCTCTCGATAGTGCAGCTGGAGAGGATCAGAGGACCCATGCCAAATCTTTTCAGTCTTCTGAGGGGGAATAGGCGTTGTCGTGCCCTCTTCACGACTGTCTTGGTATATTTGGACCATGACAGTTCGTTGGTGATGTGGACACCAAGGAACTTGAAGCTCTCAACCTGCTCCACTACAGCCCCGTCGATGAGAACGGGGGAGTGCTCAGCCCTCCTTTTCCCATAGTCCACAATCTTCTCCTTTGTCTTGATTATGTTGAGGAAGAGTTTGTTATCCTGGCACCACACTGCCAGGTCTTTGAACTCCTCCTTTCACGGCTCAGGCTAAGACCCAGATGCAAATACAGGAGGTGGATAGTACGAGTCTCTGAATTTATTACAGTAGAAGGTGCAGGCAAAAGGTAAGTCAAGGCAGGCAAAGAGTTAAAATCCAAATCAGAGTCAGGCAGGTACAGAACAGCTGGCAGGATCAGCGTCAGGACAGACAGAAAGTTCAGAACTGGGAAGACTAGGAAAACAAAAACTAGCCACAGGAAACACAGGATCAAGCTGGTAGGATTTGACAGGGCAAGATGAACTGGCAACAGACAAACAGAAAACGCTGGTATTAATACACAGGAGGTAATGGGAACAAATAGGAGATACTTGGTGCAGACAAGCACAAGGCAGGTGAAACAGATCAGGGTGTGACACCTCACTATAGGCTGTCTCATCGTTGTCGGTGATCAGGCCTACCACTGTTGTGTCGTCAGCAAACTTAATGATGGTGTTGGATTCGTGCTTGGACATGCACAAGGAGTACAGGAGGGGACTGATCATGCACCCCTAAGGGCCCCTTGTGTTGAGGGTCAGTGTGGCAGATGTGTTGTTACTTAACCTTACCACCTGGAGGCGGCCTGTCAGGTAGTCCAAGATCCAGTTGCAGAGGGACGTGTTCAGTCCCAAGGTCCATAAATTAGTGATGAGCTTTGAGGGCACTATGGTGTTGAATGCTGAGCTGTAGTCAATGAATAGCATTCTCATGTAGGTGTTCCTTTTGTCCAGTTGGGAAAAGGCCGTGTGGAGTGCAATAGAGATTGTGTCATCTGTGGAGTGGGTCTAGGGTTTCTGGGATAATGTTGTTGATGTGAGTCATGACCAGCCTTTCAAAGCACTTCATGGCTACAGATGTGAGTGCTACGGGTCAGTAGTCATTTAGGCAGGTTACCTTGGTGATCTTAGGCAGAGGGACTACGGTGGTCTGCTTAAAACATGTTGAATTACAGACTCAGTCAGGTTGAAAATGTCAGTGAAGACACTTGCCAGTTGGTCAGCGCATGCTCAGAGTACACGTCCTGGTAATCTGTCTGTTGAAAGTTGACCTGTTTAAAGGTCTTACTCACATCGGCTATGTCCGAAACAGCTGGTGCTCTCATGCATGCTTCAGTGTTGCTTGCATCAAAGTGCGCATAGAAGTTATTTAGCTCATCTGGTAGGCTTGTGTCACTGGGCAGCTCTGCTTACCTTTGTTGTCCTTAGTAGTTTGCAAGCCCTGCCACATCCGACAAGAATTGGAGCTGGTGTAGTAGGATTCAATCTTAGTCCTGTATTGGAGCTTTGCCTGTTTGATGGTTCGTCGGAGGGCATAGCGGGATTTCTTATAAGCGTCCGGGTTAGAGTCCCGCTCCTTGAAAGACGCAGCTCTACCCTTTAGCTCAGTACAGATGTTGCCTGTAATCCATGGCTTCTGATTGGGGTATGTACGTACGGTCACTGTGGGGACATCGTCATCTATGCACTTATTGATGAAGCCAGTTACTGTGGTGTACTCCTCAATGCCATTGGAATACTCCCGGAACATATTCCAGTCTGTGCTAGCAAAACAGTCATGTAGCTTAGCATCTGTGTCATCTGACCACTTCCATATTGAGCGAGTCACTGGTACTTCCTGCTTTAGTTTTTGCTTGTAAGCAGGAATCAGGAGGATAGAGTTACTGTCATATTTGCTAAAGGGAGGGTGAGGGAGAGCTTTGAACATGTCTTTGTGTGTGGAGCAAAGGTGGTCTAGAGTTGTTTTTCCTCTGGTTGCACATGTAACATACTGGTGGAAATGAGGTGAAACGGATTTAAGTTTCCCTGCATTATAAAGTCCCCGGCCACTAGGAGCGCCGCCTCTGGATGAGCATTTTCCTGTTTGCTTATGGCAGAATACAGCTCGTTGAGTGCGGTCTTAGTAGATGAAAACCCTCTTAGTAAATAGTGTGGTCTGTAGCATATCATGAGATACTCTGCCTCATGTGATCAAAACTTCAAGACATCATTAATATTAGATTTACTGCACCAGCTGTTATTGATAAATAGACACAGACCGCCACCCCTTGACTTATTGGGGGCAGCCGTTCTGTCCTGCCATTGCACAGAAAACCCAGCCAGCTGTATGTTATCCTTGTCGTCGTTCAGCCACGACTCAGTGAAACATAAGATATTACAGTTTATAATGTCCCATTGGTAGGATAATCTTGATCGGAGCTCATCCAGTTTATTATCCAATGATTTCACGTTGGCTAATAGGACTGATGGTAGAGGCGGGTTACTCACTCAACGTCGGATTCTCACAAGGCACCCCGACCTACGACCCCTATATCTCCGTCTCTTCCTCATGAGAATGACAGGGATTTGGGCCTTGTCCTATGTCTGAAGTAAATCCTTTGCGTCCGACTCATTAAAGAAAAATGTCCTTGTCCAGTACGAGGTGAGTAATCGCTGTTCCAGAAGCTCTTTTTGGTTCATAAGAGATGGTGGCAGAAACATTATGTCAGAAATAACACACACACAATAGCACAATTGGTTAGGAGCCCATAAAACGGCAGCCATTGTCCATCAGTAGAGGCGCTGTGGAAATTGTGGATCTACCCGTCATGCTACAAGAGCTCCAGATTGCCCAGCTAAGGGTCATACATGCAAACGCTGTCAAAAGTTGAACCGTTTTTGCATCAGTGCAACCACGTACCTAAGACAGCCAACAACACTCTGGCAGTAATCCATACAGTGGGGCCCCACTCAGAGAACTTTACTATGTGCCCACTCAAGGTGACTTTGCTAAATGCAGCAACATACAACCAGTTCTATACATACCTACATCTCTGAAGAGAGCTGAAAATAGCCACGCAGCGACGCTCCCCATCCAGCCTGACAGAGCTTGAGAGGATCTGCAGAGAAGAATGGGAGAAACTCCCCACATTTAGGTGTTTCAAGATTGTTTCGCTGGCAAAGGTGCTTCAACAAAGTCCTGAGTAAACGGTCTGAATAATTTAGCTTTGTCATTATGGGGTATTTTGTGTGGATTGATGAGGGAAAAAAATATTTTATACAATTTAGAATAAGGCAGTAACGTTACAAAATGTGGAACAAGATAAGGGGTCTGAATACTTTCCGAATGCACTGTTATCCTCCATTGTATTCACCTTTCCTTATTTCAACTGTAGATTGTATTTCTGTGCACCAATGGCAAGTCTATAAAACTATGAGAAAACAAACCTTTGTATTGAATACATGTAATTGAATTGTGATGATACCGATGAATGAATCCTGCACACAATGTGCTTATTCATTATTATTTTTAAATATCAGGAATCATATTTAATTTGATGTGTATAACATTTTTGGTGAAATATGCATAGAAGGTTGTACTTCCAATTTTGATCATTACGATTTAGTGACTGCAAAGAAGATTTATTGATATACTTGGATTTTTTTAAACACAGAAAAAATTAGTTTTACATTTCAGCAGACACTCTTATCCAGAGAGACTCAGTTGGTAAGCTCTACCAACTGAGTCTACTTGACTCGAGATCAGGATGATTTGTTTTTATTTGCTAGTTGGTTTTTATAGTCACTGCGTACAGAGGAAGTACTGCACCACCTTATTACTATCAGAGGCTGTCCAGTTTAGTGTGCAGTCCTCCACCTAAGCTAGTCTTTATTTTTCAACAAAACGTATATCCTCAAGAGACATTCTGATATATGTGCCAGGGTTGGGATCAATTCCTTTTCAATTTAGTAAATTCAGGAAGTAAACTGATATTCCTATTGCAATTACATTATTTTCCTCAATTTTCCGCAAGCGCAATTAGAATTGGAAATTCTGTTTACTTCCTGAATTGACTGAATTGAAATATAATTAACATCTGATGTGTGCATATTAAAATGAGTCAATATCAGTGACTATGCTCCTTCCTCTTTCAGGCATTTTGGCGAATTGTCACTTCCTTCACTGTGGTTGTCTGCTCTCTGTGGAGATGGGAGAAGGACAAGCTGTTGTCTGCTCTCTTGTGCCCCCTGCTGCCAGATGCCTTATCTTACGATGGGCCTCTTTCTCTGTCGATGCTGCTTCTGTAGGCATGTGCTGGGGTCCTTGAGAACCAGTTTAGGCCTCTTGGACTGGCTTAGTTCCTGATCGAGACTATCCCTCAGCCCCTTCCAGCAAATGTGCGTGGACACCTGACTGGCTTTTGCACTGCCCTCCACATGCTACACAGCATTCTGGAACAGCTGGTTTAGCTCTGGGTACAACAGTTTAGGCCTCTTGAGTTGGCTCACTTCCTGGTTGACAGGAAGGCTATCCTTCAACTGCTCCTCTGTCAGGGGGAAGGAAAGGTACTCGGACAACTGACTGGCATTGGCACTGGCCTCCGCACAGCACCCTGCGCCAATCCTGGTCACCACAAGGACTGCTGGGTCAGCTCAGGACTCAACACAGCCTTCTGAGATGAGCCTGGACAACCAACCTTCCTCAGGATCATCTTGATTGCAGAGTGGTTTTTAGGGTCCGCACACAGAATGGAATCCCACACGACTTCGACTTTTTTGTATCCACGTGGAAACAGAAACTACTTCATTTTTACAGCCCTGTTATTTTTATTTTTTTATTTAACCTTTATTTAACCAGGTAAGCTAGTTGAGAACAAGTTCTCATTTGCAACTGCGACCTGGCCAAGATAAAGCATAGCAGTTTGACATATACAACAACACAGAGTTACACATGGAATGAACTAAACATACAGTCAATAATACAGTAAAAAAAATAAAACAAAGTCTATATACAGTGAGTGCAAACTAGGTCAAATAAGGGAGTTAAGGCAATACAATATGACAATTAAACACTGGAATGGTAGATGTGCAAAAGATGGATGTGCAAGTAGAGATACTGTGGTGCAAAAGGAGCAAAATAAATAATAAATACAGTATGGGGATGAGGTAGATAGATGGGCTGTATACAGATGGGCTATGAACAGGTGCAGTGATCTGTGAGCTGCTCTGACAGCTGGTTCTTAAAGCTAGTGAGGGAAATCACAGCTTCAGTGATTTCTGCAGTTCATTCCAGTCAGTGGCAGCAGAGAACTGGAAGGAAAGGCGACCAAAGGAGGAATTGGCTTTTGGGGTGACCAGTGAGATATACCTGCTGGAGCGCGTGCTCTGAGTGGGTGTTTCTATGGTGACCAGCGAGCTGAGATAGGGCGGGGCTTTACCTAGCAGAGACTTGTAGATAACCTTTAGCCAGTGGGTTTGGCGATGAGTATGAAGCGAGGGCCAGCCAACAAGAGCGTATAGGTCGCAGTGGTGAGTAGTGTATGGGGCTTTGGTGGCAAAACGGATGGCACTGTGATAGACTACATCTAGTTTGCTGAGGAGAGTGTTGGAGGCTATTTTATAGATGACATCGCAGAAGTCAAGGACCGGTAGGATGGTCAGTTTTACGAGGGTATGTTTGGCAGCATGAGTGAAGGAAGATGTTACTATGAACATTCATGGTAACTAAAGGTTAAGTACATAGAAACAACGGGAGAAGGTATTTTGGTTGGTATTTACATAGTAATACATTATAAATTACCATGTATGTTCATTGGTGATTCTTAGGTATTACTTTGAAAGAGACTGGTGTGACTACGTATTTATATAGTAATAAGCTTTTTCTTACTTGTACTTACTTTTGGGAAAAATGTTTTGCTATATGTTTTGTCACCTTTTGTGACTTTGTATGTTCCTTGGAGTTACTAGGTATAGTTATTAACTGGTACTGAGTTATACCTACCTTCTTACTTGTAGTTATCAATATAATTACATTTTGTGACTTTGTATGTACTAATTCATGTAGTACTAACTTCCTTGGTTCCTAAGACTAAATTGACACTATGTGTAAAATGAAGGGTTACCAAAGTAGTTGATGTGGTTACTAAAACAGCTGTACCTCTAGATTAGTAGAAGTTATTTCTGTTCTGATTTCAGATTTAAATAACAGAAAAGTCGACTACGATTTCTGTACAACTTGTAGACTTGTTTACGTGCTCCTGTGCGGTTTGTTGCTAACCTTACTTTGCTACCTGCCAACTTTACGGTTTGTATTTTTTAATTACTGTTTTATATTTGAAAAAATATAAAAAAGAGGGGAAACTTTTTTCATTCAACTTTTTCACACCGGACCCTTTATCTGGACGTGGTTCGTCAGGACCTCAACCAGCCGAAGCTAAATTGTAACATTAACATTATGCCTTCGTCGCTGTACTCATAATATACAGGAGAACGATCGCCTTATGGTGAGGATAGCTGTGTTGCAAGCCCAGCTTCAGATGCAATGGTATTTTAAGTGTAGGAAAGGATGAAATGGCGTCTGTGCCACAAATAAGTACAGATAGTAGTATAAATCCCCTCGCACAGTCCCCGAAGCCGGACAATTTTCTCATGGCTTCTGGAAGGAAAGGCTGTAGGAATGCTCAACCGCTGTCGCTCATTCAGCCGACAGAAACTTTCAACCAGTTCTCCTCATTAAGAAACGGGTTGCAGTCAGAGGCTGAGCCTTCTCTTGTCTCTCCTCCTCCCGTTACGGGGTCTGAGACGCCGAAGCCTACCACCATTAGCTCTGACAGATTGAAAACCCTAGTCATTGCCGACTCCATTACCCACAGTATTAGACTTAAGATGAAGGCGAATCATCCAGCGATCATACACTGTTTACCAGGTGGCAAGCCTACCGACGTTAAGGCCAATCTGAAGATGGTGCTGGCTAAGGCTAAAACTGGTGACTGTAGCGATGGCGACACCAACGATGTTAGGATGAAACAGTCAGACCAAGCGCAACATAGCTTCAGGGGGCCAAGAAATGTATTGCCTTGACATGGAAATTGGATTCCTCCCTGCCAGGTGCAATGTGGCTATCGGAAGTTAATAGTTGTATCCCTTTGGAGAAAATCACTTACTGCTTGAGGAATAAGTTAAAGACATTTTACAGAATTTGGCAACCTTTTGATTATATGGAGAATCTCCCCCCACATCTCATTAATTGAATCTATATATAATCCTCACAATGTTTCACATGTAATGTATAATATGTAGCCTACGGCAGGTGATCCAATGTCGTTATTATTTTTTTCTTATTGTATGTTTGTATATATAATTATAATGATTTTTTTGTTACGCTCGTCTGTTACTGTCACTTTGTCCTATCGTTGTCTAATATCTTTTCACTTTTGTTTTGAATGTTCTTAATTGGAAAATGCAAAAATAAAATATTTTAAATTAAAAAAAAAAAAAAACATAGCTTCAGGGTGTAAATCAGCTAAAAAGATGTGTCGGCATCGAGTAATTGTTTCTGGTCCCGTCCCAGTTAAGGGGAGTGATGAGCTCTACAGCAGTCTCACAACGCAATCGCTGGTTGAAAACTGTTTTCTGACCCTCCCAAAATATATAATTTGTAGATAATTGGCCCTCTTTCTGGGACTCACCTACAAACAGGACCAAGCCTGGCCTGTTGAGGAGTGATGGATTCTATCCTAGCTAGAGCGGTGCTCTCATCTTATCTACCAACATAGACAGGGCTCTAACTCCTCTAGCTCCACAATGAGATAGGGTGCAGGCCAGACAGCAGGCTGTTAGCCATCCTGCCAGCTTAGTGGAGTCTACCACTAGCACAGACAGTGTAGTCAGCTCAGTCATTGAGACCGTGTCTGTCTCGATCTAAATTGGGCAAAACTAAACATGGCTGTGTTCATTTTAGCAATCTCACTGGAAAAAAGACCTCCATTCCTGTCATTATTGAAAGAGACTGTGATATCTCACATCTCAAAATAGGGCTCCTTAATGTTAGATCCCTCACTTCCAAGGCAGTTATAGTCAATGAACTAATCTCTGATCATAATCTTGATGTGATTGGCCTGACTGAAACATGGCTTAAGCCTGATGAATTTACTGTGTTAAATGAGGCCTCACCTCTCGCTTACACTAGTGACCATATCCCCCACGCATCCCGCAAAGGCGGAGGTGTTGCTAACATTTACGATATAAAATTTCAATTTACCCCCCCAAAAAACGACTGTATTTTCGTCTTTTTAGCTTCTAGTCATGAAATCTATGCAGCCTACTCAATTACTTTTTATAGCTACTGTTTACAGGCCTCCTGGGCCATATACAGTGTTCCTCACTGAGTTCCCTGAATTCCTATCGGACCTTGTAGTCACTGCAGATAATATTCACATTTTTTGGTGACTTTAATATTCACATGGAAAAGTCCACAGGCCCAAACCAAAAGGCTTTCGGAGCCATCATCGACTCAGTGGGTTTTGTCCAACATGTCTCCGAACCTACTCACTGCCACAGTCATACTCTGGACCTAGTTTTGTCCCATGGAATAAATGTTGAGGATCTTAATGTTTTTCCTCATCACAGGTTGAATAGCAGAGAAGTAGACGCATATCATCCCCTTTAAGTGTTTGTCTAAGCTGTTTGGAAAGTGGTAAAAGTAGGTAATATATTGTTTACAATGAATAGAATGTTGGAAGTCATGGCCATTTTTAACAATGGGAGCTTTAAAATTATGAAAAATCCCATCGAAGTGGATGGAGAAGGACAAAAAGAAGAACAAGTTGAATACAACCACACCATTCCATACCAGTCTGCACTTTATAGTGTTTCTAACTTAAACCTTGTATGAAAAATAGTGTTCCAAAGAAAAGTAAGATATGAGTGAAGGATTTAGTGGGACTAATAAGTCAGAACCAAGTTATACTGTCACACCTTGATCTATTTCACCTGTCTTTGTGATTGTCTCCAACGCCCTCCAAGTGTCGCCCATCTTCCCCTGTGTATTTGTATTTATATTTATATTTATATATATATATATATTTATATACCTGTATTCTCTGTTTGTCTGTTGCCAGTTGGCTTGTTTTGTCAAGCCAACCAGCGTTTTTGTCATCCACTCCTGCTTTCTCCCAGTCTCTTTCTTGTCCTCCTGGTTTTTGACCCTTGCCTGTCCTGACCCTGAGCCTGCCTGCCGTCCTGTACCTTTGCCCCACCTCGGGATTACCAACCTCTGCCTGAACTGACCCTGAGCCTGCCTTCCGTCCTATGACTGAGGGATTGACATTCTCCCTAGCACCACGACGCCCTCGGGACATCTGTACTCTCTGTCGGGATCGGAGACCAAGACTATGGAGACCTACATTGGGGACTCCCTAGCTGCTGGATTTATCCGTCCCTCTTCATGTCCCGCCGGCGCAGGGTTCTTCTTCGTGGAGGAAAAGGACAAGACCCTGCGCCCATGCATTGACTACTGGTGACTCAATGACATTACGGTTAAGAACCGTTACCCGCTACCACTCATCTCCTTGGCCTGGAGAAGGCGGAACATCTGTTCATTGTGTGGACTGACCACAAGAACCTGGAGTATCTCGACACCGCCAAGCGCCTCAACTCCAGGCTAGCCAGATGGTCCCTGCTGTTCACACGGTTTAACCTCTCCCTCTCATACCGGCCGGGATCCAAGAAATCAAGGTGTATGCACTGTCCCGCCGCTATAGCCCCACAACTACTACCCCGAAACCCGAAACCATCATTCCCACTTCATGCCTGGCGAAGGCACTCAGCTGGGGAATAAGGAGCAGGTCTGTGAGGCGCAGCATTCCCAGCCGAACCCCAGGGGGGTTGATAACCGGATGTTCGTTCCTGATGCCTTCTGCTCCGCGGCCCTTGAGTGGGCCTGCTCTTCCAAGCTGGCCTGCCACCCGAGCGCCCGTCGAACCCTGACCTTTGTGCGACAGCGCTTTTCGTATTATGGTTCCTGACATGTCTGCATTCGTAGCCGCTTGCATGGTGTGTGCACAGAACAAGACTCCTCAGCAAGCTCCGGCTGGTCTCCTCCAACCTCTGCCTGTCCACCACCATCCCTGGTCTACATCTCCCTGGACTTTGTCACGGGTCTTCCCTCTTCTGATGGCAACACCGCCATCCTGACCATCGGTTTTCCAAATCCACCCACTTCTTTCCTCTCCCCCAACTGCCCTCTGCCAAAGAGACGGCCCAGCTCATGGTGCAGCACGTCTTCCGGATCCATGGACTGACCGTTGACATGGTCTCCGACCGGGGTCATCAGTTCTCGTCCCAGTTTTGGAAGTCGTTCTGCACCCTCATTGGGTTGTTGGCCAGCCTGTCCTCCGGGGTTCACTCCCAGTCCAAATGGCCAGTCGGATGGAGCCAACCAGGACCTCGAAATTACCCTGCGCTGCCTGGTTTCCGCCAACCCCACCACCTGGAGCCAGCAGCTTGTGTGGGTCAAATATGCCCACAACACCCTTCCCTGCTCTGCCACGGTCTCCCTTTGAGTGTTCCCTGGGGTATCGGCCCCTGCTCTTCGCTGAGCAGGAAGAGGAGGTCGGCATACCTTCTGCCCAGATGTTTGTCCGCCGCAGCCCGGTTGGCACTCCTCAAGACCACCTCCAGGTATCGGCGACAAGCGAATCGGCATCGGACCCCGGTTCCCCAGTATCGTCTTGGGCAGAAGGTATGGCTGTCCACCCGGGATCTGTCCCTCCGGATGGAGTCTCCCAAACTGTCCCCCCGGTTTATCGGCTCTTTCCCCATCTCCAAGATCATTAGCCCCTCTGCTGTCCATATTCTGTTGCCCCGTACCCTTTGTATTCATCCTACATTCCATGTGTATAGAATTAAGCCCATGTCTCACAGCCCTTTGTCTTCTATTTCCAGGCCCAACACTCCTCCCCGTGTCATCGATGGCCATCCGACGTACATGGTGAGACGACACCTGAGGGTTCGACCACGGGGCAGGGGTTTCCAGTGCCTGGTTGACTGGGAGGGTTATGGCCCGGAGGAGAGGTACTGGGTCCCCGCTAGAGACATCCTGGACCCAGCCCTCATAGCCGACTTCCACCGCTGACACCCCGGTCAACCAGGTATGCGGCAGGTAGGATGTCAGGTGGGCCCCTAGACGGGGGGGTACTGTCACACCCTGATCTGTTTCACCTGTCTTTGTGATTGTCTCCACCCCCCTCTAAGTGTCACCCATCTTCCCTATTATCACGCGTATTTATACCTGTGTTCTCTGTTTGTCTGTTGCCAGTTTGTCTTGTTTTGTCAACTCAACCATTGTTTTTGTTATCTGCTCCTGCTTTTCCTCAGTCTCTCTTTTCTCGTCCGCTGGTTTTTGTCCCTTGCCTGTCCTGGCCCTGTACCCACCCACCTGACCACTCTGCCTGCCCCTAAGCCTGCCTGCAGTCCTGTACCTTTGCCCCACCTCTGGATTACCGACCACTGCCTGACCTGAGCCTGCCTGCCGTCCTGTAACTTTGCCCCACCTCTGGATTACCGACCACTGCCTGACCTGAGCCTACCTGCCGTCCTGTACCTTTGCCCCTGTTGCTGTAATGAACATTGTTACTTCGACATGGTCTGCATCTGGGTCTTACCTGATATATACAATATTTAGTCTGCTGAGCAAGTAACACTAATTAACTTAATAGGTCCTCAAAAAACCTGACAAATATGTCAAATCCTCCATAAAACATATGCAGTAACAATTGAATTAATTCAATTATACATTCTTAACATTCCTTCAGACGATGAATGCAAGACATACAAAATTAATGATGTATTATTTATTAACTAAATGAGAAACTAATAAATAGGTGCTCAAAGTACCCATCACATATGATATTATTTTTTATTGGCAGTAAGAAACGCTATTTGGCAACAAAAAAAATTCTCACTGCAAGCAATAATCTAATATAAGCATAAACTGACAAGCACTAAGGAATCACTGATATACATTAATGGAATATCTACATTACTGTAGGCACACAGAGGCCAATTATCAGCAACCATCACTCCTGTGTTCCAGTGTGTTAGCTAATCCAAGTTTATAATTTTAAAAGGCTAATTGATCATTAGAAAACCCTTTTGCAATTATGTTAGCACAGCTGAAAACTGTTGTTCTAATTAAAGAAGCAATAAAACTGGCCTTCTTTAGACTAGTTGAGTATCTGAAGCATCAGCAATTGTGAGTTCAATTACAGGCTCAAAATGGCCAGAAACAAAGAACTTTCTTCCGAAACTCGTCAGTCTATTCATGTTCTGAGAAATGAAGGCTATTCCATGCGAGAAATTGCCAAGAAACTGAAGATCTCGTGCAACGCTGTGTTCTACTCCCTACACAGAACAGCTCTAACAAGAATAGAAAGAGGAGTGGGAGGCCCAGGTGCACAACTGAGCAAGAGGACAAGTACATTAGAGTGTCTAGTTTGAGAAACAGAAGCCTCACAAGTCCTCAACTGGCAGCTTCATTAAATAGTACCCGCAAAACACCAGTCTCAACGTCAACAGTGAAGAGGTGAATATTGGATGCTGGCCTTCTAGGCAGAGTTACTCTGTCCAGTGTCTGTGTTGTTTTGTCCATCTTAATATTTTATTTTTATTGGCCAGTCTGAGATATGACTTTTTCTTTGCAACTCTGCCTTCATTGGACTCACCTGGACTCCATCATATCTTTGATTGCCTCCCCTATATCTGTCACTTCCTCAGTTTTTTCCCTGTGTCTGCATTAATGTAATTTTGTTTCATTTGTCCAGACGCTGTCCGTGTTTTGTTTCATGTCCGTTATTTATTAAATATTCACTCGCTGGACTTGCTTCTCATCTCCCAATGTCTGTCCTCACAACATGTAAAGTGTTGGTCCCATTTTTCATAAGCTGAAATAAAAGAGTCTCCCGCCTGTCCGCACGGAGCAGCCAGAGCCGCCAGTCAGCCAGGATCCGCCAGAGCTCAGGCAGGTTGACGGCTATCTCTCAGTCTTGGGCTACCCCTCAGTCTTGGGCTACCCCTCAGTCTTGAGCTACCCCTCAGTCTTGAGCTACCCCTCAGTCTTGAGCTACCCCTCAGTCCCGAGCTTCCCCTCAGTCCAGTGAGGCCCTTTGTTAAGATTAATAGGCCAAGGTCGGCGGCGAGGGTCGCTACTCAAGGGACACGAAGTAAGCGGACTAAGACTGTGTTGGAGTGGTGTCCACGTCCCGCGCCAGAGCCGCCACCGTGGACAGATGCCCACCCAGACCCTCCCCTATGGGTTTAGGTGTGCGGCCGGGAGTCCGCACCTTTGGGGGAGGGGGTACTGTCACGCCCTGGCCTTAGTATTCCGTGTTTTCTTTATTATTTTGGTTAGGCCAGGGTGTGACATGGGTGATTTATTGTGTTTTGTCTTGTCTAGGGATTTATTAGATTTATGGGGTTGTGTTCAGTATAGTTGTCTAGGAAAGTCTATGGTTGCCTGGAGTGGTTCTCAATCAGAGGCAGGTGTTTATCGTTGTCTCTGATTGGGAACCATATTTAGGCAGCCATATTCTTTGGGGTATTTTGTGGGTGGTTGTCTCCTGTGTCAGTGTTTGTACCACACGGGACTGTTTTGGGTTTCACGTTTTTTGTAGTTTATTCATGTATAGTTTTTCTTATTAAAAATACCATGAATTATAACCACACTGCGTTTTGGTCCGCCTCTCCTTCCCAGGAGGAAAACCGTTACAGGTAGCTTGTGTAAAATATTTGACATTATGGGTAGGTTACAGTATTGCTGTGCGATAGGAGCGTGACATCTTTGCCTATTTAATCTCAAAGCCTATACCAAGTCAGGATATAGAAACCCAATAATCTTATGGTAAACTAAATATTGAAAATCAATTTGGCTTTTGTATAGAAGTGTGGGCTGCAGCATTTAGCCTACTTTTAAATTGTTTTCAAATATACAATCAATCTTGCATTATGGCGGAGCATGGACCTTGCTATGGGCAGCATGCATGTTTAGTCACGGCAAAATATCAAAACATTCTGCCCCAAATTGCCATTGCTCTTTCTTCCAGAAACTGTCGTGACCTAATTCCAAATAGTTCAATGTTATACAGCAAATAAAGGGAGTTATTGTCACCATAAAAGGTTAATGGAGGGCGTTACCAGGCAGAGCTTTAATGTTCGTTCACACCTGCACAGTTTTACGACTGATTTATAACTGGAAACATGCGTATGGCATATGTCAAGTTTATAAATCTCTATATTTTTGTATGTGAGCAGATTTTCAGAAATGGCAGAAGCAGAAATTCAGTATGAAATTTACGCAACAGTTATAAATGAGGCCACTGGTCAAAGACAACGCAGTTAACTTGATTGTTTCTGTAGTTAAGGCCCAGATTATCCTACATTTAGATTACCTTAAATCGGGCCTAAATCGGGAAAAGATTTTGTTGTGTCCTCTTCACGACTGTCTTGGTCTGTTTGGACCATGATAGTTAGTTGGTGATGTGGACACCAAAGAACTTGAAACCCTCTACCAGCTCCACTACAGCCCTGTTGATGTTAATGGGGGGCCTGTTCATGACTGCACGGCCAGGCACGACTCCAACACCATCATTAAATTTGCCGATGACACAACAGTGGTAGGCCTGATCACCGACAACAACGAGACAGCCTATGCGGAGGAGGTCAGCGACCTGGCTCTGTGGTGCCAGGACAACAACCTCTTCCTCAATGTGATCAAGACAAAGGAGATGATAGTGGGCTACAGGAAAAGAGGACTGAGCACGCCCCCATTCTCATCGACGGGATTGCAGTGGAGTAGGTTGAGAGCTTCAAGTTCCTTGGTGTCACCTTGTCATCACCAACGAACTAACATGGTCCAAGCACACCATGACAGTCATGAAGCATGCCCAGCAAAACCTATTCCCCCTGCAGGAGACTGAAAAGATTTGGCATGGGTCCTCAGATCCCCAAAGGATTCTACAGCTGCACCATCGAGAGTATCCTGACTTGTTGCATTACTGCCTGGTATGTCAACCGCTCGGCCTCCGACCGCAAGGCACTACAGAGAGTAGTGCGAGCGGCCCAGTACATCACTGGGACCAATCTTCCTGCCATCCAGGACCTCTATACCAGGCGGTGTCAGAGGAAGGCCCTAAAAACTGTCAAAGACTCCAGCCACCCTAGTCATAGACTGTTCTCTCTGCTACCACACGGCAAGTGGTACCGGAGAACCAAGTCTAGGTCCAAGAGGCTTCTAAACAGCTTCTACACCCGAGCCATAAGAATCCTGAATATCTAGTCAAATGGCTACCCAGACTATTTGCATTCCCCACCCTCCCCTCTCCAAACCACTGCCACTCTCTGTTGTCAGCTCTTTAATTACTTGTTACTTTTATCTCTTATTCTTACCCATATTTTTTTTAAACTGCACTGTTGGTTAGGGGCTTGTAAGTAAGCATTTCACTGTCAGGTCTACACACCTGTTATATTCGGTGCATGTGACTAATACAATTTGATTTGATAATCTTAATCGTAGGTCATCAATTTTATTTTCCAATGATTGTGCGTTAGCAAGAAGAATGGAAGGCAATGGGAGTTTACTTGCTCACCTCCGGATTCTCAGAAGAGTGCCCGATCTGCGGCCTCTTTTCCGACTACTTTTTTTCCACGCAAAAGGCGTGGATCTAGGCCTGTTCCAGTGAAAGCAGGATATCCTTCTCGTTAGACTCGTTAAAGAAAAATCTTTCTTCCAGTCCGCGGTGAGTAGTCGCTTTTCTGATGTCCCGAAGTTATTTTCGGTCATAAGAGAAGGCAGCAGCAACATTATGTACACTAAGTTAAAAAAACAAGTTACACAAAATCCCCAAAAAATACAAAATAGCACACTTGGTTGGGAGAATGCAAAACGTCAGCCATGTTCTTCAGCGGCATCTTGCATGCCCTGTCACTTGTTAAAACTACTGTAATACTATTTTAGGCTGCTGTATACTCAGTCAAGCCTTTTCTGAAATATCTGTGGGAGAAATGTCCTCCTCAGAATTACTTTGAGAAACTCCCAAAATTATATAGATAAGGATTTTTATAAAAAGCATTTTAATCCGTCATCCTCCCTAACTTTTAAGTCACCATGTAGATTTTTTCAAAACATAGGTATAGTCCTAATTGTGCATCCAGGTCTAAAATGTTCTTCTCCACTTCGGTAGGTGGCGGTATGTGCCGTGTAGTCTATGCCACAAATCTCTGAGGAAAGCACAGAGGACGATCGCTTTGGTTGCTAAATGATGCTGATGCTGGGGGCGCGAATGAGGGCAGGGAGGAGGATGCTGCCGTAGAAATGGTGGTACGTGGGGCGAACCTCCTGCAATGGTTTTGACCGTAGAGGCGAAACAATGTGCCTCTTCAAAGTCTTCGAGGTTTTCATGTCATCGCGTCTGAAGAGAATTAGGTAAAAAGAAAAGCTACTATCCTCTCTTTATTCCCATTCCCCAGGTTTGAAGGGTTATGTAAATATCGCCGTATGTTTGTACACTGAAGGCCCAGGTGGCTGATTTAAGGAATTATAGTTGTCTTAATGAATAGAAATGTGGAATGTGGATTTGAATTGCAGTAGATGTAGTTAAAATATAGCAAAACATTTTGATCCCAATCCATTAATGCCAATGGGCTATTATAGAGTTATATCTATTATTATGCGTATTTTAGTATGATGAAGTTCGGCGCTGGCCTTTTCCAGTGATTGGTTCACATTGGGAATTGTAGTCCGGTGTTTTTGCTCTCATATATGCTACATTGCATTCGGTAGTATTTTTCTTAGTGGTAGGTCTACTTATATCAAACAATTCCATTAAAATATGCAATATTAGAAGATTAGAAGATTAGAAAGGCTGACGTCCAATTACAAACTCTGTCCATTACGCGCGAGGAGAAGTAACGGACTGTTATTAGGGTATAATATTTGTAAAATGGTACAAGTTTTGTGATTTTGCAGAATATCTATGGGGTCTCGTGCGCCACCTCTCGCCATAAAGGCGGTAGTATTAGGTGGGTCTCTTGTCAAGCATGAGTATACGCTGCAGTGCGGACAAAAACCGAGAAGTGGGATGGATCGAGAGCCTTGGCGTTGGAGAGCATATGACAGTGTTTTAAACCGAGACATCAATTAGTAAGAGAAGGCATATTGTATCGGAAGAGTTTATCGGAATTGGACCCACTGCTTACCTGGATTTTAGTCGTCGACAATGTATTTTAATTGTGCATTCATGCAAAGCATACACCTGTATACTGCAGTTTGTAATCATCGGAATCCGCTTGCGTGACACGTTTATTGTCGAAGAAATTGGATCTTATTCTAATTTAAACAACTTGACAAACTAATGTAGAAAAACTACAAAAACAAAATGTGTGTGTTAGGCCAATACACAATTTAAGAAAATCATATGTTTGATTGAATTTATTGGAGGTTTCGCTTGGGATAATTGCCTGCTAAATGCAGAGTACGGTTCAGTTTAGCGTCGGACATCGGAGTAGATATTTATATGGACCTTTCTCGCAATGGATTTGGTCTTACATGGGGAAATTATGCTATTATTGAGTGTATAGCTGTAGCAGTAGGGCTACTGTTTGTCAGAGGAAGTCTTAGTCTGCCACCTTAAAATCCCAAATGAAGATTCCAAAAAGACGGAAAAGACTCTCTGCGCCAGGTAATATTCTTCATGACATCTGTTTGGCTAATAACGTTTACATAATATAGATATCAGTTGGCCTAGGCCTATCGGACATGAATAGGACTTCCTAGGTGCTTTATTAAAGAGACTATATATGACTTTTGCCTCTGGGACTGTTCTTGAGCCCTAAATGGACAGAAATGTTGTCCCGAAATTTAGCAAAAAGTTATGTTTAATTATTGTTTGATAGGGCTAAACAGCTATCTGTTTATGTAACTATATTTAAAGCATCAGTTCGGCCCATTAGTTTAAAAAAAATACTGCATGTGCACTACTTAACCTGACCCTTGTTGGTATTGGTTATTGACTAAATCAAACTATCTCTGCCTGTATTTTGTGAATGTTGAACAGTCAGTTAGTTGCCTTAGTAGCAGATAGGTCTACGGAGTTATAGCACACACTCAGTGGAGCGTGCATTTGCTTATAGCCCATCAAGCAGTATCAATTCAACTCATACTACTATTACAGTTTGTGCTTAAAGAGTAAGGCTAAATATTTGTCTAATTGTTAGGCTATTGTAAAATACTTTAGGTTGAGATGTCAGATTTGTTTAATTGTTCCAACTTTCTACTTGCCAATGTTACATTTAATGATACAGGTTCAACAGTTGCTTGGATCAGGCCTTATGTACAACATTTATACTGCCAAATATAGACCTGGGACCTGTAAAGTAATTCATATATTGTAAAAAGATTGGCTCGTAGTTCTAATCATCGTCTTATATGAATGTTATGCTAAATGATTGCATTATATGGCTTGTGTGTATTGTTGTCCATTATACTATTACTTGTCATTATTTCATTATCTACTCCTTCAAATTAAACTGTCATTCTCATAAATATTATTTATATATCTAAATATCTCTAAACATCATTGATTTGGTTGTGGAGGCAGTTGTAACAAACCTCTTTGTATTTGTATTTTTTTATTTTGGCTTGTAGGCTTACAAAGGAGGGTTTTGGCATCGACTAAATTGGCCAAGTTCAGGATTTTTTCTCAGACGTAAGGTTTTTGAAGAGGTTGTAAATATGGTGAGAGGTTCATGTGTTCTTCAAAGTTCCCTTGGAAATGCGGCTGCACTTTTACCCACCAGTTTGAACACAAATGGCTGTCGCGGCTTCCTTCGCGGATTTCAAGGAAATGTCATGATTTCATAGTTCTGGGAAACTTGATTGCAACCCCTTGGCTTTTTGCAAAGTAGATCCCCTCACACTATTGTTAGTATAGGACAGCAAATACACATTTAGTTGTGTGTTATAATTGATATGAGTCTCTCACTATCCTCACTGATGCACTGCCCCTATGTTTTGCTTTTTGCTATGGCAACTGTACCCTGAACTATCACAACCCAGTGAAAATGAAACTATGGTGATGCTAATATGATTTTCATTTTCCAAGATTATTATTGAACTACACCCAAAGGGAGGGAACAGGCTTGCAGTGTTTCCCTACATGAGAATAATCTTTCATAACACCTGGCAAGATGGCCATAACATTATAATAGTTAGACTGAGAATGATATATTATCTTGAACCATACAACATGAAGCCTACTTTATATGATTTTATAGGGTGGCATCATGATGAGCAGTCACTATAGCTGCTGATCAGCAATTATCTCGATTGATTCATTATTAGTCAGTCTTACTTTTGAAAGTATAAAATAAGCTTAAAGGGATAGTTCACTCAAATTACAAAATGACATTAATTTCCGTACCCTTTAAGCAGTCTATGGACAAGGAAACCAATATGATTTGTAAATGGGTGAACTATCCCTTTAATGATTTAAGGTTAAAGTAAAATATTAATTCCAATTCCATGGCTGTAGTGTGTAGAGGACGCTAAAGTGAGGAAATGCTCCCTGAACAAACCTCTTTGTATTTAAACTTAAACTACTTACAATATTGCCTGCTCTTGTGGGTTTTAGATCAAGTCTGATGAGGGCGCTAGGGTCACTTTCAGCATGGTGCAATGTTTATGGGACATTCAGATATAAAATGTTATGTAGAACGAACATGCACCTCTGACATGTAGAATAAGGAGCCACGTAAGCTCTATTCATGACATTTCTATCTGCAAGGTTCCACAACAATTGCCTACTGAACGTGACCCAGTTCTTGCTACATTTGCAGTGTTACCAGCCTGTAATCTTGCTGTGCTATGAGAGTGCTTGAAATAACCACCAGTTATTGGCTTATTGACGTTCAATGACACAGCCTCCATTCACATGCTTCCCGCCGTAACAATGCAAATGTTGGGAACCGACCCAGGTGCATTGACAAACCTTGCTTTAAAGCCATAAGCACTGGTAATACCACCCTCGTAGGCTCACCCTCTGTCCAAACCTATTGTATGTGTTCTAGTGCATTTTGTCACTTTTTCACAGCGGACTAATCTGCTAGATAATACACACAGTCTCTCTACTGGCCTCAGCCTAGGCATGACTAAGTACCCCCAAATGGAGCTGAGCTGTGCATGCATAACTAATGGTACATGGCCCTGCATGCAGAATAGCATGGTTTTGGTACTAACCTATTTACATGCATCACTCTTATCCCGATGTTGTTTACCCAGAATAATTCAATTATAAGCATCTAGAAAATAAAAGTTGATAGATATCGGTTCGAACCCAATACCAATACTGTCTAATAGTTTGGCCAGATATTGCTAAAAATATTGCAAAACAGATCAATTCAAATTTAAGAAGTGTCTATCTCATCAGGCAAAACGGGTTGCAACAAACTCATGGTCAGGTTGTATAGTGGTTGTATAATGAAGTTTTGCTGAAGTCTTTTTAGCAACCAAATCTGGATGTTATCTGGTGACCCCTTGATCTCGTCATTTATTTAACTAGGCAAGTCAGTTAAGAACAAATTCTTATTTTCAATGACAGCCTAGGAACAGTGGGTTAACTGCCTGTTCAGGGGCAGAACGACAGATTTGTACCTTGTCAGCTCGGGGGTTTAAACTTGCAACCTTCCGGTTACTAGTTCAACGCTCTAACCACCCTGCCGCCGCTTTACCTGATTGTAACAGAGACCAGTTGGTTGTAATCTAGTTATCACGTCTTCTTAACACCCCAAATTAGTTTACAAGCAGAAATTTGAGGCCAAATAGTATATCCATTACAATGAATTTCATAGATGTATTGTCAGTTTGTTGTTGTACAGCAGTGTTCAAGACTATGAGAATGGTTATGGTCCCGCTTTGTGGGAGGTCACTAAAACCATGTATCACATACAAATGACATATTGTAGGTACATTGTTGGCATACATTGTTACATAATCAAGCTTTTGTACAAAACTCTTAGCTCGGCGCTCAAGCAGAGTGATGTACTGTGCTTCAAGTGCCAAAAGTAATTTCAAATTTGAATTGGCCACACCCTAAGGAAAGTGCATCTCCTTATTGGGCTTGATGTTATTCAGATATGAAGGACATTTAGTATCCATGGACATATGTAGTTGCTGTAGTTGATGTACCTCCAACATACGGTATACCCAAGGCCTTCATTTTCCATCGTTCACTTGAGGCAAGAAATGCAGAGTGTGTACTGCAGGTCCCCCTTGTTCTTTCAAGACAATCTAGATGGCAAACTACAACCGTCAATACCAGTAAGCTTTCTGTATGACCATGGTATTTGCACGGATGACGGAAAATACCATTTTGTTTTCTCCTCCACTTTGGCCCGAAGCTTACAAAACGAATGGCTTTATAAGACAACCCTGACTTATGCCTTTTGCTTTGAGTGCGCTGTGTGATGCCTGCTCATGGGTATTGTGTTAAAAGAAAGGGAATAAGACTGACTTATGTCTTTATTGAATATCCTTTTCCAGATAAATGGCTCATTTAAGTTGGGAGCTGCCCGCGTTCTGTCGGGCTGGCAGATGCAGTGCCTAGTGCCAGGCCTCCAGGACCACGCCAACATGAATGGGGCTGGGGAGACGGCAGACATACTGCCGCCTAACTGCATGGTCAAGGACCGATGGAAAGTGGTGAGTACGCTACATAGTTGATCTAGTTGTGGTTTTGTCTTGGTATGGTCTCTCTATATCAGTGTTTCCCTAAGGGGCTAATTACAAGATTACCATCAACACACACAGATTTGACTCCCCATTACCAAGGTTCTCTGTGTCTCACCAGAATTAAAGGGATAGTGTACTCGAAAATCTGTGTTTTCATACCTTGAAGTTGAGCAGATAAATCTCAAATCAGGTACCTTTACGTCAAGCAGATTACAGAGTGATGCAGGCCTCGATCCAGCCTGAATGGGAAAGATTTTAACTAATTCACAGCAGCATTTTTTCCCGTCCATTTGGTACCACAATATTTTCTCCTTAACTCTACTACTGGATCTACAGAACTGTAATGATGGGGCAGTGAGTCGGGTGCAGGTGAAACGTTTTAATAAAACAACAAAACCAATAACACGACACCAACATAAGGCAGAACGCCGATACACAAGAACAATACCAACTGGTGAGCGAACATGGGAGAGTGACATATAAAGGGGAGGAAATGATGAAGGTAATGGAGTCCAGGTGTGAATCATAATGATTAACAGGTGCGCTTAATGATGAGTGTCAGTTGTGCGTGATGATGAATCCCAGGACCGGTGGTTAGTACTCTGGCGACGTCATACGCCGGATGGGAGGAGCAGGAGCAGACATGACAAGAACAGAATGTAGAATTGTTAAATCATTGGACAAACTTTGTATTTTTTGTCAAATGTCCCTTTTAATGGTATCTGACAAACTTTTGGGGTTACTTCTGCCCCTTTAATAATGGTATCGTATACGCAGCGCCACGCATTCGGTGATTGCGCAACAGTTACTGTGCTTCTGATGGTGATCACTTAGACGACCCTGTCAGAACCAATCACGGAGCGACAGATCCCTAGGCCAAAGAGCTGAGGAAGAAAGTAGAGTGTGTTTGCACTTGGCTGGTTAATATTTGTCTTCGGCACTTGGCTGTCATGATCAAGCCATAAAAGGATAATAGGGTTGTTCAAAGCACTTAAGTACTTGGTGAAATAAAGAAAAAAAATGCAATAGAGGAGTTGAGGAAGTGGGGCTGGAGAAAGATGGGTGGGACGAAGGAGGGCAACTATCTAGCAAAAATGACATCACTCAATTACTGTTTGATCAATAAGACACACCTCTCTATCGCCTGGTCCCAGATCAGTTTGTGCTGTCTTGCCAACTAATTTTGGTCGTTGTCATGCCAAACAATGACAATGACCATAGGAGTTGGCAAGACAGCACAAACAGATCTGGGAACAGGCTAACCTCGCTGTACTCTTCCATCAAAACTGGTGTTTGTCATGCGAAAAGTTTGTTAAGTTGAGCTTCTTTACAGTACAGTACAGTATAAGCCAGCATTCTAACAGCACTAGAAGACTGTTGTTTAGTACACTTTTTATCCTCAACACCTTTCTAGCTGAAGAAAATCGGAGGGGGAGGTTTTGGGGAGATCTACGAAGCTCTGGACCTGTTGACTCGGGAGAACGTGGCATTGAAGGTGGAGTCGGCCCAGCAGCCCAAACAGGTCCTGAAGATGGAGGTGGCAGTCCTGAAGAAACTGCAGGGTAAGGGCCCACTGCAGTGGCCATTTTGGACCTTTCTGCTAGTTTTGTCAATGATCCTGGTGGTGCCACTGCGGTTACCATTCTGTGTTTACCGTTCGGCTTAGTCAATGAGTAAGAAGGTGCTGCTCAGCCGTTCTTAAATTCAATAAATGGCATTCTTTGTTGATGTCACTTGACTTGAACCCAGATCCCACCGCTGACACCATGTGTCAGTATACTTTGTTGTAGTCATGACAGACAAATATATAAGGTTTGTGTCAGCTACAGTGCATAGTCAAGTAAGAACGTTTATCTTTCCTGTGTAAGATAAATGTGTTACATCAATACTGCTTAAGACTGCACTTATGATTGGCTATAAAATCTGCTATGTCATACTCATGACAGTCTAGTGAAAAGTGTAATAACCTCTCCTCATGACAGCACAGCATAGGTTTCAGGACAGTAAAACCAGGTACAGTGTTAGTGCTTTGGGTGTCCTTTGAGACATCCTGTCAAAAGGAATCAGAATTTCCTCTCACATTGTCATGTACACCGTTAAGCATCCTGCAGAGTTAAAAGCTGCAGAGCCATGCAGTCTACTGTGACAGAATCTGTAACCTAATAAACAGCCAATTACATTCGTTTCGTAAATATGTAATAATGGGCCGCCAGACTATTGTGACTCAGTGGCTGTGGACTTTGAATAACGCTTTAGTCCAAGTGGCTAGGGAGAGCAAACATTAGCTCTGTCTGCCATGCACTAAGCTTATTTAATGGAACCTTCTCTTCCTCCTGGCCTTATTTAGTGGGTCACGATGCACTATCATATCTGTTTAGTTTTTTTGCATTTTGGTGTGCTGTTTGAATTATGTCCCTTAAATCTTTTGCTTGAGGTTCAAGCAAATGTGGAAACCGATGTCTCTCTTGCTTACTACACCCATAGTAGCTTCACAGAAGAGTGGCTAAGAATAGCTTAGACCTTATGAATCAATAGGTAACCTAGTAAAATACTCAACATCATTGCTCATGTTGTGTATTGATTAAGGGGCATCTGATGTCCTTGAAGTATAGTGTAGGTAAAATGTCTACAAGGCCATTATGACATAGCTGTGAAAAATACTCCACTCATGATTTTTTTAAAAAGGCCCATAAAAATGTGCCTGGAAAATAAGCAATATAGTGTTGCTTGTTTTTGGTTATACGTATGTCAGTAGGAAGTAGAGGTCCCAACAATCAAATATCTAACAAAAGCCAAACATGCATCCTAACAGTACTTTATTGATGCTTGATTGCATGGTCCCAACAGTATTTCCAAAACAGTGTACAAACTAGAGCAAGTCTTTTGGCTTAGACTATTCCTTTAATTCTGTCATAATGGGCCCTCTATATGTTTTTATGTAGTTTAAATGTTGTGACTCACAGCACGTTTTTGCATGGGCAGCAGTAACATGTTAGACGTGATGGCGATCACGTGGCACATAGAAGGAGAGCAACTCTCTCCTCCTGGAGTATGCACGTCAATGTGCCAGGGTAACAAGTGACTCACTTTGGCTACGAGTCATCATCACAATATGAGGAAAAAAGTTACCTCGAAAGCTGTGGGTGACAGTCACACACTGTAACTGACGTGTGCCAGCTTTCAAAGTAAATTTGTCCCTCATATTGTGATGATGACTCATGACCGGTTTGCAACATGTACTATGTCTTTGAAGAAGCTTGTGTGTGTGTGTGTTGGTATTTCTATGTACATATTAAAGGAAGAGACTGCAATGTGACATCACGAAACGTAGATGAGCGAACCAACAAACAAATTCAAATCTGCTTAGACTGCTACTATTGGCTCTTCCCAGCATGCCCATATCAGGACTTGCCAATACTGTTGTTGTAAGCAGGACGACACCCGTTGGTGTATAATGATGTCATATTACAGACTCTACCTTTTTACGGAATATCAAACAATCTGAAGTTCCCTCAGAATTTTTTTAGAGTCTGAGATTCCAAAATGTTCGGTACTAAGTCACATTAACAGGGTGCTCCATCAAAAGATTAATGGTGCATGATGAATAACAATGATTCATGCCCAACTGACCTTAATTGGGATTAACTGTGAAGAAAAGGAAGACCAGGAAACATGGACTGGCCAGCTCATGAATTTGTCCGGTTTTATTTGTCTGCCAGTATTTTATCTAAAGTGATCTTTTATAGAATATTTAACACAAGGCCATGTCCTAGAGAAAGAAGTTCTGGAAAGAACAGTCCTAAGACAGGTGTTGCCGGGAAGAAAACCTGGAAAGAAAATATTGCTTTATCCTTTCTTCAGCCCTTGAGTGTCAACATGAGTGGTTCTGCTGTATTTTCATTGATTGATATGGGAATTTGAATTGGATCTTACCTAGGCCCTGTCACCACTCTCATCTCCCTGGTGTAACCAATGAAAACCAATCCAATCATCAAGTTGAAGTGATATGGAATATTTTGGCGTATGCATCTTTGAACTACGATTCTTAAAATATGACCTTTTTTGTTTAGGTAAAAACCATGTTTGCAAGTTTATTGGCTGTGGGAGAAATGACAAATTCAACTACGTGGTCATGCAACTTCAGGTAAGAAGCTGACCTTTGCTTTTAATAAAGATTGACCACCATCCCCAAAATGCATTCTGTGAGAATCTGACCACAATTCAACAAAAACACGTTTTTCTGAGAAAGTGCAATTTATAAAGCTTGCATAAGGCATCGTGAAATATGAAGTCTTGGCAAATAGGCCATATTAACTGAAAAAAATATTCATAAGCAGCGGCTGGTTAGAGGCTGACAAAGCACATACTGATGAAGGATAGTAATTCAAATGCCATTATGTCACATGATCCAGCATAGCATTGTCAGCCTTCTATAATATGAAAGTATATTATGGAGAGTCTTAATCCAATCCATTGTCGATTGAGACACAGCCTATAAAGCTGTTATGTCATGGTACTTGGGTGTAAAAATCCATCATGACCAAACTTTTGATAATGTATGACTTTGATGATTGTTGATCTGCAACTGTCAGTGAAAAACAGAGAGACCCAGCCAGGCATATCGGAATATTTAAAAATACGATCTTGTATTTGTAGCCCAACTCTACGCCACTACGAGCTGCATTGAACAGTCTATTCTGTGAACAGTGATTGAGTTATATTATTGGCCTAAATCTAATCATCACATCAGGAATAGTAACCTATCTTACATAAGTCTGAAAATGTGAGGATGCATGGAATGTTTATGGTTCACATTTGCTTCCCCAAACTTGAAACTCACCTGCCGCCTATATTAAAAGGTATTGTATGTAAAAAAGTCATGTGACAAATCTTTACTAGGCCCAGGCTACTAGGCCCACAGATATAATTTATGAAATGAATAAGGATTCTATATGTAATTCTATGATCACACCTAGGCGATTGGGTGTACCGTTACCGGTAAGAAATACATGTGTTATTTCGCACAAAGCCTGTTTGTTTACGTATGGTTGGTTTTCTGGAGTAGGGTGAAGTGGCCCCAAATGCAGATTTTTGGGTCAGATTTGTATTTTCCCCACCAAAGGTTAAGTTTAGGATTGGGGGAGGGAAGCTGATTCTAAGATCTGTACCTAGAGGGAACTTCACCCCAGAGCGTTGTTTTGTTTTGGGGGGTGGAGCAGGGACGCAATTTGGCGGACTTGAGGAGGAGCCAGCCTCGGGGGACTTTCACCATGAGCACCACACTTCGCCTGGGGAAACAGATCCTGGAGTCTATAGAGGCCATCCACTCTGTTGGCTTCTTGCATCGAGATATCAAACCGGTATGTATCATACATAACATCACGGCACAGCATGCCACAGCTTTATGAAGGGTTATCAGTGCTAATTCTAAAAAAACAATGCTTAAATGCAAATTATGTCATTTTCGCATTCCAATTAACCATTGCATTTTAGAATTGGCACTGATAACCTTCCATAATGCTGTGGCATGCTGTGCTGTGCCATGACGCATGTAAAAAAAAAAAAAGACTGCATCTGTGTTGTCCATCAAAACGGAAATGTGTATTTTTGCCATCGGTTCGTTTCATTCCCAAACCCAGACACCACACACACGCCCCAACATTGGGGTGAGATTTCCATAAAGTAACCTGTACCCCTGGAGCAAGTTAGGGGTTAAGTTCTTTGCTCATGGGCACAACGGCTATCTGTGGCATATTAGATGGTCTTATAACTGATGTTTCATCAAACAATGCCCCATCCCTTAAAACTTCTTATGGCTGCAGGGGCAGTATTGAGTAGCTTGGATGAAAGGAGCCCAGAGGTGCCCAGAGTAAATGGCCTGCTCCTCAGTCTCAGTTGCTAATATATGCATATTATTATTAGTATTGGATAGAAAACACTCTGAAGTTTCTAAAACTGTTTGAATGATGTCTGTGAGTATAACAGAACTCATATGGCAAGCAAACACTTGAGAAGAAATCCAAACAGGAAGTGAGAAATCTGAGGTTGGTCGATTTTCAACCCAGCCCCTATTGAATTCACAGTGGGATATGGATGAAGTTGCACTTCCTAGGGCTTCCACCGTCTTTAGAAACTTGAATGAGGCTTCTACTGTGTTGTGGGCCTGAATGGGAGCTGAATGAGCCAGGTGTCTGGCAGAGAGCCAAGGGCTGGTCACGCGCAATTCACATGATAGCAACCTGCGTTCCATGGCTTCTCTACACACAAAGGAATTCTCCGGTTAGAACTTTATTGAAGATTTATGATAACAACACCCTAAAGATTGATTCTATATTTAGTTTGACAAGTTTCTTCGACCTGTAATATAACTTTTTGAAGTTTTTGTCCGAGGTTCGGATGGACCTGCACGAGCGTTTGGATTTGTATACCTAAGCCCTAACAAAAGTAGCTACTTGGACATAAATAATGGACATTATCAAACATATCAAGCATTTATTGTGGAACTAGGATTCCTGGGAGTGCATTCTGATGAAGATCATCAAAGGTAAGGGAATATTTATAATGTGATTTCTGTTGACTCCAACATGGCGGATAATTTTATTTATTTTCTGAGCGCCGTCTCAGATTATTGCATGGTTTGCTTTTTCTGAACATTTAAAAAAAAACTGACACAGAGGTTGCATTAAGGAGAGGTATATCTATAATTCCATGTGTATATCTTCCATGTGTATTTTCATCTACATTTATGATGAGTATTTCTGTTGAATTGATGTGGCTATGCAAAATCACTGGATGTTTTTGGAACTAGTGAACGTAACGCGCCAATGTAAACTCAGATTTTTTTATATAAATATGAACTTTTATTTATTTTATCTCTATTTGTGCTTTTTTTGACGCCTCTCTGGCTGGAAAAATGGCTGGATTTTTCTGTGAGTTGGTGGTCACCTAACATAATCGTCTGTGGTGCTTTCGCTGTAAAGCCTATTTGAAATCGGACACTGTGTGGGATTAACAACAAGATTACCTTTAAAACGGTATAAGATACATGTATGTTTGAGGAATTTTAATTATGAGATTTCTGTTTTGAATTTGGCGCCCTGCACTTTCACTGGCTGTTGTCATATCATCCCGTTAACGGGAATGCAGCCCTAAGAAGAACAAGTGCCCCTCCTGGCTAACACTAATGGCACCGTGATGGTTCTTTGGTGTTGCTACAGTAGCCCCACACTCTTACCATCTGAGCCACCAGACCATATCTAAAATGCATTGTATAATCATGTATTTTCTCTGCAGTCAAACTTCGCCATGGGAAGGCTGCCTTCAACCTTAAGGAAGTGTTACATGTTAGACTTCGGCCTCGCGCGGCAGTACACCAATACCGCTGGAGAAGTCCGCCCTGTAAGTCTCCTCTTCTGTTCCTTTGCTTTGGTTTGTCCTACAAAATTAGATTAATACTTAAGCCGATACTCTTATCCATTAGGGTTAAGTGCCTTGGGGATTCGAACCAGCAACATTTAAGTTACTGGCCCAACACTCTAACCACTAGGCTACCTGCCGCCCACTTAAATGTTATTGTGATGTTATTAGAATAATGTCCAGCTCGTGGATAAATTCCAGGTCATCTTTATTGCAATGGTGAGGCTGCACAGATTAGCAGGTCTAGGCTTGTATTTATAAACCATCTCAGAGTAGGAGTGCTGATCTAGGATCAGGTACCCCTGTCCATTTATTATGATCTAAAAGGCAAACGGTAATATGATATATCCATGGTGGGTCAGGATCAATGACGTCACGTCACCCATCCTAAAGTATGTAACACACTGAGAATCTGATTGCCGAAGACTGTCGATAGGTACTTATCACAGTGAGAGGCTGTTCCTTCTCTTGCTAGAACAAAAGCGTTACCTGCTATGTGCTGACCCGGTTTCGACGAACCTATGCAACGCTTGTCAGTGGCCAACAACTTGACTTTGAGCCAATCAGATAGCATGAGAACATGTTGGGGCATTTTCTTCAGCCAGTCACACTTCATGTGCAATGTACTGTAGGCTATGGGATAGCAGTTAGCTAAGTGCACACAACACTAAATCCTTCCTCCAAGCCAGCTAACCATTATAGAAAGCCTTTGAAGTTAGTTTACAGTTGAAGTCAGAAGTTTACATACACCTTAGCCAAATACATTTAAACTCAGTTTTTCACAATTCCTGACATTTAATCCTAGTAAAAATGCCCTGTCTTAGGTCAGTTAGGATCACCACTACATTTTAAGAATGTGAAATGTCAGAATAATAGTAGAGAGAATTATTTATTTAAGCTTTTATTTCTTTCATCACATTCCCAGTGGGTCAGAAGTTTACATACAATCAATTAGTATTTGGTAGCATTGCCTTTAAGTTGTTTAACTTGGGTCAAACATTTCTTTTAGCCTTCTACAAGCTTCCCACGATAAATTGGGTGAATTTTGACCCATTCCTCCTGACAGAGCTGGTGTAACTGAGTCCTCCTTCCTCGCACACGCTTTTTCAGTTCTGCCCACAAAATGTCTATAGGATTGAGGTCAGGGCTTTGTGATGGCCACTCCAATACGTTGACTTTGTTGTCTTAAGCCATTTTGCCACAACTTTGGAAGTATGCTTGGGGTCATTGTCCATTTGGAAGACCCATTTGCGACCAAGCTTTAACTTCCTGACTGATGTCTTGAGATGTTGCTTCAATATATCCACATAATTTCCCTGACTCATGATGCCATCTATTTTGTGAGGTGCACCAGTCCCTCCTGCAGCAAAGCACCCCACAACATGATGCTGCCACCCCCGTGCTTAATGGTTTGGATGGTGTTCTTTGGCTTGTAAACCTCCCCCTTTTTCCTCCAAACATAACGATGGTCATTATGGCCAAACAGTTCTATTTTTGTTTCATCAGATCAGAGGACATTATTCCCAAAAGTACGATCTGTGTCCCCATGTGCAGTTGCAAATCGTAGTCTGACTTTTTTTATGGCGGTTTTGGAGCAGTGGCTTCTTCCTTGCTGAGCTGCCTTCCAGGTTATGTCGATATAGGACTCGTTTTACTGTGGATATAGATACTTTTGTACCTGTTTCCTCCAGCATCTTCACAAGAACCTTTGCTGTTGTTCTGGGATTGATTTGCATTTTCGCATCAAAGTACGTTCATCTCTAGGAGACAGAACGCATCTCCTTCCTGAGCGGTATGACGGCTGTGTGGTCCCATGGTGTTTATACTTGCGTACTATTGTTTGTACAGATGAACGTGGTACCTTCAGGCGTTTTTTTTTCTGAGGTCTTGGCTGATTTCTTTAGATTTTCCCATTTTGGCACTGAGTTTTAAGGTAGACCTTGAAATGCATCCACAGCATCCACAGACTCAAATTATACTAATAAGCATATCAGAAGCTTCTAAAGCCATGACATAATTTTCTGGAATGTTCCAAGCTGTTTAAAGGCACAGTCAACTTAGTGTATGTAATCTGCTTTCCCACTGGAATTGTGATACAGTGAATTATACGTGATCTGTCTGTAAACAATTGTTGGAAAAATTACTTGTGTCATGCACAAAGTAGATGTCCTAACCGACTTGCCAAAACTATAGTTTGTTAACAAGAAATTTGTAGAGTGGTTGAAAAACGAGTTTTAATGACTCCAACCTAAGTGTATGTAAACTTCCGTCTTCAACTGTACATGCTAATCAAAGTCTTATGCGACCAGAACTAAGCAGAAGAAAGACTAACCTCCCCATCCTCTTACCAGCACACTGTTTGTCTCTCTCTACACATACCTTAATCCAAGAGAGAGGTATCCAAAGTGTTAGTTAAGGGCTTGTAAGTAAGCATTTCACTGTAAGGTGTACACAATACAACACCTGTTGTATTCGGCGCATGTGACAAATCAAATTTGATTTGATTTATTGACTGCATTTTCAATCTCTCCACTTCTTCCCCTCTTTGATTTTCTTCTTCTTCTTTTCCTCCACTTCCATCCTGTCATTTCCTCTTCTCCCTATCCTTTTATCTCCCTTAATCTCTTCTAGCACTTTCACCTCCTCTCCTTTCTTATCCCTCTCATCAATTGCTTATGCATTTGTCCTTCTCTCCCCTGGACTATTCTCCCCCTTTATCTCTCTCCTTTTCCTCCCTCCTTTCCTCTTCTCCTCTCCCCTCATTTTAAATAGACTCTCTCAAGTATCTTCTCTCCTTTCCCCGCTTGCCTCTTATTCATTTCTCTCATCCACTCCATTTCTCTTTCGGCTCCTCTCCCTTTCCATCCACTCTTTCCATTGCTCTCCCCTTCTTTTGCCTCCCATCTCTTAGGCACCGCTCTCCCCCTTCCCTCCACTCTCCTACTCTTCTCCATCTCTCTATTTCTCTCCTCTCATCTATTTGACTCAGTCACTATCTGCTCTCCTCTATTTCTCTCTACATCTCCCCCCTCTCCTCTCATATCTCTGGCCCGAACACTCTGTGTCCTCATGCAGCAGCCCCCCCCCTCTCTCTCTGCATTCAGAGCTCTGTGAGTGCAGCAGTGTGAGATTTAATTTGCTTTTGCATGCGTCAGTGGGCTATGGCATCACCTCTCGCTTCCCTTCTCCTTTTTCCCTTCTCTTGCTCTCTGATTTTTTTGCCCTTCTAGCCAGTACAGCTGAGTCAGCTTCAGCTCATTGATTCGTGATGAATGTGAGGCTCTGGCTCCCTCTCTCTCTATCGTTATCCCTCCTTTTTTCTCTCCCATTTGCTTTTCCCTCTTTCTGTCTACCTCTCTCCCTGCCTGTTTGTCTCTCCATCTCATTTTATTTAACTCCTCCTGCTTCCATGTCTCTCTCGCTCTTTACCCCTGCTTCCCTCCCTCTCTATCCCTCCTCCTCATTCCCTCTCCCTCTCTCATTCCATCTCCCCTCCCTCTCTTCATCTCCCTCTTCCCCCAGTCCCTGGCCATTAGCAGTGTATGCCTCTCCCCTACCCCTAGGCAGCCAGGTCTCCAGGGAAGCAAGTGTCAGGGGCCTCCCCTGTCCAAATGTCCTTCACCTTGCCACTATGTCAGCCCCTTTGCCATTAGCCACAAAGCATTTTTGTTAGCATGTAGTTGTTAGCCCCCAGCCATTAGCCAAAAAGCATATTTGTTAGCACTCAGCCGTTGGCATTCAGTGCTTGTGCAGTGAAAGACCTATCAGCTGCTAAACACTAGTGTTCTCTCCGCAATGAAGAAGGATCCTCCCTCACTTTCCCTCCCTGATAACTGAATAAATCATTGTGGATAATAAATAGCAGAGCTATTTTTCCTCTCATGGCACGCATCAGGCGTTTTATAAGAAATCTTGTTTTCCATGACTTCTTCTGAGAAGTGGAAGATATTATTTATGTAGAGATTTTGGCATGCATGTTAAATGTTGATGGGTTTTGTAAACTCTTGGGATATTTTCATATTCATATATTGACATATTGGGGTTCTCAAGTGGCGCAGTGGTCTAAGGCACTGCATCTCAATGCAAGAGGTGTCACTACAGTCCCTGGTTCGAATCCAGGATGTATCATATCCGACCGTGATTGGGAGTCCCATAGGGCGGCGCACAATTGGCCCAGCGTTGTCCGGGTTTGGCCCGGGGTAGGCCGTCATTGTAAATAAGAATATGTTCTTAACTGACTTGCCCAGTTAAATAAAGGCTACATTTAAAATATATCAGGCGCTGCTGGAAAAAAATGCTTTCAAAGTTAGCTTTATCTTGAGGCATCCGGCATCCGTCAAATTACATATCAGCTGCCAAAATGTATGGCTCTTATATTTGATTGAAGCTGGTTTACTATTTTGAGTATGTAATGCTGCAGGATTAGGCCACTTTTCAGGGAGTTTTATGTGTAATCAGATGAAGTCTATTTCTAGACTCAAACACATGAATTTATTTAGTTCAAGACTAGGCCTAATCTGTGTCTGGGAAACCGCCCCAATACGTATTACGTCTATCATGTTCTGGGGCTTTTAACTTGTAATATTCTGTTATTACAGATTATATAACGCCATTATATGGGTATTATTTAGGCTGTTTCATGCACGTTATTGCCTCTTGGATAGGATACCACTCAATCCACTTTCAGACCTACAGTAGGTGAAAAAATGGGATTTGAAACTTGAAAACAGCCAGTTGAAAAAAGTGAGATCCCCACTCACCAGCAGTTCCCACAAATCAAACTGACACATTTTCTGAATGTGTGATGTTTTAAGCCAGAATGTGGTTGTTACAGGAAGTTGAAACACGTTTACAAAAATGTTAATATTTCAAACAGAATTGTGGCCATTGATGGTGAGCAAGGACATTGCTTATTATCAACTCATTAAGTATATAGTTCTCTCTATTACATACAAGCCAATAGAAAATGTTTGACAAGTTACTGCCATTACTATGTGTAATTGTCACTTTTTGTGATGTGATTGTGATGTGTGCCTATTTCGGTTACATTTCCTTACGTTTATCAATTCCTTTTGTTTCAGTGCTTGCCTTTGTTTTGTCTTTTACAGTTCCTTTGGATATTTGATTTTGAAGTGCATGCTCCAACCCGTTTTCTCCATCAGATCCTTGCTCCGCCGTGGCTGTCATGTGCATGATGACAGAGTGACGTGAGTGTGGTCACCAAGCTTTCTGTTCTCCTCATAGCAGAGGGGTCACACTTAGGACACCCACCTTCGACCTTTCTGTTATACTTATATCAATAGCTCACCAAGTGATGGTATTTCTATTGCTAGGACCCCCTTATTGTTGCTTGCAGCTATTTTATATAGCAACAGCTATAAGTGGATCTATCTACATAGCAATAATATTAGAGCCACATTCGGATGTGAGATATTTGTACATTATTGCTCACTCTCTAACTTACACTTAGATATTCTGTTTCTTTTAGGTTTTAGCAATGTGTCAGAGCCGGGTTCTAATTCTGATGCATACGCAGTTGAAAGCAACAAACTTTAAAGCAACAGAATATCTAAGTGTAAGTTAGAGCAATGTGGAAGTTTCTCCTGTTTCTAACAGGACTGACATACAGGCAAGCCTCTCTCTGTAATAGCCAGGTGAGAGCGTCCCAAATAGTACTATTCGGGATGCAGCTCCAGAGTGTCTACCTCTGAGGGCTCAGTACTCAGTGTTTCGAGAAATGACCGTGGAACTCGACCGTGCGCGTTCGTTCAGTCTGCTCCCCTCGGAGCGAAGGTCACGTCACCAGCAAACCGCGAGGGTAATGTGAGAACGAACAGCATGTTCTGCGCCACTGATACTGCCATCCCAAGCCAAACACAAGAGATTGAGTTACTCAACTAGAGAGGCGCAAGTCAATTTTCAGATTGTCAGTATAGGAAATGAATCGACATTTAGGAAAAAATTCGAAGGAGTTATTGAAATATTTAAATTCAAGTTCATTTAATATTAATTATTGATATTGACTGGATTAAAATGGAATTTAGCTCAACTACGTTATAAAACCATTATGGTTTGACCCAAGTCGCTCACTGAGCCGAACACACAGATATGCATTCATGAGCTTTTAGTAGGATTTAGTGTACAGATTAAAGGTGTGACCCCTCACTTATGTTTCTGTCTATTTTATTATTTAGCTTTATTTTTACAATTTAGATTCACTGTGTTTACATTAAGCATTCATAACTCCTCTACGGCACTAAATGCTGGCAACAAAAGCATTGATATTACCTATATTTGACTTCGGCATCTTATGGCGCATGTCAGATCGAGTAGTCAAGGTCAAATATAGCATTTTCAACGTTCGATGGTGTGCTTTTGGGTCTTAAGATGGTTTGTATTGCATGTGTCCTCTATGTAGCTGTTGTGTCATGTTTATTTGGCGCTAACGGATGTGGGATGAATGCTAGTGTAGTGTAAATGTAAATCGTTGTCAGTCATTTTATTTTACTCCATTTGTTGTCCTTATTATTTACTTCACATTTAAGTAAACATTTAGATAGGAATAGTTTGTTTTTTAAAACCACCAGATTTTGGAGAGTGAACAGTAGGGATAAACCTAGAAGGAAGATGTGTTAAGAATTTTTCTTTTTCTAAGACGTTGTTGTATATGCATCTTGATATTCGTCCGTCACTAATACTGTTTTATTTCCTTTCAGCCGAGAACTGTTGCAGGTTTTCGAGGAACTGTCCGATATGCCTCAGTCAACGCACATAAAAACAAAGTAAACAAATGTTCATGTTGTCGAAATGTAAATGCTGGAAAATGTATTCTGCCAATTTTGCTCTTTTGAAATAAACGTAGAACTTGTTAATTATGTTGTTGTACTGTCAATTGGTGGTGGGCAACCATATAATAAGGAATTACAATACATAACCCCTCTAGTTATTTAATAGGATCTCTATGGGGGCAACCTTAGGTTTGGCACTATTAAAAGGGTGTAGTGTACTAATTGAAACGATATAGCGTGGATATCATTCATAATCTTTACTTTCAATTTTTCTCTCCCCAGGAAATGGGCCGCCATGATGACCTATGGTCTTTATTTTACATGTTGGTGGAATTTGCAGTTGGACAGCTACCATGGAGGAAAATCAAGGACAAGGTAGAGTCCCTTCACTCGTCCACGACAGACCCACTGTATTTCTAGCGAATCGTTAAAGTCAAATAATCAAATCATACGCAAGCTGAACAAAACACAAGCCTTTCTGGATCTTCTTATCTTTCAAACTCTTAACAATGTAAGTAACAATTCAACATTTCACTTAGTAGGTATTTATTTTGTAATATGAGTTGCGCCTTCGAAATCAGATAGAAATAAATGCATGTGGCATATCATTTTGTACGCCTCTCGATTCTTTGTATGAAATTGTGCAAACTCCAAATATCGCAGTGTGTGTTGGCTCCGTTGAAGTTGCATATAGGATGGTCTAATTTGCCCTACACCCTTGATCATTTTCACTCCGTCAGCTTTCGGACACTTGTGCCACATGGGTAAATGGAGGGGGAAGGGGAAAGGACTGGTTTGTTCAGCTACTGAATGACAATTAAATTAAGTCAAACAAATATATAATTTTTTATTCTGGGTTTTTTTTTGCGCAGGAGCAAGTTGGGCAGATTAAAGAGCGATATGACCATAGGATGTTGCTGAAACACATGCCGTCAGAGTTTCATATCTTCCTCGACCATGTATTGGGCCTGGACTACTACACCAAGCCGGATTATCAGGTACCTTTCGCAGTATAGAGAATAAGGAAAGTACTTTGAAAGTGTTTTGAAATGCTCCAAAAAAAGTCTCTTTATTTTTGACTGGCCACCATCTCACTATTCCGGGGACTTTTTTGTATGCTCACACAAACTGATATATTGACTTCATCAATGCTTCCTAGTTCTCCCTATGCTATTTCCAATAGCAAAATTGCATCTAAAATGACACCCTATTTCTTATATACTGCACTACTTTTGACCAATATAAAGGAAGTAGGGTGCCGTTTGGACACAACCAGAGTCTAATTTGGAGTTGTTTTCTATTTGGCCGGTCAAGGGAAAGGGTCTATTTAAAGATTAGGGTGTCATTTGGGATGTAGCCAAAGTCAAATTTCCTTTATTTCCCAGCTGCTGATGTCGGTGTTTGAGAACAGCATGAAGGAGCGCATCATCACGGAAAATGAGCCGTTTGATTGGGAGAAAGGCGGGACAGACTCCACACAGTCAACAAGCGCCTCCACCCAACCACAGCACAACACACGGCCCACCGTCGCCATGGTGGGGTAAGGACCCTGATATATTTACCATTAGGATTAAAAGGAAAGTCCACAATTTTACACTGCAGGGCAAATTTCTGCTTGCAATTCATTTAACACTAGAACCGCTGGGCCTCGAGGAACCCCCTTCAGGCTAATGAGCAGTGATTCTGACTGCAACACTAACAGTGTGATTCATACGTTTCATATGTGCTATCACAAAAATTAGTATTTGGTTGTGTTTATGAAGGTAACATTTGAGTAAAAAAAAAAAACATTTCAAATAACACAATAGCATTTTCATTTGTTTATGTTGCTGTAGGCTATATGTAAAAATTCAAGTTTTCAATCAGTTTTATTTGTGGAGTGCCTTTGAGTTGGAACACGGTAACAGCTTCTTTGTAATGATCGTTGTCCTCCTCGGATGAGGAATAGGAAGGATAAGACCAAAAGGCAGCGTGGTAAGTGTCCATGTTAATTTTAATAAATAAACTGAACACTGCAATAACCAAAAAACAACAAAGAGAGAGAGTGAACAAAACAAAACAGTTCTGTAAGGTGAAGACACACAAAACAGAAAACAACTACCCACAAACACAGGTGGGAACAAGCTACCTAAGTATGGTTCTCAATCAGAGACAACGATAGACAGCTGCCTCTGATTGGGAACCATACCAGGCCAAACACAGAAATACAAAACATAGAACAAAAACATAGAATGCCCACCCCAACTCACACCCTGACCAAACCAAAAATAGAGACATAAAAAAGGAACTAAGGTCAGGACGTGACATTCTTTTAATAATGATTAAATAAATAAAACATATTCCAACCACCAAGGCGCATGGTTAGCACCAACTGTACTTGATAAATGGTGAAAATCTGCACAAAGGTAATAATGGCATTATAATGATTATAAGTATCGATATGACAGCAGTAAAAAAGAGTGGATTATTTATACGTTGGATACCATGGCGAATTTGTTTCCAGGCATCGCACTCTCATTTCTTTATCACCAAAACGAAGGTGACGCATGATCTCTCTGAAGCGATCCCGTGACATGATTTCTCTGACCTGGCTACACCCCTGGGGCCTGCTCTCTGTGATGACATTTTGTGCTGATAATCAGCCTGTAGCATTGTCACTGGCTTGTTGTATCCAAACGGTGCCGTCTCTTCCTCTCTTTTGTCTCACATTTCATTTATTGGAGGCGAGGGCACCTGCTGCATGCGCATCGTTCTGTCTAAGACCTTGGAGGTGTAGGTTCACGCTGAGGCTCAGAATCTGAAGAATAATCAGATGTCATGAGTTATTTTCATTCAGTTCTAGTAGCAGGGCTAACACAGCATGTGCATCCATTCGTCTTTGTCTTCTTGCCATTGTAAATGACGCACGCTCTCACTGTGTACTCCAAGTAGGCCTGAGTAGACTGATAAAACTGCTTGGATTAGATGGACTGATAGAGGGTACATATTTAGGGTATACATATTCAGATTATGATTACATTATACCAGTACAATATAATGGCCTGCCTTGTTCTTCATTCAAAATGGGTAATTACATTCTGATTATCAACTGGGCACTGTCGTGGAAGGTGCAACGGGGAAAACCATTCAAAAAATGAGATGCCCTCCTGAAACTGGTTATAACTCCAGTTCGGTTTGTGATATTAACGTTCTACCTACGGTTATATAGACTTAGGAAAAGTCAAGCACGGTGGGGGGATTGGCTTTAAAAATGGCAGAGTAATAAAAACAATTATATGAATGAGCAGTCGAAATTAATGCTTTAGTGGTTCTAGTGTTAACAGGGACAGTAACCATTAATCAACATTTCAGTGTTCCAGCTGTGCCAGCTGAAATGGCCTCGCATGTGAAGAGCCAATAGAGGCATTCATGGCAGATTCACATTTTATAGTTGTTGACTTTTGTAAGCAGAACGTTTCCCCATGGTGTATGATGATGTCATATTTCTGCATCTTCCTTTATCTTAGAGTCTTTTTCACCAGTTGGCTGTCTTTGATACTTGACATTTACAGTATCAAATCACAGTGCAATGGCACAATACATTAGATCCTGAAAGTGCCACAACATGATAGTGCAGTCACAGTGCTCTATTTTTAATCTGTCTTTTATACATCTTTCATGGGAGCTATTGTTTGACTCACTCACCCAAATATATTATTTTTTATTTTATTACTCTCTCTCTGATGACTGTCTGGTTTGAAGCTCTTTACTATTCAGGCTGCCTAGACACGCACAGACTACACACAGCTGCATGACTTCCCTGCGAACACGACATCCTTATCTCTGGAGACATCGTTAGTGTTTTGGTCGTCATCACACATGAGGCTCTATCCTAAATGGCACCCTATTCCCTAAGTAGTGCACTTTGACATCATATTGCACTATGTGGGGAATAGGGTGCCATTTAGGAGGCATCCTTAGCCTCCCAGTGCAAATGAGAAAGAACAGGTTTTGTGTCCATCAGTGTTGCTGTCACACCTCGAGGCTACTGCCACACTGCTCATCCAAACCTTTTGAAATGCATGATATTGAATTCTAAACTAGGCTGTAAAAGGACTTTGAAATACCAGTTTACAATCAATGTTTCACTGAATAAATAGATGTTTACTGAACTTTGAGGGTTGCCTGTACAAAGTGCATTAATTAAGTGCATGCATAATTCAGGAAATAGAAAAATATAAAACATGTTGGAATTGAGTAGGGCTGGAACAAAAACCTGCATTCCCAGTGGACATATATTCACATATAGGTGTTATACATGTGTTTATAATATACATTGTGTACATCCTTGGGCCGCCGCTGATCTTAATCAACTGATTTAACCTGAACCCATCCCGCAACTCCCATCCATCTTCTCCCACAGAGCCCTAAACACCCCGGTGCCTGGAGACCTCCAGAGAGAGAACACGGAGAACGTGCTCCAGGACGAGCACCTCAGCGACCAGGAGAATGCCCCTCCGGCCCTGCCTCCCAGTGGGAGCCGCCAGGGGGGCGAGGGTGGTGGCCAGACGCCCGCTAAGGGCGAGGGATGGGAGGACACCGACTTCAACCGCAACAAACTCAGGATCAGCCTGGGCAAGGTGAGTAAGGGGGGGGGATGAGGGGAAGGAGAACACAACATTTTACTGTATGGCATCTATGTAGATGTTGTTCTAGCGTAGCTTATACTGTTTGTTGATAACAGTATTTTTAGCATTTTTTATTCATGAAAAATATGGGATCGATTGATGGTTGGCTGGGTAGAGGATGATAGACGGACATACAGATGCACAGACTGAGATGAACATCCAGACAGAAAATGTATACACTAGACAGGCGAAGGCCTACCCTTTAAACTCCTAGCAGTGGTAATAGACACATTTTAGAATGAATTACTGTTTAGCATACACCATCGTGACCTCCTGTCTCTCCTTTCCCCTCCCGTTTCTTCCCCTCCTCTCCCCTCTGTGTCTGCAGGGGGCCCAGGAGGGGGATGAACCCAGCAGAGGGGCCTGTCCCATGTCGCCGTGCCGGGCAGGAGGGGCCCCAGAGTCCCCCAGTGGCCAGGTGCGCTCCCTCCGGTACCGCCGCATCAACAGCCCAGAGTCAGACCGCATGTCGGCCGCTGATGGGAGGGCCGTCGATGGCTATGGCCAAAGGTGACCACTACAAACCAGCTCTAGTATTAGCTACAGACCTGTACTAGCTTTTAGTATAGTAGTATTTAAGTATAGTAGTTAACCAGGAAGTGCATTATGCTAAAATACATTTAGTATTGTACCTAGCTACATTAGTCTCTTAGGCGTTCCAGGAAAGTCCTTTGGGTTAGGGTCTGTGTAACTGCTATAAGCCTATCTATTATAGCCCTCCACTTTAATACTTAATTCAATACTTAATGTGTGTGTTCTTTTGGTCTTTTGTTGCATCTGTTTGTGCGTGCTTGTGTGTCTATGTGCACTTCTACATCCTCGTGCTTGTACCTGTGTGTATGTGGACATATCTGTGTCCCACAGTATCAGGTCCCGCATGGACATCCTGGGCTCGCCCTCGCGCCACATGTACTCGTCCCAACCGGCCATGATGCTGTCTGTGGACGACGGCCTGCAGCGCGGGCGGCACGGCGAGGGCTCGGTGGCGTCCGTGGACCAGGAAGCCCACAGCAATGCCTTTATCAGATCGGTGCCGCTAGCAGAGGAGGAAGACTTTGATAGCAAGGAGTGGGTGATCATTGACAAGGAGACGGAGCTGAGGGACTTCCAGCCCACCACGTCGGGCACCACCGATGAGGAGCCTGAGGAGCTGAGGCCCCTGGAGGAGGGAGAGGAGAGGAGGAAGCTGCGGGGAGGAGGTGGGCCTGAAGGTTTTATGTACATTCAATAATGTGAAATTTCAGTCAGTTCAATTTTGTTCTATTCAGTTCTGTTCTATTCCGTACAAGTTGACGATGATGCTCATCTCTCCTCTGACAATAAAATATTATTTAACGTTTGACTTAATCCGACAAACACTTTTCACGCTACTGAGCCGAACCAAAGCATTTGTACTGAGCTGACCTGGTTATGCATCCATCACATTTGCTGGAACCGTGCTGAAAAGGACCATGTGAAAATGAAATATTCAACCCATCACATGTCCGGTTTGCATGATATGGTGAAAAGGGTACTAGATTCCTAACCAATCCTTTGTTTTAGGGGCGGAGATGGTGGTGCGGCCCAAGACGACCCACACAACCAACAGCAGCCGGGGCATGCTCACGCTCACCGAGGAGGAAGCCTCCAGACGAAGTGGGGGAAGCCCCGCCATGTCGCCCTGTCATTCACTCCCACCAGGCCGTCCTATCGGACCCCAAAGACCGGTAAGAGATCGGGCCAACCTTATTGGTGGAGGGAGCCTTCTCTCCTGGCATGTTCATGGTAGTCGGCTCAGAGCTGGGTCGCCTGCTGCACAGTGCGGTCAATCTTTAGATGATATGGATGAGACCCACCTTAGCGGTGGGTGTTGTTGATCTATCCAGATTATGTAAAGATGAGCTGTTCGGTACCCCCTCTGGTCGGGATGTCCATTAACATGCAGTGCTAAACCAAGGGTTGCAAAATTCCGATAATTTAACCCAAATTACCTGTTTTTCCAGAAATCTCAGTTGGAAGATTCACGGATTTCCGTCTTATTTCCTTATAATTCAAGTAATCTTTCTAGAAAACCTGGGAATTTTGCAATCCTACAATTTTGCAAGCCAGTGGGAAGTGAATACCTTGGCGGGGGGCGACCATTATTCCTGCAGCCATTTTAGTGTCATTCACACTGTCATTGGTGTGACATATCCTGCCAGTGTAAAGAGAGAAAACGTGCCTTTTTCTGTGTCAGCAGGCACAAATTGTTCCTTTCCATCAGTTTGGTTTTGCCCATGACTTTTGGTTTTAACCATTGTTTTGTAATGCTACGGTATGAATGGGAGATGTGGCTTTGCTAACTGCATAATCCAGAATCAGATCAGATGTAGCATTACATATAATAATTATTGAACAGTTTATGCTTTTTGGGTGAGATGGTGGCATGAGTAGGGTTGTTTTTGATAGGTGCTTTCCCCCCAATGTATTTCTACAATATTTTCTCAATAGTTTTCTCAATGACTCCACAAGCATTTTTTTCATTTTACGGTTCCGGCAAATGCCAGATGGGCCGGTCCATACCCCGGGAAGATTCCTGGTCCCAGTACGTCCCTGTATTCGGGTTGACATTTGTTAGGGTTGCACTGCACTTGATGCCCTCGTTATGACATACTGATGAAACAAGATATATGCATACATGATGACACTTTGTCATTCTGATGAGAATAATGTAACAAACATCCAGATAGCCGTAGCAAAAGGTTTTTGTAACAGAAATATCATCTTTGGACATGTTCAGGTGGTGCCACCAAGTTTCGAAACGTTTTCTTCATACCGAACATGTTCTTGACGTCAGTGTTATAAATTCCTGACATGAAAACCTTTGGTTGAAAATGTTAAATTAAAACATTTAAACCGTGGGTCTTCCCATCAGGCTAGGGAAACATATCCCACCGCTGCCACCAAATGTGATTAAGCTGACCGTTACGTCATACATAAAAAGATGCACAAAGAAAATATGGGGAATGTTCAAGTCTTTTAGGTGAATTATAGAGGAAATTCAGCAATTTCTTGGAGAACAATTGAAGTTGACAAAATGTTTCTTTTTATTGTTAAAACCAATGTCCCGTAGCTTCCATTAGGGTTTCAGTTCTTCAGGGGTCTTCTAGGTGAGAATGTAATGCAATCATACTATTTTGCCCAACAATGATATCTGTATTATATTTCATTTTTGTCACGTTACACTTTCAACTCTGAAATACCGCTTTGTACACAAATATGTGTCAAGAAACATTAAGTATGAACCAAAGACACATCCATGAGCATTTCAAAGAGATTCATAAATGCTTTGTTTTCCAACGCTCAATCACTGGTTGGCATATGGTGTCAAAACGTACGGCCCAGAGCTCGGATCCTGCCTGCGAGGAGGTCCAATCACTGGTTGGCATATGGTGTCAAAACGTACGGCCCAGAGCTCGGATCCTGCCTGCGAGGAGGTCCAATCACTGGTTGGCATATGGCACAGGTGTCAAAACGTACGGCCCAGAGCTCAGATCCTGCCTGCGAGGAGGTCCAATCACTGGTTGGCATATGGTGTCAAAACGTACGGCCCAGAGCTCAGATCCTGCCTGCGAGGAGGTCCAATCACTGGTTGGCATATGGTGTCAAAACGTACGGCCCAGAGCTCAGATCCTGCCTGCGAGGAGGTCCAATCACTGGTTGGCATATGGCACAGGTGTCAAAACGTACGGCCCAGAGCTCAGATCCTGCCTGCGAGGAGGTCCAATCACTGGTTGGCATATGGCACAGGTGTCAAAACGTACGGCCCAGAGCTCAGATCCTGCCTGCGAGGAGGTCCAATCACTGGTTGGCATATGGCACAGGTGTCAAAACGTACGGCCCAGAGCTCGGATCCTGCCTGCGAGGAGGTCCAATCACTGGTTGGCATATGGCACAGGTGTCAAAACGTACGGCCCAGAGCTCAGATCCTGCCTGCGAGGAGGTCCAATCACTGGTTGGCATATGGTGTCAAAACGTACGGCCCAGAGCTCGGATCCTGCCTGCGAGGAGGTCCAATCACTGGTTGGCATATGGTGTCAAAACGTACAACCCAGAGCTCAGATCCTGCCTGCGAGGAGGTCCAATCACTGGTTGGCATATGGTGTCAAAACGTACGGCCCAGAGCTCGGATCCTGCCTGCGAGGAGGTCCAATCACTGGTTGGCATATGGCACAGGTGTCAAAACGTACGGCCCAGAGCTCGGATCCTGCCTGCGAGGAGGTCCAATCACTGGTTGGCATATGGCACTGGTGTCAAAACGTACGGCCCAGAGCTCGGATCCTGCCTGCGAGGAGGTCCAATCACTGGTTGGCATATGGCACAGGTGTCAAAACGTACGGCCCAGAGCTCGGATCCTGCCTGCGAGGAGGTCCAATCCGGCCCACGGGTGGCTTGATTCTTTTTTTGAAACAATATAAATGTTTGTTTTTTCTGGTGGCGGGGGAACAAACTCAATATACTTTAAAATGACTAAAACCAAATCGAAACTGTGTAGAAATGATAATGGACCTACATACATAAATGTTCTTGACTGTGTCCAGCTCACTAATAATCACAGAATTTGAAAGCTAGACAATCAGGGAGCATCAAAAAATCCCAAAATGATGGATAGACTGTTTTGAGTTTGACATCCCTGGTTGAATGAAGGTCATGATGAGTTGATTATTGGAAACAGGTGTTAGTGCTGGGTTGGGGAAAAAACCTGCACATCCAGTATCTCCCTAGAGTTGGAGAACCCTGATTTGCATCAACTGTGCATGCTGAAAAGAGTCATACATTGCTTACTATGTGCTACTGTGTATGTCTAATGGGAGGCCCATACACATGGTGTGAGTACAGTAACACTGGTTCTTTATTTTTATTCCCCTGCGCCCAACACTAGAGGGTGCTCAAAACAACCCTGTGCTCAAAACAACCTAACTCAGAGCAGAGTATGAATACTATACAAATAAAAGTATATGGACACCCCCTGAAATTAGTGGATTCGGCTATATCAGCCTGACCAGTGTATAAAATCAAACACACAGCCATGCAATCTCCATAGAAACATTGGCAGTAGAACGGCCTTACTGAAGAGCTCAGTGGCTTTCAACGTGGCACTGTCATGGGATGCCACCTTTGCAACAAGTCAGCTTGGCAAATATTTGACCTGCTAGAGCTGCCCCGGTCAACTGTAAGTGCTGTTATTGTGAAGTGGAAACGTCTAGGAGCAACAAAGGCTCAGCTGCGAAGTGGCAGGCCACACAAGCTCACATAACGGGGCCACCGAGTGCTGAGGCGTGCAGCGCGTAAAAATCATCTGTCCTAGGTTGCAACACTCACTAACGAGTTCCAAACTGCCTCTGGAAGCAATGTCAGCACAAGACCTGTTTGTCGGGAGCTTCATGAAATGGGTGGCTGAGCAGCCGCACACAAGCCTAAGATCACCATGCGCAATGCCACGCATCGCCTGGAGTGGTGTGAAGCTCGCCGCCATTGGACTCTGGAGCAGTGGAAATGCGTTCTCTGGAGTGACAAATCACACTTCATCAAATTGTGTTTCACATACACATGGTTAGCAGATGTTAATGCGAGTGTAGCGAAATGCTTGTGCTTCTAGTTCCAACAGTGCAGTAATATCTAACAAGTAATCTAACAATTCCCTAACAACTACCTAATACACACAAATATAAAGGGGTGAATGAGAATATGTACATGTCAGTCTATGGATGAGCGATGGCCGAGCGGCATAGGCAAGGTGCAATAGATGGTATAAAATACAGTATGTACATGTGATATGAGTAATGTAAGATATGTAATCATTATTAAAGTGGCATTATTTAGTGCATTGTATAAAGTGACTAGTAATCAATTTATTAAAGTGGCCAGTGATTGGATCTCAATGTATGCAGCAGCCTCTCTGAGTTAGTGATTGCTGTTTAGCAGTCTGATGGCCTTGAGATAGAAGCTGTTTTTCAGTCTCTCGGTCCCAGCTTTGATGCACCTGTACTGACCTCGCCTTCTGGATGGAAGCGGTGTGAACAGGCTCGGGTGGTTGATGTCCTCGATGATCTTTTTTGGCCTTCCTATGACCATCTGGCAGTCCGACGGATGAATCTGGGTTTGGTGGATGCCAGGAGCATGCTACTGTGCCAAATGTGAAGGTTGGTGGAGGAGTAATGGTCTGAGGCTGTTTTTCCTGGTTCGGGCTAGTTCCCTTAATTTCAGTGAAGGGAAATCTTAACGCTAAAGCATATAATGACTTTCTAGACAATTCTGTAATTCCAACTTTGTGGCAACAGTTGGGGGAAGGCCCTTTCCTGTTTTAGCATGACAATACCCCCATGCACAAAGCAAGGTCCATACAGAAATGGTTTGTTGAGATCGGTGTGGAAGAATTTGACTGGCCTGCACAGAGCCCTGACCTCAACCCCATCAAACACCTTTGGGTTGAATTGGAACGAGCCAGGCCTAATCGCCCAACATCAGTGCCCAAACTCACTAATGCTCTAGTGGCTGAATGGAAACAAGTCCCTGCAGCAATATTCCAACATCTAGTGGAAAACTTTCCCAGAAAGAGTGGAGGCTGTTACAGCAGCACCAAATCCATATTTATGCCCATGATTTTGGAATGAGATGTTCGACGAACAGGTGTAACCTATGAGGTTAGGGTGAGCAATAACTTCCAGATCATTTGAAAGGTTTGAATTGAAAACGGGATACAGCTCTATATGAATGAAACAATGGCCCTCACTGATAAAGGACAACAGCCAAAAAAAGAACAAAACTAACAAGAATGTCAGTCAGTAGTCACTGAGATGTGGTTTTAAATCCAGTTAGTTCAGATTGATTAATTAAAACAATAGTGTAGTTGGGTCATTCCAGTCCATGTTGTGCCCCTTTGATATTTCAAATAGATATTGTGCATCAATATTGGATTTTATAAGCCTATAATATTAAAAATGACCCATCCCCTAGGGCCGATATTCCCATCAAAATCCGTCTGTTTACCCAACCCCCCCCAAACCAACCAAGGCTTAGACTTTAAATACATTCATTAGATTGTTATATGAATTAAGTTTTGCTAAAGTGACAAAATGTGTACATGTTCCTCTGTGCACTCTGTGACATCTCAGAAGAGTTTAACCCACTTAACTGCAACATTTCATAAAGCCCTAGTTATTTTGTTGCTTTGACAGTCATTTCTGAAGATTCATATTTATTTTGTGATTAATTTTAAGTAGAAAAAAAACTCTTCCTCACTTTAAGGTCCACCCTGTTACAGGAACTGAACTCTCGTTTTTAATACGATTTAAACTATTTTTTAAATATATTTTTCTTAAAGGTCCAATGCAGCCATTTTCATCTCAATATGAAATCATTTCTGGGTAAAAATGAAGTACCTTACTGTGATTTTGGCCTTTTTAATGGAAAACAAAGAAACCAAAATAGCTCCTTAGCTAAATTAAATTTCTCAAGCAAGAATTTAGTTAGAACTGTCTGCTAGTGGTTTGAGAGAGGGACCTAATTTGAAGGAGCCTAATTTAATTTGAAAACTAGCTGTTATTGGCAGAGAGTAGGGCAAACTCTCTTTATTGGACTATTAACTTGTACCACCTGGTGATGTCACCAGTTGGTTCAAAAATCCCACCCAGCCAAACAAGCTGAAATTTCAGGCAGTCTTTTCAAACAGCTTTTACACTTAAAGTGCATTATCATCATTTTCACAGAATTATTCCAACCTCAGTGTGGAAATATTTATAAAACACAGGAAAATCTAGTTTTGGACTGCACTGGCCCCTTTAAGAACATTTAATATATATAGTCAAATCATAGTGTAAGGCAGGTGAGCTGGTTCTACCCTTTTTGGCCATGTTTTGTAGTGGAGAACTGAGTGCGTTTGAGCATAACATGTCAACCATGTTACCCATAGGTGGACAGGCTAGAAATGTTTTAACAATAAAAAAATGTTTGAAGCTTGCATTCAATTGCCCCTCCCTGTTGCACACAACAAGCTTTCGTTCCCCCTATCACAAGGGGTTTTATGGCTGATTTAATCCTGTTACTTTATTTGGCACTTAATAGGCACTTACTATAGTCCTCTTTTTTACTAAGTTGAACATGTGCTCATCATGACAGAATGTTACAATGAGGTGAAATAAAACTTTCACCAAATTACACTACCCAAAAGGGACTCATTTCATGTAACGACCCAGTTATCACTCATTGGCTCGATTGAGTGTAATTTAAATGGAGTTTAAATGCACTGTGGAAGAATGACTTTTCAAATATTTTATTTTCATTTTGGAGATACTTCATTTTGGAGCAAATCCTTGTTCCTTGAAAACCAAAATCAAATTTGTTTTTATTATTTTTATTGAACAAAATACACACGCTCAAACTATTTTGTATACAAATCCAAAACTTCACACAACATGCTTTTGTAAGGTTTCCTTTTGTTGAAATCTGGTTGAAGCGAAGTCAGATAATCAGATTACAAGCAAGTAAAGGCCTCTTTGTCATGACGACATCAACAACCCTGGGAAAAATGCAGACTATATAGGTTGTTGTTGAACCAGCATCAGATTACAACCAGGTGCAAAAAGTCATGTGATCCTTCCTTTATCAACCTGACCATAGTGTCAGTTTGTTTGATGTCTTTTCAACCAATTATATCCATTGCAATCTCTTCAATTTGAAAAAAATACATAAACAAGCTCAGATCATATTAAACCTGATTTAAAGCTAATTTCCTGCAATTCTACACATTTTGCCTGGGGGCAGACAGAAACATTTGAGGTTTTATAGCAAATTTCATGCTATTCTATACATTTTGCCATGAGGCTGAGAGAACATTTCTGGGGGCCCCCAACCAACGTGTTCAATAGTTTTTGGGGGGAGGATACCCTGGAGGTTAGGGCCCCAAGGCATATGCCCTGCATACTCGTTCGGTAATCCAGCCATGGGAAAGGCACCATAATTTGGTTGCCATCTGGTCAGATGATTTCAACTATTTAATCAGAACACAACCTGACCTCAACCAGTTTTTCCCACTGGCTTAGATTACAATTTAATATTGTTGACCTCGTTGCCCTGCCTAAAAACCTTTTGAACAAAAAATCTTACAGATTGTTTTTTGAATACACATTACCCAGAATCCATGTACCACTAGGGTCCGTTAGCACTGCATCAATTAGAAACCAGTCCGGAAGGTCTCTTGTATAATTATGCAAGTCTGCGTACCATTTGAACAAGTTGATATTTTATGTCTATTTAACCTTTTTGTACGTTTTTGTAAGTGTCTTTTTCTGACGGTTACAGTATGTCCATGAAATATGTTAAAGAACTTTTTGCTCAGGTGTATGGTAAGAATAAAAACCTGAATACACAAGGACCCTTCAAAACCACAAGGCCAGTTCACCCATTCCCTGTGCCAGTTGTATTTCATTGTCATGGATTACCGGAAAAGAAAACAAAAATGTAGATTTTACTTACCTCGCCAATCACGTTTTACCAGCCTTATTTGTGATTTCACTGCAAGTGCCTAGTACGGCAGGCCTCGCTATCGCAAACATGTCAAGGACCCTCGATTTGTTTGCCCTGCGACCTCTTCCTTGACATAACTGATGCATTTGCTCAACCTATCACTTAAAAGTACAGTATGTCAAGTTGCACTCACCCAGAGGAGAAAAAGCGAGGGTGCCATGGGAACAACAAGCGAAGAAATAAAGTGGTGTTTTGGGGTAAGCACAGTTTAGGATAGTCCCTTCTGTTGTTTTTTTCTTAATTAGTTTCTGTTCCGAACTCCTCCTTTTTTTTGTTGAGCCATATTTATCCCCTTTCCTTCGTTGTGTGTTTGTGTTTCGTGTGCTTGATGAGACCATCTATATTTTGTGTTATTCATTTTGCATTTTCCAATGGTGATTTCTTTTTTCCGACTTTTAGTCAAATTGAGTGTAATGAAATTTGATCGTGTCCAGGCATTTTCCCAGGTTCAATGTGTTTACATACTAGAAGAACATGTGCCGTACTTGTGCGTGTTTTTAATGCCATTGTTGAGGAATGCGTGCTCTGTGCCTCGATTATGAGATAGACGGAAACCTACTCTCATTTGCTTCCAATCTGGCAACCTACTTAACTGTTTTGTAGAATACTGTCTTCTATAATTTTAGCATACTGTAACGCCTCTGCGGTAATGGCAACCATAGAGTCTTCCTCTCCCTGTTTCTCTCTGGACTACACCCGAGAGCCCTTACAGCATGCACACAGGGAAGGAGAGATGTATGACAAGATATGTTCCAATACTCCATATGGATCCCTTTTCTTGTCTCCTTCTTTTACCCTCTTATCAGCTGACCTGAAAGGTACTGGATAGTTGAGCTCCCAAGCCCATAACTCTCAGCTATCTAATCCTTTTAGAATACTGGTGAGGAAGGGTAAGAAGACAAGGAAATGAAGCCGTTTCATGAGAGTTGGAACGTGAACCAATTACTGGTCTATAGTCTGTTAGCATGACCTTGTTGTCCCTCCCCCTTCCATCCTAATGCCCCTCCTTCTGTTTTCTGATTGGTCTCTTCTGCAGCTGGAGGATGACAGGCACCACCCGAGGCCCAATCAGCTGCGGAGGCTGGCCTCCTACGTCTTCTCATCATCCACGCTGGAGACGGAGCAGTACCCGCACCCCGGAGGGTCCTTCATCCAGCGGAGCCGCTCAGCCGAGAGCAGCCCCGCTCACATGAACTCTTCCACACACCGGCGCCACGCTCCCCTGCAGAGTCCTGGCAGCCCACGGAGCAGGCACTCGGTCCTGAACGTGTCGCGCACGCAAATCCAGCAATTGCTTGCCAAGCTCATGAATAAGAACACAAGTTGAGGGGGGGCGGGGGCACTCTGCATGCCAAAATGCATTAGCGTATACTCGTTTTCACCCATTATGTACATACACAGGGACATACTCGCAGTTTGAAACCCAAAGAGCCCTATTTTGACGGGTTGGTTAGAACACAAACACATGCACGCTTGCGCACACATTATCTTTCGGACACACACAAACATACTGAACTAAAACACAGTTCAAACAACTCACTTTAATTTAACTAACTTTAAAAAAGTGAATAGGAAGAGAAGATGCTGATGGCAAAATATTTTTCACTTAATAAACTCATAAAAGTTTGCTCCTTGCAAAGTCAGAGTTGCACGTGCATTTTGAGTAAAAAGTGATGGAAGTGTAAACTTGAGGTTTCCCCTTTCCCTCTTCATCATTTAATGGTACTGTGCGGAGGAGGAGTCACAAAACTGAGACTGTTAAGAGACTGTTCAACTTCATTGCATTCTTTTTCCATTCATGCTGCAGGCTTGAGGGATTGTCGTCGAATGCAGGTCATGTCGGCAATGCGTAGCTAAAGGAATTCAGTAACGCTTTCGGTAACACTTTGCTTAAAGGGGCAATCTGTAGATCAAATCAAATGTATTTATAAAGCCCTTCTTACATCAGCTGATATCTCAAAGTGCTGTACAGAAACCCAGCCTAAAACCACAAACAGCAAGCAATGCAGATGTAGAAGCACGTGGCTAGGAAAACTCCCTAGAAAGGCCAGAACCTAGGAAGAAACCTAGAGAGGAACCAGGCTATGATGGGTGGCCAGTCCTCTTCTGATCAAACAATAACAAGGCGGACACCCCACCACTGTTTTGGTAAACAGCTGAGGGATGGGGATGAAGTACTTTTCTTGAATTCCTAGACAGAGCTATAGATGCAAGGAATGAAGATCCATGATATCAAACTTGTAGTTTTAGCCATGTTTGGATGCTGTTTAACAATTACATTGTTTACAAACAATGGAGTAAACCAAGCTTATATTTTGGCTTCTGATGGGGTACGACAGTTGAACTGAGCAATTCTAAGTTATATTCTTTAAGAATCAATGGGTATATATTAAAATGGATGTACCAATCGCAGTTTGCCCGTGCAGGTATAATGCGTTATGATGAGGTTATAATGCATTATGATGAGGTTATAATGCAATGTAAGTCATTATAAAGGCTCATACATGCTTCTAACTGGTAATAAAGCTTTATACCTGCAAGCTACAAGTTAAGAGTTACCACACTTTCCTTAAATAATATTTCCTCGTAAGACCTATGTGCACTGTCATGATAATGACATATAGATGTCATAAGCAGTTACTGCCTCTAATGATAGCTGACTTTAAGCAGTCATAACAGAAACTGTGAGTTAGGTACATACTAGCCCAGCTACTTTATCAACGGTGCCATAACAATGTAGAGTCATAAGTTGTCCTTGTTTATCCCAAGGCGTCAGTTATGTCATGCTCCTGACACTGTTACGAGGGTCTTGTGACAAAGCATTAGAGTTAAATTATTCCCCAGAGAAGGCATGTAATGCTAGGTTGCTACTATAAGTGCTCTGCAGTCTACACACTGATCTTGTGTAGCTTGGTCCCAGATCTGTTTGTGGAGTCTTGCCAACACTTATGATCATTGTCACGTCCGTAACCATAAAAATGACCATAGTTGGCAAGACAGCACAAACAGATGTGGGACCAGGCTAGTTCTTGTGGAGTGTAAACATAAATATTTCAGCTTCTGTATGTTTATCGCACAGGGCGCTATATTCTATATGTCTTATCTTGCTTTTGGTGTACTTTATAGAGGTGTTTTTTGTCTGTCGGTTGCTGGCATATCCATGCTTCTGTGCGTTGAAATGCTGGAGCAATGGGTTAGGCAGGCTTTTGAAGGGTGAGGATATTAGGTGTGGGGTTTTGCAATAGGAAAACTCCCTTTCTCTAATATTCAGTGTCATGTTTTTACGACAAGCGTTATCGTGGTTGAGTTCAATGTACTGTATAGATGTACAATCTTAATTTGATCACTCTTTTGTTGCTGAGAATTTAAATTTGTTATTTGAGTTTTTAAAAAGGCTTGTTGCTACAGTAACATGATTCGAACGTTATGATGCAAGAAATTGTGAAACCTCCTTTCATATAACTGTTCTTAATTCAATTACGTGACATAGCATTTATTAACATGTGCTACAATACATGACAAACTGCTCGTCGAACATCTCATTCCAAAATCATGTGCATTAATATGGAGTTGGTCTCCCCTTTGGTGCTATAACAGCCTCCACTCTTCTGGGAAGGCTTTCCACAAGATGCTGGAACATTGCTGCGGGGACTTGCTTCCATTCAGCCGCAAGAGCATTAGTGAGGTCGGGCACTGATGTTGGGCGATTAGGCCTGGCTCGCAGTCGGCTTTCCAAATCATCCCAAAGGTGATGGGTTTGAGGTCAGGACTCTGTGCAGACCAGTCAAGTTCTTCCCCAACGATCTCGACAAACCATTTCTGTAGGGACCTCGCTTTGTGCACAGGGGCATTGTTATGTTGAAACAGGAAATGGCCTTCCCCTAACTGTTGAAAGCACAGAATCGTATAGAATGTCATTGAATGCTGTAGCGTTAAGATATCCCTTCACTGGAACTAAGGGGTCTAGCCCGAACAAGGAAAAACAGACCCAGGCCATTAATCCTCCTCCACCAAACTGGCATCCTGGCATCCGCCAAACCCAGATTTGTCCGTTGGACTGCCAGATGGTGAAGTGTGATTCATCACTCCACGCGTTTCCACTGCTCCAGAGTCCAATGGCGGCACGCTTTACACCACTCCAGCCGACGCTTGGCACTGTGCATGGTGATCTTAGGCTTGTGTGCAGTGCTTGGCCATGTAAACCCATTTTATGAAGCTCCCGATGAACAGGTCTTGTGCTGACGTTGTTTCCAGCTTCAGATCACCCTAGTAGTTATTTCACAGTTGTCTGAAGTTTGTTTGGTCATAATGTGAAATCACGTCACCGTGTGAAATCACGTCACCGTCTGGAATCGGTAGCAAAGCTGCTATGTGTGAATGTTGACGGAGGAAAACTTGCACGTATAAAGTAATACCCAGAGAGACTGTGGTTTTCCTGCTTGAGATAGAAGTTGTCTCTAACCACAGATCTAGGATAAGATCACCCAACACTGAATCCTATCCTTAATCATAAGGAGGGTAGACCCTGGACCAGTGGTTAGGGTGGACTTCTGCTAAACTAGAGGAGCTGTGATGTCAGGCAGGTATTATGCAAACAGCTGTGTTTTATGAAATTAAATCTGGTTCCAAAGTAGTTCAGGCACTTACAGTTTAAGCTCCATAGAATGGCATCTCTGCCATTGCATTGGCTCAGCTCTTCAACTGTATCATTGTTATAGATAGATAATGCCAGGGTTTGGATTGCGCTGGGGGCTTTGTGTTATCTATCTTCTTGCAAAATAGCATAAACCATTCATTCGAATGGCATAACCATTCATTAAAGTAGCCAAAGTTAGCCAAAAATGCCATTGGAATTCTGTGGGTTTTGGTGTGCATTTTTGCAGTGAAGTGAGCTACATACTGTATATCAGGATCGACTGTTGTATGTGACAGTATATTTGTGTAGATAAGTCATCAACATAGCACTTCTTTTTCCATTGTCCGTTGAGTACTGTACCTCACTGTTGCACTTTATAAAGGACTTAACAGGAGAACATGGTCACTATTGGGCCCAGGTAGAAAATATTGATGCAAAAGATGAGAAACGCAATAAATAAGATATGCTAAGGGTGCTTGGTGGAAAAAAATGTTACGCCATTTTGGAGAAACAAGGTTAAGAGGAAAGGAGACCAGGGAGAGTATTGGTTATTTCCACACTCATTTTATGCCACTTTTTTTTTATGCCAATGAGGTAACAGACCCTTAAGTGGGTAGCAGTCCTAATGTAAAGGGCATGCATTGTAGATGTAGCCAAGTGAAAAAATGTACAGTATAGAAATTAATTGTATAGAATTACACCTCAGACCCGTGACATCACAGGCTTCACACTGCACTGTATGCTGATTTTGCTCCACACCAAGTTTTTTTGGACGTCTTTTCAACATTTAATGAATGTTTTATGCTGATATTTTACTGATGTCTTCTTGTAATAACCGTGTATCTCTTGGCTTTGTGTTCCCTGTTTTTCTGAAACAATTGTGAAGAGGAACGACACTACTGTATTTCTGAAATGGCATAACCACATGCAGCCTTCTTATTTGGTCTTCTCAATGAGTAGGATCTTATGTTTCTTTTATGATTGCTTTTGTGAATGCGCTAAAGGGCTACGCTTACAACATATGCACCACTTTTACTTTTGCCAAGCTTTGCATTTAAGGCATTTGCATTTACTTAACATCACTAAGAAGCAAGCAAGCATCCCTCTCTGAATGTCGCCTCTGTCTCTGATTAGAAAAGATAACTGTTCCATCAGTTAATTTCCCGCTGCTTTGGTTCGACGATTTTCTGCAAATCATGCTAGTCGTTTTGTGTGTAGCACCACGCAGCGAGCACTACTCAGTGAATGTACTGAGAGTGGATTAGCTGATAACTCCAAACTTAATTTTTCAAATTGTTCCTTGACATTATTGGCACTGCTATTAAAAAACATTGTTTTTGAACTTTTTTGTCCGTTCTCGGTAAAACAAATCTCGCCATAATACGCTCAATCAAAACAGGATGTCAAACATTGTCACTGAACTCTAAAAATAACGCAGGCAATTTTGAAATTGACTTGCAGAGAAATTGTATTGTACAAGACTGTTTTCATATTTCTAACCCTATTTGCATGATATATAATAAGATCAAACTCTGGCTATGAATGTATAGTAGGGTTGTTCTATTAAATGAGTGCCTTTTGCGTCCCTTTAATGTTTTTCCCTTGTCCCACCCGGCACTAGCGACTCCTTGAGGTGGGCCGGGCGCCTGCAAGCTGACTTTGGTCGCCAGCTAGACTGTTTCCTCCAACAAATTGGTGCTGCTGGCTTCCGGGTTAAGAAAGCAGTGTGTCAAGAAGCAGTACGGCATGGCAGGGTCATGTTTCGGAGGACTCATGGCTCTCGACCTTCGCCTCTCCCAAGTCCGTAGGGGAGTTGCAGCGATGGGACAAAACTGTAACTACCAATTCGATATCACGAAATTGGGGGTAAAAGTACAAAATAAAATAAAACAATTATAATAATTGTGCACTAATATTGAATTCTAAAAGCCTGTTATATTCAATGAAGTACCCTTTAATATAGACCACATGGACAATTCAATAAGTCTGTTTTATAATATGAATAAAGACGTGCTGAAGTGCCAGCATTTTGAAAGGTCCCTCAAATTCTTCAGAATTTAGGAAGATTTTAACCAACTTAACCCCAAAAATTCCCAAGTCTACACCATCATTGTAAAGCTATAAGTTATGTTGATTTCTGAAAGATTATTATATATTTAATGTGATCAGTGGTTTATGTGCCTCTGTCCCTCATTTGATATGGTGAAACTATTAATTTGGTGAAATCAGGTTATGTTTGACTAAGTTATACTTCTCAAAGGGCACCCAATTGGTGGAACAACCCAGTATTTTTTTTCTGTGAGTTATGTACAGTACATTACCACTGGTAACGGGATAGTCCCAGTCGGTATTAGATAGAACGTCCCGGCCCTGCTTACCTGTGGGGAAAACAACCTGAGGTTACCTAGGTTACCCCATTGGCTCACAGCAAAAATGTGAGCCTTTTCAAACACACTTTTCTTGTCTGCTTGTTTTAGTCAATTACAAAACTACGTTTAAGAAAAGTACAATATGTCTAAAGATTACTTTTCAACATTGCCTACTTAAAAACAGAATATTGTAGGGCTTCCCTCATGCCCCTTTTCATGACGGTGCTAGCGGCCGTGTGAGTGAGTTCTAGCTAGCTACCGACCGCGACATTAAGCTAGCCAACACAGACTATACAGCTACAAGTAGTGAATGGAGTTACAAGCAGACTATATTTAACAAGTTAACTGTCTTACCTGTGAGGAAATGTTTTCCATACACATAGATGTGTAGCATACTTTCTCACACCAAATAGCCTGAAGCCACGGGGCTCTTCTCGCAGGCTCTATTTGCCAACGTGGGAGCAATGCAAACCATAAATTGGGATTTATTTTACCTGTTTACATGTACATTGAACAACACAGCAGCTTTTTGGCATGTTTTGTTATTTCTGTATAACTAAAAATCAACGACGAAGGAAAGAATGTTTGTTTTCCCCAATTTCTGGGCGTGCAATTCCTTATTATTATTATTATTATTATTATTATGTGAATATTGACTTGGAGTATACTCACGGATCAATAATGAATTTCAAGTTGCAGCGAATAGGGACTGTGATTCGCACCTTATTTGAATTTATCAGATGGCAAGTTAAACATATTCGGTTCACGTCACTGATACATGAGCACATCTTCCATATGTTCTGCATATCCTGTCCTATATTCTGAAAAATGACTTGTTCCACAAGGCTGGGTGTCCAACCTAGATGGCAGTATAGGTTGAGAGATCTGCTGTGAAATCCACAGGACATGGGCAAAGTGTCTGTTGTGAAATATTGTAAACTGTTTACTGCGGCAGAAATCCCTTTTAGCCATGGACTAAGAGTGATTGTAAATGCCATAGATGTGATACCTGTGTAACATGTAACATAATATCACATATAACATTACACAAAGCCACTGCACATGTAAAGTACACTGTATGCTCAAAGTCCCCTAACCCTTAGGCTTTCAAGTTGAGTTAATATAAAAGCGTAACTTGGTCTTGTAAACAATTATTACTTGAATTGCAGAGTCATATTTGTCAACCATAGTCTAGAATTTGAAAGAGTGTTTTCAGTCTATAAGTCTTAGGTGTTGAATGACTTGAATATTTTATCTCCATAAGGAAAATTTACTGAAAATGAAGATTACGGTACGTAAAACTTCAATTAAACGCAGTCTCAAATAGCCGCCTGTCCCTTTTAATAGCTGGGCAACGGCACACATTTCAGCAAATAAACGCGTGTTTCAAATGAACGTCGGGTCTAAATGAATTGTTTACGGTTACCATGAATTGTGTACAAGGTTTCATATTTGATTTGTTACATTAAATAATTCAGTTATTAATGACAGTCATCCATCTTTGTTGCCAGTCAGCAACTGCTAGCCGTTGGCTGCTAATAGCTGAGAACTGCTAGCTAACTGGCAAGCACAAAAACAGTCAACATCGGGAGTACAGACCCCCAGAGAAAGTAAGAACTGCCGAAAATGAACAGTCAAATAGGATAATAATTATTCTGTCAAAGAAAAGTTTTATGTTTATAATTAATTAAGACAAGAAACTTGACAGTGTGTAAATGATAACACACTAGTGCAGGAAATGAAAAAATAACTAGGGTACGGGTATCACTAAATTGATCATTAACATTTTGAAGCTGAGCCATTTGCTTCTGCTCTGCTGCGCAGTACATATCATGGTGTCAGAAGTGCTTCAACCTCGTCAAATATAAGACAAGACATTTGTTTGAGTCTACAGGAGAGATTACTTTACTGAAAATAATGTTCCTTTGGTTTAGAGTGACGAAAAGTAGCTAGTTTAACAGCTAACTGCTCTCTGTCTCGTCATTGTGCATAACAGCAAGCAGAGGCTTTGCTATTGACAAAGCACATGCACGGAGCCGCATGCACGGAGTCGTATGGACAGGCATTCAGAGTGCATGCAGCAGCGCAGGGAGCTAGTGACAGAAAGACGAGCAGCTAATGGACACTAACGGAGGAGGTTATTTCTGATTTTGCGTTTGGTTAGGGCCTGAAATTTGGCAGAAACAACCGTTTGGGCTTAAAATGGGTTTAGGTTTACAAAATGTATGCCAGTGCAGGGCTCTAATGTAGGCACACAAATGCCTCGTCTATTACTTGAAGTTGTACGGTACATAGTTTTTCATCTGACCAGATTTGAAAAGTGGATATCCGTACATATTTTTTTGAAAAACAGGGTATAGTTCATTATGTGATTGATTGTGTGATTGATTGCATTTGAGGAGATAGATGTTATGAATTTGTTCAATGAAGCTGCAAGGACCATGTTTTTTTGGTGTCCCTCAAAAAACACTAATCTCCATTTCAGTAAATTCACATGCACAACCTAAAGAAATTGACAGATTTCTGTCAAAATGTTATAAATGAAAGAGCATTCATCGTCACATTTGGAGACACTGGCTTATTCGTTGTCTCTGTCAGCTCTTGAAAATACTGGCAATAAAAACAGAGGGCTCATGAGATAGTAGAAGGTACTGTATGATAGAATTGTCAAAGAAAGAAATGGTAGTGATTATAACTGCAGTATTTGTCAAGCGTGATCCATGACTGTCTTTTAGATGCACTGTATATACATGTCTAAGCATTTTTTTGTATCACAATACAATTGTACAGTCTGCTTGTAATATTTACAGGTAAAAAGCATGTATTTTAAACCTTTTGTAAATCAACAAAACTTATGTACATACAACTCAATAAATATTCTATTCCCAATGGGCAAAACTGGTTGAAATTATGTATTTTTAACATTAAAACTGGTTGAAAAGATGTAATTTTAACCAGTTTGACTACTGAGTTCTCAGTTAATCTGTAGTAGCATGCAAGATAGTTGGTTTTAGTGTGTATATACTACAGTACTGTGTGTCAAATCTTTATGAAGGGAAACACTTGAAAATTACAAGATATTGGACTGTGTATCTAAAAGGGAAAACTCTTCAAAGCATTTTTGTGCCTTTTCTAAAAATGTATGTAATCTAGACAATCTTTAAAAGCCTGTGAATAACCAAAAAAACATTAAATTGTTTGGGGGGAAAATGCTGTCCCTCGTTTCGTTCTTTATTAATTTATCTTAGATATGTTCACATTACACAATCTTGGGTGTTTTCACAGTTTTGTCCCCATTTACATCATGTGACACGAGCCATATCTTCCAAAATAGTTGTGGTTTTATATTTTTTGCCTTGACCATATTTCCAGCATGCCTCTTGTAAAAGTAATTATTTAATTGCATCTTTTGTAGATGATCATGTCTCTGACTGAGCACAATGGCCTATATCAGCCCTCTCCAGACTTCAGGACCAAGGGCCAGATGGATGAGAAGGAGTATTTCCACATCCTTCCCCAGCTCCAGGTCAAGAGGGCCGACTTCCTCACTGTCATGCTGACCGGCACCCTTCCTCAGCGGCGAACCTTCCCAGCAGCTCTGTCGGCAGAAAACGAGGTCCAGGAGCCCCAGAGCCCGCGGGACGATGATGTGTCCAAGAGTGAGTCAAACAGCGAGGCCAGCCAAAAGAGCACAGAGCGGAGCCAGGATGGGGCCCCTGACACCCTCATGGCCGGCCCCCGGGAACCCGCCTCAGCCGCAGATGCTGACCCTGACTTTGAGGACGGCTCCAAGACCCTGGTTTTGTTCTCGCCGGGGGATACCCGGAAGTCTCCATCCACTGGGGGAGAACACGTCCTGCTCGAGGTTGACTTCGGGACACCGTCTGCCTCTACCCCTAGGAACGATATGCCTCTGGTGGGTGCGGGCAGCCAGCCAGAGCTCTCCTTCACACTGAGGTCGGACTTGAGGCCATCCACCCCTATCGCCCCCACATCTCCCCCCTTCACCAAAGTTGAGCTCACCTTTGTCCACATCTCCGAGACTTCCCACTTTAACATCATGTCTTCCAGAGGTCAAACCGCAAAGGAGAGCAGCGACCACTGCGACATCTCAGCCGTTACCCAGGAGGCCTCACCATGGGAAGGAGACACCCGTGAACAGACCGGACATGTCGAAAAGGGTGAGGAATCCCAGAGTCCTTCCAGAGAGCCCCAAGCCCATTCTATCCCAGACGTGACCCCGGAGAAAATCCGGGGTCACAAATCGGACGACCGCCCACCGCTGGTCTTTGTCAAGTCTTTGGAGCCTGTCCCGGAAGCCATGTTGCCCATTCTGGAACACAAAACTCTCTCTGTAGATTCCAACAAGGGGCCATTGTCTACCGAAGGTATTGCCAACGCTGAACTACCGCATACCACCCTCAGGCGGAGGATCAAAAGCCGCATCCCGGTTCTACTGTCTGAAGAGGGCACAGGCTCGGAGTGTTCAGCCTCGCTCTCTGCCCGGGCGCAACTACAGAAGAGAGCCCGGAAACTGGACCTGGCACGCCTGGTGGTGCAGAAGCAGCAGGGCCGCTGGATGAGGCTGCCCTCGGGGACATCCTCCTCGCTGTCCTCCGGCAACGGGAGGGCCTCCGAGACGCTCTCCACTACCGGCTCGGAGGAAGACACCCATGCCTCGGACGAGTCTCTGGCCAGGAGGAGGTCCTGTTTGAAGGCCAGGGCAGGGGCTGGAGGGGACCAGGGCCAGACGGAGTGGAACAGCAGGATCCCCAGGCCCGTCACCCCCATCAAGAGGCCCTCAGGGTGGCTGCTGGCCGCCGTGTCCTCTCCTCTCGCTCTGCCAGGATCGGGCATTTGTAGAGATGCATCCACCTTTGGTAATGGGTAGGTAGTCTTCACAACATCATGTTTGCAAACATAACATTCTAACATTGTATTGGTTACAATAGTAAATGAAAAGACCCTTGATTGTTTTACTATAATTTATGAGAACTCTTCTTTGCGGTGCCAAATATCAAGAGTTTAGCCATTGCCATTTCTGTCAAAGGTCTGATTTATCTTGTTTACGACCTAAGCTTAATTTGATTGGTTGAAAGGTGTCCTGTTCCTGTAAAGATTTATGATTTTTGTGATAACACTTGAAAATGATGACTTATCAAAGGTTTCCGAGGGGAAGGATTAACACTTATTCCACCTATTCTCATTTCAGGCTCCAAGTTCAGAAAATAGGACTAAGCACTCTCCCAACCCAGAGGCGGTCTAAACCTCTGCAGACCGGCTCCTCTTCTTCCTCCTGTCCAAGGCCCTGTCCTGTCCCCGCCCAGCCCTGCGGCAGCCCCCGAATGCCCCTGCGCTGCGTTTTTGTGACCCAACGCAGCTTAAGCAACTCCCACTGCAGGTCAGACAGCCCCTCCCCCCAGCGTCTCCATCCAACTAGACAGTCCCTCTCTGTCCGGCCCACAACTGCCCTTCCCCTCCATCCCAGGGCTAATACTACTACTACTACTACTACCAGCATAAAACGGGCCAACTCACAGGACCCCTTTACCCAGGTGTCCACCGCTATGCCTGCCAGAATCCGAGCCAAATCCACAGGCCCTGCCAAAGCGAAACAAAGCACAGGGGACAAGATGGCTGCCGCGAGATAGTAAACAGATTCACTGGGAAGAAACGCATATGCTTCTCTGTTGTCCTCAGAAAGACTCAATGCTTCAAAAAGCTCCAGCCCGGACCCAAATTAAGACTGATGCGGTTTCCCCTCTTTTTTTACCTTCTTTGATCCAAACCATGTACAGTGGGGCAAAAAAGTATTTAGTCAGCCACCAATTGCGCAAGTTCTCCCACTTAAAAAGATGAGAGGCCTGTAATTTTCATCATAGGTACACTTCAACTATGACAGACAAAATGAGAAAAAAAATCCAGAAAATCACATTGTAGGATTTTTAATTAATTTATTTGCAAATTATGGTGGAAAATAAGTATTTGATCAATAACAAAAGTGTATCTCAATACTTTGTTATATATCCTTTGTTGGAAATGACAGAGGTCAAACGTTTTCTGTAAGTCTTCACAAGGTTTTCACACACTGTTGCTGGTATTTTGGCCCATTCCTCCATGCAGTTCTCCTCTAGAGCAGTGATGTTTTGGGGCTGTTGCTGGGCAACACAGACTTTCAACTCCCTCCAAAGATTTTCTATGGGGTTGAGATCTGGAGACTGGCTAGGCCACTCCAGGACCTTGAAATGCTTCTTACGAAGCCACTCCTTCGTTGCCCGGGCGGTGTGTTTGGGATCATTGTCATGCTGAAAGACCCAGCCACGTTTCGTCTTCAATGCCCGTGCTGATGGAAGGAGATTTTCACTCAAAATCTCACGATACATGGCCCCATTCATTCTTCCCTTAACACGGATCAGTCGTCCTGGTCCCTTTGCAAAAAAACAGCCACAAAGCATGATGTTTCCACCCCCATGCTTCACAGTAGGTATGGTGTTCTTTGGATGCAACTCAGCATTCTTTGTCCTCCAAACACGAAGAGTTGAGTTTTTACCAAAAAGTTATATTTTGGTTTCATCTGACCATATGACATTCTCCCAATCTTCTTCTGGATCATCCAAATGCTCTCTAGCAAACTTCAGACGGGCCTGGACACGTCTGGCACTGCAGGATTTGAGTCCCTGGCGGCATAGTGTGTTACTGATGGTAGGCTTTGTTACTTTGGTCCCAGCTCTCTGCAGGTCATTTACTAGGTCACCCCGTGTGGTTCTGGGATTTTTGCTCACCGTTCTTGTGATCATTTTGACCCCACGGGGTGAGATCTTGTGTGGAGCCCCAGATCGAGGGAGATTATCAGTGGTCTTGTATGTCTTCCATTTCCTAATAATTGCTCTCACATTTGATTTCTTCAAACCAAGCTGCTTACCTATTGCAGATTCAGTCTTCCCAGCCCGGTGCAGGTCTACAATTTTGTTTCTGGTGTCCTTTGACAGCTCTTTGGTCTTGGCCATAGTGGAGTTTGGAGTGTGACTGTTTGAGGTTGTGGACAGGTGTCTTTTATACTGATAACAAGTTCAAACAGGTGCCATTAATACAGGTAATGAGTGGAGGACAGAGGAGCCTCTGTGAGAGCCAGAAATCTTGCTTGTTTGTAGGTGACCAAATACTTATTTTCCACCTTAATTTGCAAATAAATTCATTAAAAATCCTAAAATGTGATTTTCTGGATTTTTTTTCTCATTTTGTCTGTCATAGTTGAAGTGTACCTATGATGAAAATTACAGGCCTCTCTCATCTTTTTAAGTGGGAGAACTTGCACAATTGGTGGATGACTAAATACTTTTTTGTCCCACTGTACCTCTACTAACTAGACCATGACAACAACTTTTACAAGAGGAACCATACGGAACCATCTTCATGAGCTTCCAGTTAAATAGTCAATGTCACGAGGAGCGATGCTACCATGGTGCTATGTGTACACTGTCCACTGGTGCATTGGATACATTTTCCTTTTGTTTCTGAGGTTTGTGGATTCAGCATCCTATATGCAAGAAATTAATTTGAACAAAGTCGGTCATCATGATCCCTTTACAAGCCAAGTTGTAATCTTTCTCAACTCACAAGCTTCTCACACCGATATACTAAGTTATCATCAACAATATTCTGCTCACTGTATATTGCATGGTATAGATATCACAAACACTTTTGATAAGTTGACTAATGTTAAGGAAATGTACGACACTCAATTTTCCAATGGTCTGACGCGATAACCAATTCTGATAGGATGCCAAAATCATTCCCAACTCTGGTCAGATGTGTTAAAAGGTTGGATTATGGGGTAGATTACTGCCAATATTAAGAGAATGCAGAAGTAATATTGCTGGCCTCCTTGTTAGTGTGTGACAATGGGCATGATTTATATCATTCCATGTTTTGGGTGTTTGATTATATTTATGTTCAAAAGTGTATATAATATGAACATTTCTTGAAAAATACATTTTTATTTTTTACCTTGCGAAAACAACCTATATATTTTGTCTTTCCTCTTCTGTTAAACAATGTTGGCTTGTTTTTTGTTTTTGTTTTACGCATGAGAAAAATATTGTTAACTTTGAGTGATAGATACCTACCTTTTTAATGTTCTGACAATGACATGATTGGTGGATCATTGGAACCCATGTTTTGTGTTTGTATTGGGCAAATGAAACCTACAGTTGCAGGGCACTGAGATAAAGTTAAATAATGGTCATGTGGAATGACTATCTCCGGTTTCATTTCTACACTGTTTGCCAGATCTAACCATCGCCCCTAGAAAGGACTACTTCTTGTTTTCATCCTCTCCTTCTAATCAGGGACTTTATTCACCAGGTGAGTGCAATAAAGTACCAGGTAGAAGAAAAGGTTTCGGCCCTCTAGGACTGGAACTGAACCATCCTGGGCAACCTAGTAGGTCTGAAAGGTTCCTTATCAGGGTGAATTGACTCAGAGACACGTTTTTTAAGTGTTTCCACAATTAGGACATTTTATTTTGAAGAGGTAAAGTTACAGTACAGACGTGTACAAAAACGACATGTTGTTGAATACCATACACAAGATCAAATGGTAAATTTCACACAGACACACACGTTTCCTCACAGCAGTAAGTCTCCCTAGTTTAGGGACAGGCAGCTTCTCTAATTGTCTGTCTCCAATCGTAAAGGCCAGGTGTGAAAAATGTTGATATTTTTTTCTATATCAGAATATTCTTGAGCAAGTACATAACCCACATTTGAATAGTATTACATTAATTTTTGATCCATTCCAACAAGAAGCAATAGATTGAAAATAATACAAGTTATGTACATAGGAATATGTTTAATTGCAATGCATTGCAGTGTAGTACTGTGCTGAGACTAATGGTCTCTTGGAGTTGCCCTTTTAAATGATGTTATACAGTGCCTTGCGAAAGTATTCGGCCCCCTTGAACTTTGCGACCTTTTGCCACATTTCAGGCTTCAAACATAAAGATATAAAACTGTATTTTTTTGTGAAGAATCAACAACAAGTGGTACACAATCATGAAGTGGAACGACATTTCAAACTTTTTTAACAAATCAAAAACTGAAAAATTGGGCGTGCAAAATGATTCAGCCCCTTTACTTTCAGTGCAGCAAACTCTCTCCATAAGTTCAGTGAGGATCTCTGAATGATCCAATGTTGACCTAAATGACTAATGATGATAAATACAATCCACCTGTGTGTAATCAAGTCTCTGTATAAATGCACCTGCACTGTGATAGTCTCAGAGGTCCGTTAAAAGCGCAGAGAGCATCATGAAGAACAAGGAACACACCAGGCAGGTCCGAGATACTGTTGTGAAGAAGTTTAAAGCCAGATTTGGATACAAAAAGATTTCCCAAGCTTTAAACATCCCAAGGAGCACTGTGCAAGCGATAATATTGAAATGGAAGGAGTATCAGACCACTGCAAATCTACCAAGACCTGGCCGTCCCTCTAAACTTTCAGCTCATACAAGGAGAAGACTGATCAGAGATGCAGCCAAGAGGCCCATGATCACTCTGGATGAACTGCAGAGATCTACAGCTGAGGTGGGAGACTCTGTCCATAGGACAACAATCAGTCGTATATTGCACAAATCTGGCCTTTATGGAAGAGTGGCAAGAAGAAAGCCATTTCTTAAAGATATCCATAAAAAGTGTTGTTTAAAGTTTGCCACAAGCCACCTGGGAGACACACCAAACATGTGGAAGAAGGTGCTCTGGTCAGATGAAACCAAAATTGAACAATGCAAGACGTTATGTTTGGCGTAAAAGCAACACAGCTCATCACCCTGAACACATCCCCCTTATAATTTGGGATCAAATATGCTCTGAAAGCAAACACGTTGACATGAGTACCCTGATATCGGGGAATTTGTGCCATTCTGAAAAAATTGTTACTGTCAAACATGGTGGTGGCAGCATCATGGTTTGGGCCTGCTTTTCTTCAGCAGGGACAGGGAAGATGGTTCAAATTGATGGGAAGATGGATGGAGCCAAATACAGGACCATTCTGGAAGAAAACCTGATGGAGTCTGCAAAAGACCTGAGACTAGGACGGAGATTTGTCTTCCAACAAGACAATGATCCAAAACATAAAGAAAAATCTACAATGGAATGGTTCAAAAATAAACATATCCAGGTGTTAGAATGGCCAAGTCAAAGTCCAGACCTGAATCCAATCGAGAATCTGTGGAAAGAACTGAAAACTGCTGTTCACAAATGCTCTCCATCCAACCTCACTGAGCTCGAGCTGTTTTGCAAGGAGGAATGGGAAAAAATTTCAGTCTTTCGGTGTGCAAAACTGATAGAGACATACCCCAAGCGACTTACAGCTGTAATCGCAGCAAAAGGTGGCGCTACAAAGTATTAATTTAAGGGGGCTGAATAATTTTGCACGCCCAATTTTTCAGTTTGAAATATCCAATAAATGTCGTTCCACTTCATGATTGTGTCCCACTTGTTGTTGATTCTTCACAAAAAAATACAGTTTTATATCTTTATGTTTGAAGCCTGAAATGTGGCAAAAGGTCACAAAGTTCAAGGGGGCCGAATACTTTCGCAAGGCACTGTATATGCACTGAAAGCTGAAACTATGAGACCTGAGAGATATAAAGTAGAAGGGAGGCCTCCCTTTCCCCCTACCCCACTTTTTGAGTTATCCTAGTGAGTTCGGAAAAACTGAAAGTATACATCTTAGAAATAGTTTTCACATACAAAATGTGTCTGAACTCAAAATCAACATGCTTCCCAAAAATAACATGGTCACTGTGGTTATTTTGATTGGCTATCTTTCTGCATTTATCAAAGTCCCATCAAGTAGCCTGATTTTAAGTGTCCATATAAACAGGATTATTAGGGAAATCATTCTTCTGGCAAAGCATGTAAACGTATTAATCAAACTCTTAATCTGAGCGCATGTAAACGTACCAAGTGAGAGCAGAGAGAGTTCGTGGGATTATTTACATCAATGAAAATCTGAATACCGGAATAAAGAATTTGCGAGAATGAATGAACTAGGGAAATAATGTTGGGTTAGCTAATAAACCAAAGATACTGGAGAGTTGGCAATATTGTATCTTGTTGACACTTGTTTGCATTTCAAAGATGATGGTACAAAAAAGTTTTAAAAATTCTTTGTATTTTCTTTTACCAGATCTATTGTGTTATATTCTCCTACATTAATTTCAAATTTCAAACTTCAAAGTGTTTCCTTTCAAATGGTATCAAGAATATGCATATCCTTCCTTCAATACATGAGCTACAGGCTGTTAGATTTGGGTATGTCATTTTGGGCGAAAATTGAAAAAAAGGGTCAGATCCTTAAGATGTTTTTAACGTAACCAAGCTCCTGAGGATGGGACAGCCATAGGGTTCTCCCACTACTTCCATGTAATTAGCATAACTTTGGCGTCATCCTAAGCAAACAATTTTGTCTGGGAGCAATTTTTTGTAGTTTCAATAAACGTTTTCAGCAGCCTCACATGTCGTTATTAACATATTTGGCTGTCACAGCAACAAATTATACTTATTCTGCCACTAATTTGTTACCCGACATTCTTATACTGACAGTAATGCTGTCTGATTATACTTACCTCATTGTTTGTTTACCCCTAGCTTTCTTGCCTGTTAGCTGCCTGGCTAGTGAAAGAAGTTCATCTCGATCTAATTCGCTAATCATAGATATGTTGCATAACTATTTCGTCTTTGCCTGTTCTTTGAATGGTCTAAGTATTTAGAAAAGTTGATTTGTTGCTGGCTTGCCTATAAACTGAGTATACCAAACATTAGGAACACCATCCTAATATTGAGTTGCCCTCAGAACAGCTCATTGGGGCATGGGCTCTGCAAGGTGTCGAAACCATTCCACAGGGATGCTTGCTCATGTTGACTCCCATGTATCCCACAGTTGTGTCAAGTTGGCTGGATGCCCTTTGGGTGACGGACCATTCTTGATACACATGGGAACTGTTAAGGAAGAAAAACCCAGCAGCGTTGCAGTTCTTGACACAAACCTGCGTGCCTGGCACCTAACCATACCCTTTAAAAGGTACTTAAACCCTTTGTCTTGCCCGTACACCCTCTGAATGGCGTACACACACACAATCCATGTCTCAATTGTCTCAAGGCTTAAAAATCATTCTTTAGACTGTCTCCTCACCTTCATCTACACTGATTGAAGTGGATTTAGCAAGTGACATCAATAAGGGATCGTATCTCTCACTTGGTCCGTCTATTTCGTGGAAAAAGTAGGTGAAGTCAAATTTTTATTGGTCATATGCGCCAACAGAGATATACATCCGGCGCCGACAGAGATGGCCACCTCGCTTCGCGTTCTTAGGAAACTATGCAGTATGTTGTTTTTTTATGTATTATTTCTTACACTGTTACCCCAGGAAAGCTGAAGTCTTATTACATACAGCCGGGAGGAACTATTGGATATAAGAGCAACATTACGACCATGAATACGACTTTCCTGAAGCGGATCTTCTGTTTGGTCCACCGGCCAGGACAATGGATCGGATCCCAGCAGGCGACCCAAAACAACAGTGCCGCAGAAGGGGCAGACGGAGCGGTCTTCTGGTCAGGCTCCGTAGACGGGCACATCGCCCACCGCTCCCGAGTATACTACTAGCCAATGTCCAGTCTCTTGACAACAAGGTAGAAGAAATCTGAGCAAGGGTTGACTTCCAGAGAGACATCAGAGATTGTAACATTGACTGTATCACAGAAACATGGCTCACTCGGGTACGTTATCAAAGTCGATACAGCCACCTGGTTTCTTCACGCATCGCGCCAACAGAAACAAACATCTCTCTGGTAAGAAGAAGGGCAGTATGCCTTATGATTAACAAGTCTTGGTGTGATCATAACAACATACAGGAACTAAAGTCCTTTTGTTCATCTGACCTAGAATTCCTTACAATCAAATACCGACTGTACTATCTGCCAAGAGAATTGTCTTTGATTGTAATCACAGTCGTGTACATCCCCCCCAAGCAGACACCTCAACGGCCCTGAAAGAACTTCATATGTAAACTGGAAACCACATATTCTAAGGCTGTATTTATTGTAGCTGGGAATTTTAACAAGGCTAATCTGCTGAAACAAGGCTCCCTAAATTTGATCAGCATATTGAATGCGCGACCCGGGGCTGGCAAAATACTGGATCATTGTTACTCTAACTTCCGCCTACGCATACAAAGCCCTCCCTCGCCTTCCTTTTGGCAAATCTGACCATGACTCCATTTAGTTGCTCCCAGCCTATAGACAGAAACTAAAACAGGAAACGCCCGTGCTCAGGTCTGTTCAACGTTGGTCCGATCAATCTATTTCCACGCTTCAAGATTGCTTCGATCACGTGGACTGGGATATGTTCCGGATAGCGTCGAACAACAACATTGATGTATACGCGCAAGTTTATTAGCAAGTGCATCGGTGATGTTGTACCCACGGCAACAATTAAAACCTTCCCCAACCAGAAACTGTGGATTGATTGCAGCATTCGCGCAAAACTGAAAGCTCGAACCACTGCTTTTAATCAGGTCAAGGCGACCGGAAACATGACCAAATACAAACAGTGTAGCTATTCCCTCCACAAGGCAATCAAACAAGCTAAGCGTCAGCATAGAGACAAAGTAGAGTCGCAATTTAACGGCTCTGAAACGAGAGGTATGTGGCAGGGTCTACAGTCTATCACGGACTACAAAAAGAAAACCAGCCCCATTGCGGACACCGATGTCTTGCTCCCAGACAAACTAAACCGCAACTGTCTTTTTCATTCGGAAAGGGAAAGGCAATGGCTGCACAAACTCTGTTACGCATACAAAACGCTGCTGGTACCTGGCCATACAATGACGCGATGTTATCCTTCTCACTCATTTTTCAAAATAAAAGCCTGAAACTATGTCTAACGACTGTTGACACCTTGAGGAAGCAATAGGAACAGGAAACTGGTTGATATCGCTTTAAATGGAGCAAAGGCAGGCTATGGAACATGGAGTTTTCAAAATATAAGCCTTCCTGGTTTTCTCCCAGACAAACTAAACAACTTTTTCGCTACCAAAACCTGAAGTCTCTTCTTCACCGCAGCCATCGTGACTAAAACATTTAAACGTGTTAACCCTCGCAAGGCTGCCAGTCCAGACGGCATCCCTAGCCGAGTCCTCAGAGAATGCTCAGACCAGCTGGCTGGTGTTTTTACGGACCTATTCAATCAATCCCTATCCCAGTCTGCTATTCCCACATGCTTCAAGCGGGCCACCATTGTTCCTGTTCCCAAGAAAGCTAAGGTAACTGAGCACTTACTTCCTTCATCATGAAGTGCTTTGAGAGACTAGTCAAGGACCATATAACCTCCACCCTACCTGACATCCTAGACCCACTCCAATTTGCTTACCGCCCCAATAGGTCTACAGACGACGCAAATGCAATCACACTGCACACTGCCCTAACCCATCTGGACAAGAGGAATACCTATGTGAGAATGCTGTTCATTGACTACGGCTCAGCATTTAACACCATAGCACCCTCCAAACTCATCATGAAGCTCTAGACCCTGGGTCTCGACCCCAACCTGTGCAACTGGGTCCTGGACTTTCTGACGGGCCGCCCCAAGGTGGTGAGGGTAGGGAACAACATCTCCAACCCTCTGATCCTCAACACTGGGGCCCCACAAGGGTGTGTTCTCAGCCCTCTCCTGTACTCCCTGTTCACCCATGACTGCGTGGCCATGCACGCCTCCAACTCATTCATCAAGTTTGCAGACGACACTAATGTGGTAGGCTTGATTACCAACAACGAGGAGGTGAGGGCCCTCGTAGTGTCAGGAAAATAACCTCACACTCAACGTCAACAAAACAAATGAGATGATCGTGGACTTCAGTAAACAGCAGAGGGAGCACCCCCCTATCAACATCGACGGGACAGTAGAAGAGAAGGTGGAAAGTTTTAAGTTCCTCGGCGTACACATCACGGACAAACTGAAATGGTCCACCCACACAGACAGGGTGGTGAAGAAGGCACAACAGCGACTCTTCAACCTCAGGAGACTGAAGAAATTTGGCTTGTCACCAAAAACACTCAAACTTTTACAGGTGCAAATTCAAGAGCATCCTGTCGGGCTGTATCACCGCCTGGTATGGCAACTGCTCTGCCCACAACCGCAAGGCTCTCCAGAGGGTAGTGAGGTCTGCACAACGCATCACCGGGGGCAAACTACCTGCCCTCCAGGACACCTCCACCACCCGATGTCACAGGAAGGCCAAAAAGATCATCAAGGACAACAACCACCCGAGCCACTGCCTGTTCACTCCGCTATCTTCCAGAAGGCGAGGTCAGTACAGGTGCATCAAAGCTGGGACCAAGAGACTGAAAAACAGCTTCTATCTCAAGGCCATCTGTCTGTTAAACAGCTATCACTAACATTGACTGGCTGGTGTCAACATACTGACTCAAATCTCTAGCCACTTTAATAATAAAAAATTGTATGTAATAAATGTATCACTAGTCACTTTAAACAATGCCACTTTATATAATGTTTACATACCCTACATTACTCATCTCATATGTATATACTGTACTCTACACCATCTACTGTATCTTGCCTATGCCGTTCGGCCATCGCTCATCCATATATTTATATGTACATATTCTTATTCATTCCTTTACACTTGTGTGTATAAGTTAGTTGTTGTGAAATTGTTAGATTACTAGTTAGATATTACTGCATGGTCGGAACTAGAGGCACAAGCATTTCGCTACACTCACATTAACATCTGCTAACCATGCGTATGTGACCAATAACATTTTATTTTATTTGAATACATCAGTTGTAGACCTTACTGTGAAATGCTTACTTACGAGCCCCTAACCAACAATGCCGTTTAAAATAAAAAAAAATACACATAAGAATAAAAAATAAAAGTAACAAGTAATTAAAGAGCAGCAGTAAAATAACAATAGCGAGACTATATACATTAGGGTTACTGGTGCAAAGTCAATGTGCGGGGGCACAGTTTAGTAGAGGTAATTGAGGTAATTTGTACATGTAGGTAGAGTTATTAAAATTACTATATATAGACGATAACATCAGAGAGTAGCAGCAGTGTAAAAGGGGGGAGGGGAATGCAAATAGTCTGGGTAGCCCTTTGATTAGATGTTCAGGAGTCTTATGGCTTGGGGGTAGAAGCTGTTTAGAAGCTTGGACCTAGACTTGGCGCTCCGGTACCGCTTGCTGTGCGGTAGCAGAGAGAACAGTCTATGACTAGGGTGGCTGGAGTCTTTGACAATTTTTAGGGCCTTCCTCTGACACCGCCTGGTATAAAGGTCCTGGATGGCAGGAAGCTTGGCCCCAGTGATGTACTGGGCTTTTCGCACTACCCACTGTAGTGCCTTGCGGTCGGAGGCCAAGCAGTTGCCATACCAGGCAGTGATGCAACCACTCAGAATGCTCTCGATGGTGTAACTGTAGAACCTTTTGAGGATCTGAGGACCCATGCCGACACCTGAGGGGGAATAGGTTTTGCCGTGCCCTCTTCACGACTGTCTTGGTGTGATTGGACCATGTTAGTTTGTTGGTGATGTGGACACCAAGGAACTTGAAGCTCTCAACCTGCTCCACTGCAGCCCCGTCGATGAGAATGGGGGCGTGCTCAGTCCTCCTTTTCCTGTAGTCCACAATCATCTCCTTTGTCTTGATCACGTTGTGGGAGAGGTTGTAGTCCTGGCACCACACAGCTTGGTCTCTGACCTCCTCCCTGTAGGCTGTCTTGTCATTGTCGGTGATCAGGACTACCGCTGTTGTGTCATTGGCAAATTTAATGATGGTGTTGGAGTCGTGCCTGGCCGTGCAGTCATGAGTGAACAGGAGGGGACTGAGCACGCACCCTTGAGGGGCCACTGTGTTGAGAAACAGCGTGGCAGATGTGTTGTTACCTACCCTTACCACCTGGGGGCGGCCCATAAGGAAGTCCAGGATCTAGTTGCAGAAGGAGGTGTTAACTTCTTATGGCTGGGGGGCAGTATTGAGTAGCTTGGATGAATAAGTTGTCCAAACTAAACGGCCTGCTCCTCAGTCTCAGTTGCTAATATGTACATATTATTATTAGTATTGGATAGAAAACACTCTAAAGTTTCCAAAACTGTCAAAATATTGTCTGTGAGTATAACAGAACTGATATTGCAGGCGAAACCAGGAAGGCTTATATTTTGAAAACTCCATGTTCCATAGCCTGCCTTTGCTCCATTTAAAGCGATATCAACCAGGTTTCTGTTCCTATTGCTTCCTCAAGGTGTCAACAGTCGTTAGACATAGTTTCAGGCTTTTATTTTGAAAAATGAGTCAGAAGGATAACATCGCGTCATTGTATGGCCAGGTACCAGCAGCGTTTTGTATGCATAACAGAGTTTGTGCAGCCATTGCCTTTCCCTTTCCGAATGAAAAAGACAGTTGCGGTTGATATATTATCGATTATATATTTTAAAAACAACCTGAGGATTGATTATAAAAAACGTTTGACATGTTTCTGTGGACATTACGGATACTATTTGGAATTTGTCTGCGTTGTTGTTATCGCTCTTTCCTGTGGATTTCTGAACATAACGCGCCAATCAAACAGAGGTATTTTGGATATGAAAATAATCTTTATGAAACAAAAGGAACATTTATTGTGTAACTGGGAGTCTCGTGAGTGAAAACATCCAAAGGTAAACGATTCATTTGATTGCTTTTCTGGTTTTCGTGACCAAGCTACTTGATGCTAGGTGTACATAATGTTTTGTCGAGCGATCGATCAACTTACACAAACGCTTAGATTGCTTTCGCTGTAAAGCATATTTTCAAAATCTGACACGACAGGTGGATTAACACCTGTATTGCAGGTATTGCTATATTGCACTTGTGATTTCATGAATATAAATATTTTTAGTAATATTATTTGAATGTGGCGCTATGTAATTCAGCGGTTGTTGATGACAATTATCCAGTTAACGGGATGGCAGCCATAAGAAGTTAAGTCCCGGGGTCCTTAGCTTATTGATGAGCTTTGGAGGGTGCTATGGTGTTGAACGCTGAGCTGTAGTCAATGAATAGCATTCTCACATACAGTTGAAGTCGGAAGTTTATACATACAACATAGCCAAATACATTTAAACTCAGTTTTCACAATTCCTGATATTTATTCTGAGTAAAAATTCCATGTCTTAGGTCAGTTAGGATCACCACTTTATTTAAAGAATGTGAAATGTCAGTAGAGAGAAGGATTTATTTCAGCTTTAAATTCTTTCATCACATTCCCAGTGGGTCAGAAGTTTACATACACTCAATTAGCATTTGGTAGCATTGCCTTTAAATCGTTTAACTTGGGTCAAACATTTCGGGTAGCCTTCCACAAGCTTCCCACAATAAGTTGGGTGAATTTTGTCCCATTCCTCCTGACAGAGCTGATGTAACTGAGTCAGGTTTTTAGGCCTCCTTGCTCGCACACGCTTTTCCTGTTCTGCCCACAAATTTTCTATAGGCTTGAGGTCAGGGCTTTGTGATGGCCACTCTAATACCTTGACTTTGTTGTCCTTAAGCCATTTTGTCACAACTTTGGAAGTATTCTTGGGGTCATTGTCCATTTGGAAGACCCATTTGCGACCAAGCTTTAACTTCCTGACTGATGTCTTGAGATGTAGCTTCAATATATCCACATAATTTTCCTACCTCATGATGCCATCTATTTTGTGAATTGCACCAGGCCCTCCTGCAGCAAAGCACCCCCACAACATGATGCTGTCAACCCGTGCTTCACAGTTGGGATGGTGTTCTTCGGTTTGCAAGCCTCCCCCTTTTTCCTCCAAACATAATGATGGTCATTATTGTCAAACAGTTCTATTTTTGTTTCATCAGACCAGAGGACATTTCTCCAAAAAGTACTATCTTTGTCCTCATGTGCAGTTGCAAACCGTAGTCTGGCTTTTTTATGGAGGTTTTGGAGCAGTGGCTTCTTCCTTGCTGGGCGGCCTTTCAGGTTATGTCGATATAGGACTCGTTTTACTGTGAATATAGAGACTTTTGTACCTGTTACCTCCAGCATCTTCACAAGGTCCTTTGCTGTTGTTCTGGGATTGATTTGCACCTTTCGCACCAAAGTATGTTCATCTCTAGGAGACAGAATGTGTCTGCTTCCTGAGCGGTATGACGGCTGTGTGGTCCCATGGTGTTTAAATGTGCATACTGTTGTTTGTACAGATGAACGTGGTACCTTCAGGCGTTTGGAAATTGCTCCCAAGGATGAACCAGACTTGTGGAGGTCTACAATTTTTTCTGAGGTTTTGACTGATTTATTTGTATTTTTCCATGATGTCAAGCAAAGAGGCAGTGAGTTTGAAGGTAGGCCTTGAAATACATCCACAGGTACACCTCCAATTGACTCAAATTATGTCAATTAGCATATCAGAAGCTTCTAAAGCCATGACATCATTTTCTGGAATTTTCCATGCTGTTTAAAGGCACAGTCAACTTAGTGTATGTAAACTTCTGGCCCACTGGAATTGTGATACAGTGAAATAATCTGTCTGTAAAAATTACTTGTGTCATGCACAAAGTAGATGTCCTAACCGACTTGTCAAAACTATAGCTTGTTAACTAGAAATTTGTGGAGTGGTTGAAAAACAAGTTTTAATGACTCCAACCCAAGTGTATGTAAACTTCCGACTTCAACTGTACCTTCTGAAAAAGTCAACATTTAGATCTTGGACAAGCCAACCAATGACTGTACTTTGTTGTCCTAAAAGCATTTTTTTTTGTCTTTTCCATAATGTTTGTGACCTTATGGTTTTATCTGCTGCACTTTCAGGTTTGACAAATTGGTGTATGTTGGGATCAATGAAGATGAAGAGTCTCAGCTGCAAGTTCTGAAGGCCATAGTCAGAAAGTACTTGTGTGATGCGTGTCTGTGTATTTCTGTGCTCTCAGGTTCAAGGTGGACCTGAGCGTCAGTCTCCAGGATGTAGTGGAACGCTGCCCTCCTCAGCTCACAGGGGCGGAAATGTATGCTCTCTGCTCCGACGCCATGATTGTCTGCCATTAAGAGGAAGATTGCACGTGTCACTGATGGTACGTTTGGCCCTCATAAATGGACACGTGAGCGTTTTCCTTGTAAATGTCTGTTAAAAATCTTCCTTAAGGTGTAAAAAAAGCATGGAAAACTGTGATTATGATTGCCTTTAAATGACATCCACTGTGCTCTTGATAAGAACTTACATTGTGTGTCTGTTTTTATTGATTTGCCGAAGGCTTTTGACACCGTGGACCATGCTGTGCTAGTGAAAAGGTTCAAATGTTGTGGAATGACTGGTCATGCTCTAGATTGGTTTATAAATTACCTATCAAAACATACACAATGTGTAATGGCAGATGTTTGTAAATCTGAGTCCATAGAGGTGTGCTCAGGAGTTCCGCAAGGTTCTATTTTAGGCCTACTGTTGTTCATTTTGTATATCAACAACATTGGGGATCTTATTGAAACAGCTGATGTAAATTTTTATGCAGATGATACTGTACTTTATTCAAGTGGTAGTAGTTTATCTTTATCTTCTGAAAATGCCCAAAGAGCATTTAACATCATACAACAGAATCTGTATGATTTAAAGCTGCTTCTAAATTCAGGTAAAACAAAATGCATGGTATTTTCAAATGCTAGGCATGTTACAAATCATGTCATTGCTACATTGGCTGGACATACTATAGAGCAAGTTAATGTGTACAAATATTTGTGTGTGTGGGTTGATGATAAGCTGAGCTTCACTGTGCATGTGGAGAACTTGATAAGGAAGCTCAAGCTGAAAATTGAATTTTATTACCGGCATAAGGCTTGTTTTTCTTTTGAGGCCAGGAAGGAGCTGGTACGATGTACATTACTGTCGGTTTTAGATTTTAGTGATGTTATATATATGCAGGCCTCAGCCACTACCCTGAGAGCACTTGATTCAATGTATCATGCAGCCCTCAGGTTCATTACAAATCAGACACGTCTAACACATCATTGTGATCTCTACAGCGCTGTTGGCTGGTCGTCATTGACCTTGCATAGGCTTAAACACTGGTATACACTGATTTATAAGGCCATATTGGGCTAAATGCCATTTGATCTCTGTTCTTTTTTGGTCAGGTCAGTAAATAAATATCAATTATGGTCCCATTCTGATTTGCTTCTAACAGTACCAAAAATTAGAACAGGACATGGTAGAAATAGTTTTAGTTACTTAGCTCCGTGGTCCTGGAATTCTGTCATGAACATTTGAAAATGTGATGATCTAGTTTCGTTGGTGGAGTTTTAAACACTTGATTGATGTATATATCATAGAAGAGTGTAATTGTTTTTAGGCCAGCTGTTTTTAGTCAAGATGTTTGTGTTTTTAATGTACAATGTTTTTGTTGTACTGTATGTGTATTTATAGTTTTGTTTAATGTTGCGTTAGTGTATGTACGTTTTTTAAAATCTGAAACCTTGTTCCCCCTGCTGCTATTGGACCAGGTCTCTCTTGGAAAAGAGAGATTGTCTCAATGAGAAAAATCCTGTATAAATAAAGGTAAAATATATATATCTTTTTTTTTTAAATGAGTGGGCTAAACAAACGGTCAAATCATTTGAAAATACAACAGTTCTTCTTAAGAATGATTTACATTTAAATATTAAAGAACAACTGTTGTATTTTCAAATGATTTGACCGTCAACCGTCATGCTCTTCAATGGTATCTTTATCTTGTCCATTTATTGAAAAACATACTTTTGGAGTTGTAAGATCAATGTGGACAATCTACCCAAATAATGTGCATAAAATCCAGTCTCATTGCTATGAAACCATTTTTTATCTGCTGCGTTCTTGCATTTGTTCTATCCCTACAACCCCCTCATGTAGAAACAAACATGAATGTATTTTATTTTGGCAACACATGGGCACAAATTACAAGATCATTCAGTCATTTTTTTTTTGAAGTTTTTACTACAGTGCAAAATGTTCAGTCCACAAAAAACTTAAACCATTATAATTGATGTACTGGGTAATATATAAAATACCATTCTTTCATACCATCCTTTCTAAATACCAATCATATCTACAGTTAATAGTATTTTAAGAGATGACCGTCTCAGTTCCTAGAGCCCTATGGCAACCTCAAGCGTCAGTAACAAGTGCAATAGGGCAAAGTGCAATTTATCTCTTTCACTCTCCTATATTCTCTCCCCCTTTTTGTTTCCCCTGCCCCTCCATTTCTTTCCCTCCCTCTTTCACTCAGGTCTGGACACAGAGGATACCCCTCTTTTGGTCTCTGCCGACGACTTCAACCAAGCATTGGATTGCCTCAAACCGTCCGTCTCTGAACAAGAGCTTCTCAAATAAACTCATTCAGCAGAAACTCACTGCAAAATAACCAAGCCAAGTGCCATCAAGTATGGGGCTAAGTTATTATCTTCTGCATGCACTACTTTACCACAAGCGTGTATTCCTCAAGAGTTTTGGCTCTGCAAAAAACTGGGGTGTGAAGTTCTTCCTTTTCTCTGTCATTGAGTCCAAGGGACTAAACTTCCTTGTCATTTAGTCCAATGGACCAAACTAGTACACAACCTAATTAATGCACAATATTGTATGTGGATCACATTGGTACAGTTTGCAATTTGCACAGTCAATCTGAACAGTCAATGTAAGGTTAGTGCTGTATATTTATAACCACTAGTTTCTGAATTGAGCTTAAGCTTCATACCTTGGTAGTGTTAATGGCAGCAACAAATGCATATGAGTTGTTCAAATGAAAACTACTATATCCATGGTCCTCCGGGACTAAAGTTGGGACATCACTTTCCTATATTCTCAAAGTGACACTAATGCTGCTGTTCTGTTTTGTTTCTCTATTCTCACCGGAGTTACTAGCCATATGTGTTGTCCATTAATTGCAAAGTTGTCTCTTACTGAGTCTTGCATTTCAACAGGATGTTCCAAATCTGTGGTTTATTTTTTTCAATGCTTCCACAACCTGAACTGTTTTGAATGCTGGTTTATTTTACAAGCCATCCTTTCAGAGACTCGTTTGAGCAACAATAGACCCAGCCAAGCCATTAACAATTCAAATAAAAACAACTAATATAATGGGTTGATGGAAAACCAGCATACTCAACAGTTCTCCTAGACCAAGTTTTGGGTAACACTGATTGGTGCAGAGTTCCCTTCCACCCTGTAGATCATTTGCATAAAATAAAGTAATAAAAAAAAAGGTGCATTTTGTAAGTACAGTTTACAGAACAAATACACATGGAAACAAAGCTACTGTGTATTAATCCATGAGAATGTATCCGGGTCACACTTTATTAAGTTGTCAGTTGATTGTTTTAAGAAGTCATAATTTATTACAGCATGAGTAACAAAGCTGATGTTCCACTGAGTGACACATTGTTGGGGGAATTTCAATGTGTATGGTTCAAATCAAAGTGGAGCTTGAACTAGAGTTTAGTAATTCTCTGCTATAATTGACTATTTCAATTTTTGTCCTTTGTGAAGATTGTGGAACGAAAGTTAATGTATTTACATGTGAAATGGGCTAACTTAGTATAAAGTGTAACCATGATAAATTAACAATATCATTTATAATATTCAAAGATTGCTATCACTGTCAAAAATTATACTTGTATTTTGGTATGGTGAGACATTGTGCTTTCCATCTCATGGTAGCAAAAATGACAATGATTACAAAAGTAAGAAAGTAAGACAAACAAATCTATAAAATTGTGAATTGTGTTAACTATAACTTTCAAATGGTGCAAACTTTTTTTTCTAGGCAGGTTAAGTAATTGTGATGTTTATGTCATTAATTATCTGATTTTAAAAAGTATCACTCGGGTTGGTAAAATAAACTTTACCAAAATATGAACTTGCTTTACTTTCCAATAAAGCCTTTCCAATTATTGAAACCTTTCCAATAAAGAATACATTGCAGGGCATATGATCTTTTAAGCGGTTTATTTTATGAGACCTGATTTGTGAAAGCTTGTCATTCACCTAAATACAATAGGCAATGTAGTAAGAAAATATGTTTGGCAATAAATTTTTTTTTGTAAATGTCCTGTCCATGGCACTGTAAAGTAGGCTTTATGAATTGAGTGTAATAGTGTTGCCTTGAATTGTCACCTATTTGTAAAGGAATACAAGCATTTTGCTACACCCGCAATACATCTTCAAAATATGTGTATGTGACCAATACAATTAGATTTTTGAATGTTTACCTCAAGGTTTAACCTCTTTTTTTCATTTTAAGTCACTTGGATGGTTTATTTAGAATAAAGAAAAAGGATGGGTCAGATTGTTAATGGTGACCCTTTCATTGGCCCAGAGTTGCATTAATGGTGACCCTTTCATTGGCCCAGAGTTGCATTAATGGTGTGTACCTACTGTGGGTTTAGATATTTGCACCTGCTAGCCACAGAGAGGCACTATTTTCTTATTCACCCACTCAAACACAAATTTGCTTATGTGAAACAAATCATTCTCTGACTGGAAAATATCTATCCTAAGAACACAGCGATAGTTCTGTTAAACTAAATGTATGCCACTGGATGTAAATAATGTACAAGTCACACTCATTGTACTATAATGAACCATAACAAATTTGCATTTGAAGAGATATACAAATGGGTGTGTAGGAGAAGATCTCGATTAATCAGGGGGTCTAGATCTCTGTTGCAGGTCCCTTGTTTTCACAAAATACACTAAACCCCTTTTCTGTTTGCTTTGGCTTTTAGTTCGTTGCTTTGACAAAGATTCAAAACGTAGTTCTTCCATGTCTTCGTCTTTCATATCTAACTCAGGTGGGGAGATCCTCTTTGCCAAAGCCTCAACTGAAATGCGGCATTCGATTGCAGGTTCTGTAAGACAAAGAGCAGAGCAAAGTGTTTTCAATTTGATCATAATTAGTATTTTGACAAATGAACTGACTAATTGCTATAACAGGCCTATATAGTTCAATATTAATTTAGATACGGTAACCATAATGTATCAAGATAATACAAAAAGGAAATGGAAAAAACAAAGGACACAATTTGGTTAGTTAGGCAATTGTAAATTATCCAATATATCCAGGTTGAAATATGCTGACCGCTTCCAATGGGAAATTATGAATTACAGAGGCAACAGACCAGATCAATAGTGTGCCACTAGCATTGGAGTTTATGCTGCTGGTGGGAATTAAGTTCTTAAGAGGCTATCTGATTGGTCCTGTACATTAGATCTTATAGCCAAGCAAAAATCTGACATGTAGGTTGGGGGGGGGGCTGACCTTTTGAAGCCTTCAAAATGATTTACTTAACTACTGCACCCCATCTTATCTTCACTATGCTGTAGTGTAGTGTTATCCTATCCTAGAGACTATAGCTGTATTCAGAATTACATACTCGCTATGACTACAACATAGTATGTTTGGCTGCAGTGTACGAAGTATGCAGGGTAGTATGTTTATTTAAGTATGGTTGACAGATCAGGATGTCATACAACATTTGCCCCAAAATGTAATAACAGCAAGGAATATCTGATGATGTAAGAATTGCAGCTCTCAAAATTAGATATATTTTCTACCACGGAGGTCGGTCGCACACATGAGTACAGTACCAGAGACTCGAGCAGCAGAGGGCACACATCAAGAGTACAAGCTGAATATGGGGATCAATGGAGATTCTCCAATTCAAGTTTTTGTAAGAGCTTACAAGTAAAGTAAAAATGTTTATGACAACTGGGCCTCAAATGTAAATATGACACTGTAACAATGTTTAGATTTAGCCATGTATCTGTCTATCCCCATTGTATGTTTTAAAACTTGCCTCTGGGAGACACATCAAACGACTGGAAAACTGAATGGGGTACAATGGAGAAAAAAACTATTTTTTTTCATGTTATGGCTAAATCAAAGTGGCTATTTATTGTATGAGATCACTGTACACTATCACAGGAGTGTCCATTTCTATCCCAGAAGGCATTACTGGAGGAAGGGATTGTGGCTAACACCAAAGGTATGCCCTTATTTGTCTCAAATCTGATTGACATATTTAGCAGCCAACACTAATCCTTAATGAGTGATGCGATAGTATTCTGATGTTTGAAATCAAACAGTCATGAGAATGGGACGCTAGTTGTAGCCCAAGCTAGCCTACTAGCAAGGTACTAACTCCAGGTAACTAAGGTAAAATCACAATATTCAAAATAATACTCTAGTGATTTTAGAACAACAGCAACTAGGTGTTGGACTAACATTAGCATTTGCAATCCCGCACGGACTACCTCCGCATATTTATTACCGTATGTAGTATGTTTAGTACAATGTGCATGCTCATGTAGTATGCAAGTATTTAGCATGTAGTTCCCCATTCCGAACATAGCCTATGGTCATGTTGAGTGCCATTTGTTAATTGACATGAGCTGCTGCATTCTGGACTGACCTTAGTTTGTTGATGGTTTCATCATGAGAGCCAATGAGGATAACTTTACAGTAGTCCAGCCTAGATAAAATGATAGCTTGGACCAGTTTTTCAGTGTCCAAGTGGCCGATGCATGATCTGATAAATAGAAAACAGGGTTGGCCCCAAGACTGACCCCTGTGGTACACCAGTAGACTGAGCGAATGGCATATTAGTATCAGTAAACAGTGGTCTGTCGTTGGAGTAAGATTGGAACCTCTGCTGGGTAACCATTCTACAGAATTTCGAGGACAGGAAAGTGTGTTGTGCGCAATTGCTCTTGAGTTCTTTCTCTTTTTTTGAATGGCTGTGAAACCCGACAGGTAGGCATCACAGAACTCTAATTATTAAGCCGAATATGAACTACTTTGTGTACAGTTAAAAATATCTAGTCACACTATACATCAACAAGTATAACACATTATGCAAAACTTCTCAGAAGCATGTTTGGCCTCCTTATGTCTTATATAATCTAGTAATGATCCTGACAAAATGTTGTCACTTGAAGATCTGATACATAAATAGACATTGCAAACCTTATAATAACACATCTCAATGGCTCCTACATGCTTATATCAAGTTATAAAGAATTTTCACTGTCAGCTTTAAATCAAGTGTTACTGTGTATCCCTTTAGAAATTAATTTATGATTAGTATTAACAGTTTCTATTAAGTGTCAGAAGACTGCACACAACACACTCTCATTTCCTTAGACCAAAAACTGTTCCTCAACCTCAACTGTTGGGGCTGGGTATCTTTTGTAACGGGTATAATTATTAAGAATAATCCGTTTTGATGGGAGGGGAGGGAGTTTATTCTTACATCCAACACTAGCCATATTTACCGCTTACGTGGCCTTTGCTACTTTCGTGCGCTTCATCCTTTTCCTCCGCATGAGGGTCACCTGAGGCCTTTTCAACCCCGCAATGAGCAGCAGCAGTCTGGGCCGGGACTTGGTGAGCCAGCTTCTCAGTAGCGTCCCCTTGGGAAACCTAGGGGAATGGCAACAGCTTAATCCACTAGTTTATACAGCACCATTATATAAGCACGGTGTACATGATATGACCGCTAACTTCTTGACTGTTACTGACTGCATGACTGACTATATCTGCACTAGAGGTTGTCCATTGTTATAGTAATGCCATAATACAGGAGAAGAAAATTATCTCATACAGTCATGCATGCCATTTCTCTGTTGAGGATTTCTCTTTGAAGCGTGTCTCACCATGTTAATAACTCAAACCTCACCAACTATTACTGGTTCCGAATTTAACATCTGGTCAATACATGGAAAGAGATGGTCAATACTCTTTTAGGCTTGAAGGTGAAATGCTCGTTTTCTTTCTTTTAGACAGTATTGACCTAGATCATTGCACAGATAAAATGCGCAATCATTCAGAAGTACCGATGTCAATAACAAATTGGCCCCCAATTTTGCAATCATATTTACTTAATCATTCATCCTGAGTAAAGGCCCTGCTGCCAGTTAATGGATTTGAAATTAACATGATTGGATCTTCTTTCACATAATCATATTGTGATCCTGAAAACTCACTAATGTTGAAGATAAGTAATACCCCTTTGTCAATTATCTGCAGCCCTTCAGGTGAGACTATACAGCAAGCAGCTAACTTGCAATTTTGATCAAGATGTGATCTCAAGCCAAATATACTGTTAGCGTGATTTAACATATATATTACATTACATAACCATAAAAGGTATTTGCTAGGCTGCAAAGTGTGGGTGTCCCTTTCTGTGTTGTACTTGTTTAGTTGCCCCCAATGAACTTGTCTGTGCATGTGATTATGCAAAGAACATACTATGCACAATGTGGCTGACATAACCTGAACTATTGACCTTTATGTGACCAACACTCTTGGGTTTACCGTAAAGTTACGGAATGCCTATGCAGACACATCAATCTCATCTCCTCTGAAACCTATGTCACCAGCCTTTTTTCCCGTATGAATTTTAGACTAATACAATATTATTTTCTTGCTTATCCTTAAAAAATGCACAGCTTAAACACCTGAATACTTGGAGGAAACACAGTGTGTTACTATGGCATCTAAATTGCACTCACTTGTGGCAGGCTTCCATAAAGTAAGCCTGAAAAAGAAACCAGAACAGTACCTCAACTAGTAAAACTCCTCACCGAAGCACCATAGCAACCTTCTTACGCCGAGTGTCGTACCCCTCGCAGCCCCAGTTCTGACTGCTGAGCATGATGGAAAATATACAACTTTCAATTGTTCGACTTTTGCTGGTCGAGCGCGGCTAAACTGGTCAGAGAGAAATCTAGCAATGTTTAGATGTGGTAGGGCCTTGTTGAAGCCATTGTTGTCACTCTGCGGGCTTGATGTTAAATGTACCGAGAGCAACGTTGTTTGTTCAGTGCACCCATCCCCGCTCCCTCTTCCCCTCACCATCACCATTTTTCATTAGCTTTATGGAAAGAGGATAGATTTCCCCTTTCTCTGTCCTCTCAAGTGGTACAAGGTTAGGAGATGGGGTGTCTTCAATTCAAAATGAGTTGTTTAATTTTTCAGTGTCCTAACGCTTCAGGAGCCTCTTCCGATATCATGTTTTATTGAAGCCTATGTGCGAACCCTCTGAACTGTTGTTGATCTCTTCATGACATCTAGGTAAGTGTCTCTGGTCGTTTCAAGTAGTTGTCCTTGCTCAAAGTGTCAGAAATCCAAAACATTTCACCAACAAGTGCGAAAAAATATTTTCGTCTTCCATTCATTTCTTCACTTAGAACATTCCTTGTTGATAATGGATATTTCCACACCCTTCTATTTCCACATTATACATCCAGTTTGTCCTTTCTGCTCTGATAGTGCCCCCTCTCAACTTGCAAGTGTGAGGAGATTGCTATTATGCAGTTTACATCTCCACCCCCCAACCTGAGAGCTGAAATCTTGCCATTTTGTTACTGACCAGTCCCGAGTCAGGTAAGCCAGATAACAGACGTTATTCTCTCCTGTCCGCCCTGTAGCAACTAGCAAGAGGAGCTCACTTTAGTGTCTGTGCAAATCCTAAAGCATTTACCTAATCACCAACCAGGCTGTCACTGTCACTCTTAGCAAATGTTCTTCAATAGCATTAAAAATGTTCCTCATTGGTAGCTAAAGAACCATTCATCCAAAAATGATTAATACACAAGTGGTTTCTTTTTTCAATTCCAAACACTGATAAGAGTTCAAATACAGTTATAGCCAAATGGTGGCCCTAAAATATCTATTGAGAATACCTTTTCAAAGTAGAACATACCATAGTCTGTGTTTGGCATGAAAACTACCCAATACCACCATTACTTTCTTACAAGTTATTAGCACTTGCCTTAAATACATCAGGAGTTGAGAGGGTCTTACTCCTGAGCAATAGTTAAGAGTTCAAGTATTAAAATGGAGGTGAGACACTCCAATTGCTACCATATCCACACCCAAGCTACCTCTCGTTAAAGCCACACAGTCAACTTCCACTCTTCTTTCGGCACACGACTTACAGTACTCGCCTAAAGTTCCTACCTCTGGAGGAATAACAAACGGAAAGCAGTCCTTACCAATTGACCCCACACATTTGTTAGGTTATGCCCCCCGCGTCCCTGCAAAGGCACATATATGATCCCGATAGAGTTTTTTTCCTCTCAAACTAGAAGGTTCAACCAGGATGCAAAAACAAATCTGCTAAATAATAGGAGGCCATGAACTCCACGGGGTAGTCAGGGAGGGGGCTTTAAAAAGGAGGGTCCACTCAGCAATTCTCACTGCAAACAGCAACGGATGATCCCGGCCAGCCAGCCAATCGGGGTCGACCACATGGGCCCAGTTGCCATGACATCCGGCACTTGACCAATATAAAAAGCACAACCATTGGACAATGTATAAAGAGGTCAGCCAAACTGTCAGTTGGATCATCTAACTTAAGTTCACTTACAATCGGAATCTTTGCTTTTCTGGTGGAAGAATATCTGACCATTAATTTCCAACACCGTTATTATTGCACTTTCACTACATTCTTTATTCCGGGGGAAATATTTGACTAAAATGTGCTCTACTGGCTCAAAAGCGACACAAACACTTAGACAAAGCATATTTAGAACCCACCATGCTCATGACACCTTTTGTTAGTCCACCTTGTGCATTTAGTAATAGAAACCGCTGTAATTGTAGTGGCTACATAGTGCTCTCTAGAGGGAGCTGTGGCTTCAGCCAATACTTAATGAGATGCAGGAAATGGCAGGAGTGGGAGGAGTAGGACTGTAATGGCATGCTTAGTTGACAGTCTGCACAGCTCAGGACAGACCCCTGTTTTGGCACTGCAAAGATTGCCCAAGAAGAAGAAGGGGGAGGAGGGTGGAAGACCTGGCACTGCATTGCAGATCATCAAACGAGAGGGAGGGAGGGAGAGCTGGGATTTCCAGAGGGATACTGTGTGATTCCCTGTTGTAAATCTTCAGAATATCAAATATGCCAGTCTAATGGCTCCTCTCACCCACTGCAGTTTAGTGTGTTAGGGTATGAATTTCAATTTGTCTTAATATGACAATGAAATTAATTGTATCATTATTTGTAGTTGTCTTTGATTTAATAATTTACCCTCAATTATCCAGAGTAATTACCCTGATTATAATGGAACCTTGACTGACTGATCCTTAAACACTTCACACATGGTTAAGTAAAGTGTGAAGCCTTTATACAGTTAATTCGGAAAGTATTCAGACCCCTTGACATTTTCCACATTTTGTTACGTTACAGCCTTATTCTAAAATGTATAAATAAACATATAAAAAACATTTAAATAAGTATTCAGACCCTTTGCTATGAGACTCAAAATTGAGCTCAGGTTCATCTTCTACCCATTAATCATCCTTGAGATGTTTCTACAACTTGATTGGAGTCCACCTGTGGTAAATTCAATGTATTGGACATGATTTGGAAAGGTTCTCTGTCTATTTAATGCCCCACAGTTGACAGTGCATATCAGAGCAAAAACCAAGCCATGAGGTCGAAGGAATTGTCCATAGAGCTCCCGAGACATGATTGTGTCGAGGCACAGATCTGGGGAAGGGTACCAAAACATTTCTGCAACCTTGAAGGTCCCCAAGAACACAGTGGCCTCCATCATTCTTAAATGGAATACGTTTGGAACCACCAAGACTCTTCCTAGAGCTGGCCGCCCGGCCAAACTGAGCAATCGGGGAAAAGGGCATTGGTCAGGGAGGTGACCAAGATCCCGATGGTCACTCTGACAGAGCTCCAGAGTTCCTCTGTGGAGATGGGAGAACCTTCCAGAAGGAAAACCCTCTCTGCAGCACTCCACCAATAAGGCCTTTATGGTAGAGTGGCCAGACGGAAGCCACTCCTGAGTAAAAGGCACATGACAGCCCACTTGGAGTTTGCCAAAAGGCATCTAAAAGAACTCAGATCATTACAAACAAGATTCTCTGGTCTGATGAAACCAAGCTTGAACTCTTTGGCCTGAATGCCAAGCGTCAAGTCTGGAGGAAACCTTGGACCATCCCTACAGTGAAGCATGTTGGTGGCAGCATCATGCTGTGGGGATGTTTTTCAGCGGTAGGGACTGGGAGACTAGTCAGGATCGAGGGAAAGATGAACAGAGCAAAGTACAGAAGGATCCTTGATGAAAACCTGCTCCAGAGCGCTCAGGACCTCAGACTGGGGCTAAGGTTCACCTACCAACAGGACACCAACCCTAAGCACACAGCCAAGACAACGCAGGAGTGGATACGGGACAAGTCTCTGAATGTCCTTGAGTGGCCCAGCCAGAGCCCAGACTTAAACCCGATCTAACATCTCTGGACAGACCTGAAAATAGCTATGCAGTGACGCTCCCAATCCCGATCTGCAGAGATGAATGGGAGAAACTCCCCAAATACAGGTGTGCCAAGCTTGTAGCGTCATACCCAAGAACACTCAATGCTGTGATCACTGCCAAAGGTGCTTCAACAAAATACTGAGTAAAGGGTCTGAATACTTATTGTAAATGTGATATTTCCAAAATGTCTAAATACTGTTTTTGCTTTGTCGTTATGGGGTATTGTATGTAGATTGATGAAGAAAATTGTACAAAACAGGAACACCTTCCTAATATTGAGTTGCACCCAATTTTGCCTTCAGAACAGTCTCAATTCGTCAGGGCATGGACTGTACAAGGTGTCAAGCGTTCCACAGGGATGCTGGCCCATGTTGACTCCAAAGCTTTACACAGTTGTGTCAAGTTGGCTGGATGTCCTTTGGGTAGTGAACCATTCTTGATTCACACAGGAAACTGTTGAGCGTGGTGGTATAGGCCAAATAAGAGCTTTATAAGAGCTAACTTCAGCAGCAAACCTCCTTGGTGCTCACAGTAATGAATGAGACTTGAAATAAATGATAATGTAGGTTATCTAGGGAAGTTACTGTAAAGGGGGAAAAAATGAATCCAAAGTACAAAATAATTTAATATGAACATTTTACACATTTTACAAATACTTATCTTTTGACAGTATGTGAATAGAATAACATGTTCAGTGCATTTTAGAAAGTATTCATACCCCTAGACTTTTTCCACATTTTGTTGTTACAAAGTGGGATTCAAATGGATTTAATTGTTATTTTTTCTCAACGATCTACACAAACTATTAAGTATAAGATTTTTTTTACCATTTGTAAATAAAAATGAAACACTAATATCTTGATTAGATAAGTTTTCCCATGTTGAGAGCTTCAAGTTCCTTGGTGTCCACATCACCAACAAACTAACATGGTCCAAACACACCAAGACAGTCGTGAAGGGGGCACGACAAAGCCTATTCCCCCACATGAGACTGAAAAGATTTGGCATGGGTCCTCAGATCCTCAAAAAGTTATACATCTGCACCAGAGAGCTTGCATCAGTGCCTGGTATGGCAACTGCTCGGCCTCCGACCGCAAGGCACTACATAGGGAAGTGTGTATGGCCCAGTACATCACTGGGGCCAAGCCTCCTGCCATTCAGGACCTCTATACCAGGCGGTGTCAGAGGAAGGCCCTAAAAATGTTCAAAGACTCCAGCCACCCTAATCATAGACTGTTCTCTCTGCTACCGCACGGCAAGCGGTACCCGAGCGCCATGCCTAGGTCCGAAAGGCTTCTTAACAGCTTCTACCCCCAGGCCTTAAGACTCCTGAACAGCTAATCAAATGGCTACCCAGACTATCTGCAGTTACCCCCCCCCCCCCCCCCCCCCCCCCCTTACATTGCTGCTACTCTCTGTGTATTATCTATGCATAGTCACTTTAACTCTACCTACATGTACATATTACCTCAATTACCTCGACTAACCTGTGCCGCCACATATTGACTCTGTACCGGTACCCCCTGTATAGAGCCTCACTATTGTTATTTTACTGCTGCTCTTCAATTATTTGTTATTTAGATTTTTTACTTAAAACTTATTTTCTTAAAACTGCATTGTTGGTTAAGGGCTTGTAAGTAAACATTTCACTGTAAGGTCTACCTACACCTGTTGTAATTCGGCGCATGTGACAAATACAATTTGATGTTAGAATCACAATTTTGGCAGCGATTACAGCAGTGAGTCAATCTGGGTATGTCTCAGCTGTCCACACCTGGATTGTGCAACAATTTTCAAAAATGTTCAAGCTTTGTCAAATTGGTTGTTGATTATTGCTAGACAACCATTTTCAGGTATAGCCATAGATTTTCACGCAGATTTAAGTCAAAACTGTAACTTTGCCACTCAGGAACATTCACAGTCTTCTTGGCAAGCAACTACTGTAGATTTGGCCTTGTGTTTTAGGTTATTGTCCTGCTGAAAGGTGAATTCATCTCCCAGTGTCTGGTGGAAAGCAGACTGAACCAGGTTTTCCTCTAGGATTTTGCCTGTGCTTAGCTCCATTCCATGTATTTCTTGTTTTGAAAAACTCCACAGTCCTTAACGATTACAAGCATACCCATAACATAATGCAGCCACCACTATGCTTGAAAATATGGACAGTGGTTCTCAGTAATGTTATATAAAAAAAATGTAATTTAGCAGACGCTCTTTTTCAGAGTAACTTACAGGTGCAAGCCTAAAGTGCCTTGCTCAAGGGCACATTTTTCACCTGGTCAGCTCAGGGATTCGAACCATGCGACCTTTAAATTACTGGCCCAACTCTCTTAACCTCTAGGCTACCTGCAGTTGTATTGGATTTGCCCCAAACATAACACTTTGTATTCAGGACAAAAAGTTAATCGCTTTGACACATTTTTTTGCAGTATTACTTTTACAATATTTACTTTACTGCATGTTTTGGAATATTTTTTTATTCTGTCAATTAGGTTATTACTGTGGAATAACTACGTGTTGTTGATCCATCCTCAGTTGTTTTCTCCTATCACAGCCATTAAACTCTAACTGTTTTAAAGTCACCATTGGCCTCATGGTGAAATCCCTGAGTGGTTTCCTTCCTCTCCGGCAACTGAGTTAGAAAGGACGCCTGTATTTTTGTTGTGACTGGGTGTATTGATACAACATACACTTCTTTGTGAGGCATTGGAAAACCTCCCTGTTCTTTGTGGTTTAATCTGTGTTTGAAATTCACAGCTTCGACTGAGGGACCTTACAATTATCTGTATGTGTGGGGTACAGAGAGGAGGTAGTCCTTCAAAAATCATGTTTAAAAACTATTATTGAACACAGAGGGACTTTAGCATATTTTTACTCCTGAATGTATTTAGGCTTGAAATAACAAAGGGGTTGAATACTTATTGACTCAAGACATTTCAGCTTTTCATTTTTGTAAACATTTCTAAAAACATAATTCCACTTTACAGGGGTATTGTGTGTAGGCCAGTAACAAAACAAATCTACATTTAATACATTTTAAATTCAGGCTGTAACAACAAAATATGGAAAAAGGCAAGGGGTGTGAATACTTTCCTTACTATTCATTATTAGTCCTTACAATTCGTTATTAGTATTCCTTCAAATCTGAAATTCCAGAACAGTGCACACAGGATCTTACAGTTTTAAGGTCAAGTACAAACATTGTGGTGTAATCATGCACACAACAAACAAGGCTGCAGGAAAGACATACTGTAGAAGATGCAAAAAAATAATAATTTAATCCAATAATTTGTTTACTAATTTCAATTATTGGTGTTATTCCATGAATAACAAATGTGTACTCAAGGCAACCCGAGGTCAAGTTGGTCAGTTAATAAAAGTAATAGAAAGGGATGCTGATTCATTTTCTGTCTTTTAGAATTGCTCAAGGAAAATACATTCAGATGCAGTTCTCATGCATTGACTACAATGGGTCTTTAACTGACAAAAGTGCAACTGTGAGAATGTCCTCATTATGTTCCTTATACATAAATCTGTAAATGCCACACACTCAGGTGCAAAACTATTAGCACCCTTGATAAAGATTAGCAAAAAAGACTGTATACAGTGCATTCGGAAACTATTCAGACTTCTTTACTTTTTCCACATTTTGTTTAAGGATTTTTTCCTTATTATACAATGGATAACATTTGAAAATGGTTTAAATACCCCACAATTAAAGCAAAAACAGTTTTTTAGAAATCTTAGCAAATGTATTAAAAATATAAAACATAAATAACGTATTTACATAAGTATTAAGACCCTTTGCTATTAGACTCAAAATTGAGCTCAGGTGCATGCTGTTTCCATTGATCATCCTTGAGATGTTTCTACAACTTGGAGTCCACCTGTGGTCACTTCAATTGATTGGACATGATTTGGAAAGGCACACACCTGTCTATATATAAGGTCCCACAGTTGACAATGCATGTCAGAGCAAAAACCAAGCCATGAGGTCAAAGGAATTGTCCGTAGTGCTCAGAGACAGGACTGTGTCGAGGCACAGATCTGGGGAAGGTTACAAAAACATTTCTGCAGCATTGAAGCTCCCCAAGAACACAGTGGCCTCCATCATTCTTAAATGGAAGAAGTTTAGAACCCCCGAGACTCTTCCTAGAGCTGGCCACCCGGCCAAACTGAGCAATCGGGAGAAGGGCCTTGGACCTCGTGACCAAGATCCCGATGGTCACTCTGACAGAGCTTGAGTTCCCCTGTGGAGATGGGAGAACCTTCCAGAAGGAACACCATCTCTGCAGCACTCCACCAATCAGGCATTTATGGTAGAGTGGCCAGACAGAAGCCACTCCTCAGTAAAAGGAACATGACATTCATCATGACAACATGATGAAACCCAGCTTCAACTCTTTGGCCTGAATGCCAAGCGTCACGTCTGGAGAAAACCTGGCACCATCCCTATGGTGAAGCATGGTGTTGCCAGCATCATGTTGTGGGGATGTTTTTTAGCGGCAGGGACTGGGAGACTAGTCAGGATCGAGGCAAAGATGAACAGAGCAAAGTACAGAGAGATCCTTAATGAAAACCTGCTCCAGAGTGCTCAGGACCTCAGACTGGGGCGACGGTTATGAGAGCAAAACTACAAGATTATGTTATAATACTGTTATTGCATAAAATGGTTGTTTTTTGCAACAGAATAGGGTTCTTAGAACTCTAATGTGTCTGTGTGAACTGAGAGTGGGCCTCTGGGGCTTAATGCTGATAGTAGATTTACGATGCCTTAGGTGATAAACCTAACAAGCCACATTCCATTCATGTGAGGAAGATTGCTCAAGTCTGACTGGAAGGTACGAGGGAGAGATGGCTCGGGTATGGATAATGATGAAGGGAACCTTGTTTTGGGGGCCAGACTCTGGTTTCCACACAATGAGAACAGTCTTTACAGTAGATAGTCTGCTGTGAATTATTAATTTCTTTCATACAAATCCTAACCATGTGACCCATTCCACACATCTGTTGTTTGTCATGTAGACTAGGTATCTTTGCTATAAAAAATAGCTGTGCATCAGTGCTCCCCATCCAACCTGACAGAGATTGAGAGAATCTGCAGAGAAACATCTGTAGAAACTCCCTAAACACAGGTGTGCCAAGATTGTAGCATCATACCAAAGAAGACTCAAAGTTTTAATCAGTGCAAAAGATGCTTCAACAAAGTACTGAGTAAAGGTTCTGAATGCTTAAGTAAATGTGATATTTCAGTAGTCTTTTTATACATTTGCAAACATTTCTAAAAAACATTTTTTGCTTTGTCATTATGAGGTATTGTGTGTAGATTGAAGAGGGGAGGAAAAAACGATATAATCCATGTTAGAATAAGGCTGTAACGTAACAAAATGTGGAAAAAGTCAAGGGGTCTGAAAACTTCCCAAGTGCACAGTAAATATTTTTTTACATTTATTTTTCTACTAATACAATTGCACAGAGAAAATATATATTTAAAAAAGATACAGTTCAAAATGATTGGAACCGCTAAAGATTCTTATAAAAACAAACAAAATCTGCATTAACATTCTACTTTTTAAATTAATCTCAGTTTAAATAACTGTATTGTGGTCTTCCATGGCTCCCTGTTTACTTCTAAAATGAGGTAACACACATGTAAATGTATCATCAATCGCCATGGGAAAATGCGAAAAACTCACAACAGGAACAACAAATAGCTTAAAAAACAAATATCCCACTTACCACTATTATGTCAACAATTAAGAGGTTTAAAACCACTGGAACGGTGGTAAACCTGCCTGATATTGGATGCATGTGTATCTTGTTCCCCACACACAGTAAGGAAGATGGTTTGGGAGGTAAAGAAAAATTGAAGGGCCAAAGTTGGAAAATTATGGAAAACTTCAGGTCACCAAGTAAGTCTTTAAATCTAGAATTAGATGCCACGTCCATGCAAATAGGCTCTTTGGAAGGGTTGCCAGAAAAACTTAATTGAGAGCAACCCACAATGGAAACGCTTGGAGTTTGCATTGGCACTTGGATTGGAACCTGTGCAAATAGAGCTCTTTGGCCACGCACAGGAGTGGTGGGTTTGGCTTCAAAATAAGAATGCATATGCAGAAAATAACCTCATACCTACTTTAAAATATGGTGGTGGATCTTTTGATGTTATGAGCTATTTTGCTTCCACTGGTCCTGGGGCCCTTGTTAAGGTCAACGGCATCATGAACTTTACCAAGTACTGCACTAGGGCATTTTAGCCCAAAAACCTTGTTGCCTCTGCCAGGAGGATGAAACTTGGCCGCAAGTAGCTCTTCCAGCAAGACAATAGCCCCAAGCACATATCAAAATACACAAAGAAATGGTTAATTCACCACAAAATCAATATTTTACAACGGCTCTCTGTCTACGGACTTGAACCCCAATGAAAACCTATGGTTTGAATTGAAGGGGGCAAAGGATATCAATTGAATTGAAGTGACAAAGGATATCAAGGTTCTGGACAGATTCTGTATGGAGAAATGGTCTAAGATCCCTCCCAATGTGTTCTCCAATCTCATAAAACATTTCAGAAAAAGTCTGTGCCGTTATCCACGCAAGGGGGAGGGTGCCGGAGTATATTAAAAACAGGGGGGATCCCCATCTTTTTTTTAGAGAAAACAATTATTTGTTAAACAAAATCTCTTTCTCTGAGCAATTGTAGTATTTGTATTATTTATTTTATACAGTCTTTTTTTGCCCATCTTTATCAAGGGTTCCAATAATTCTGGACCTGTCTGTACAAGTATCTCCTTTTACTCCTTTAACATTGCAATTCAAATGCTAAAGACACAATATAGATGGCAATACTTTGCATATTATATCAACAGTGATGACCCAAAATGCACAAAGGTTTCATAGTTTAGACAAATTCACATTGATTTCTTCCCATAACAATTTAGGATGGATGTTGGTTGAAAAGATGCCATGGTTTCCACCATACATTGAAAGTTCACAATCATGATTTTCCCTTCATTTCCCTTCATTTTAATACCACAAGGAGAGAGCAATGGTGTCAATAACAATGGACATTGTCATTTTAGATATGTGCATCTTCGCTGTGGACATTGTCATTTTAGATATGTGCATCTTCGTTGTGGACATTGTCATTTTAGATATGTGCATCTTCGCTGTGGACATTGTCATTTTAGATATGTGCATCTTCGCTGTGGACATTGTCATTTTAGATATGTGCATCTTCGTTGTGGACATTGTCATTTTAGATATGTGCATCTTCGCTGTGGACATTGTCATTTCAGATATGTGCATCCTCGCTGTTGCTCCACATCAATGCAATAAAATATTATTGCTAATTTCAATTGAGTGCACAGATTTGATGAAAACCTCCTTAAGGTGTTAGTCATTTTACCATGTGAGAAGTGTGACCAAATTAAAACTAAAACGAATCCAATTGAAAATATATTAGACAACAAATGCGTTATTTATGCGGTTTACAGTTTGAACCCCTACAAAAGTAGATCGATGGAATATCGCACAGAATGTACCTCAAGGTGCAGAGATAATCCAGATGTGCATTTTTTAAAATCCAGATTACCCCTATATCTAATAATAATAATAATAATATGGTAAGAAAATCCCTCACTACTCATCTGTACTAATTTAGGAACATCTTACTGCCCAAGTCTTCACAAAAACTCTCTCACAATTTTGCGACACCGCAGCCAGCTCCTGGATGAATTCTAGGATGCATTCACTTCATGTTCCATAGACCAATGTTTCACAACTCCATTTCGAGTAACCCCAACAGCACACATTTTTGGTGTAGCTCCGGACAAACTCACCTGATTCAACTCATTGAGGGCTTGATTGTTAACAAGTTGAATCAGGAATCAGTGCTTGTCCGGGGCTACAACAAAAATGTGTATTGTTGGGGGTAATCAGGGACTGGAGTTGGGAAACACTGCATAGACTGCCAAAACATGCAGTGTCAAGATTGTGAGAAGCTGTCGTCCTTATGGGAATTGGGGGATGCTGGTCGTGACATCTCAAAGAAACTGGATGAGTGAGAGGCTTTTCTCGAACTAGAGGCCTTTTTCGATTTTAGTAGTTGAAGCATCTCGGCCAGCTGTGCCTCCACCACCGCCATGCGGCCATTAAGAGACCCGATGTCTCCCCTAAGTTCCTGCTTCAGTTCCAGGAAAGAGGCGTGCATGGTCTGTACGGGTATAGGACAGACAACCAGCTTCCCTTCTGACTGCACAGGGCTCCGGTCCTGCGGAGTGTGGGTGTCACCCACGTTATCTAAGCGCAGGTCGCTCTTAGTAATACCGCTGTCACAAGAGTCCGTCTTCTTGAGAGACATCTCATTATGGGACTTAGTCCTGTCCGGCAAGGTCTCCATGGACTCGGCCTTAGAAACGCTGCTCCACGACTCTGCTTTCACAACAGACTCCTTGAAACGACCCCAGCCCTTTTTGGTCTTTGGCGCAGGCTCTGCGGACTTGCAGCCTATGAGGTTGCCGTTTTGGATGGCAGGGGCATGAAGCATGACTCGGCTAGAGGGCCTGGAGGACAAAGACAAAGATGTGGATGAAGCTGTGGGAGTAGCAGGGCTCTCGGTCACCATGATGATGCTGGTGGAGGCGAGGACCTCATGGACCTTGGTTTGCTCCAGGTGGACAGTGCCCTTCTCCACGTCTGGTGGCTCCCCCTGACAGGTTCGCTCCACTGCCAGTCGCGCCTCCCTCTGCTGCCGGAAGCGCTGGAAGAGGCGACGGACGGGGTGGTCCGGAGGAAGGTTCAGAGGGGCCTCGTTATTCCTCTTGAGCATCTCCTCTTCCTCACGTTTCACATCACTGATCTTCCGGAACACTATCTGTAACAAGAAATCAGAACATCAGGTTGGGATCAAGCCCATCTTAAAATCATTGGGTCCAAAATGACATTTGCTACTCATCTACTCAACCCTTTAAGTATTTTGACTTTAAGTATTTATTAGGACACTTATGACTTAAACATTTCTAAACTGAAGGAAAATAGCATAATGTCCCTAAGCCTCCAACATACACTACATGACCAAAAGTATGTGGACACCTGTTTGTCAAACATCTCATTCCAAATCATGGGCATTAATATGGAGTTGGTCCCCCTTTGGTGCTATAACAGCCTCCACTCTTCTGGGAAGGCTTTCCACTAGATGTTGGAACATTGCTGCTGGGACTTGCTTCCATTCAGCCACAAGAGCATTAGTGAGGTCGGGCACTGATGTTGGGCGATTAGGCACGGCTCGTAGTCGGCGTTCCAATTCATTCTGATAGTGTTCGATGGGGTTGAGGTCAGGGCTCTGTGCAGACCAGTAAAGTTCTTCCACTCCGATCTAGACAAACCATTTCTGTATGGACCTCACTTTGTGCACAGGGGCATTGAAACAGGATGGAAGCACAGAATCGTCTAAAAAGTCATTGTACGCTGTAGCGTTAAGATTTCTCTTTTTACGGGGACTAAAAGGGCATATCCCGAATCATGAAATGTTCTTCGACATGGAGGGTCAGATGGTGGTGATGTCCTAAGAAAGATGTACAGTAATTATTTCATAAAGCTAAAGTGTCGGAACAATAAAGTGTTGGCATTTGGGAATAGTTAATTTGGCACTGACTAACCAGGTTTGACTAATTGAAACCTCTTTCGTGGAGAGTTTGGAAGTGGTAATGTTTAATTAGATCAACTGTAGGTAATATTGTGCAACATCATTACTTTAAACATGTGGAACTGGCACGTTAGCATCGACTAGTAGGCTACTACTCCGAGGACCACCGCTCACTGCCCTAAAAATATCCGTGCGGGTTTTGTTTGTCTCATTCATTTATTTATTTATTACATTTTGAATGGCCAGCTGGAAGCTCACAGGAACAAGAAGTCTGCATTGTGTTTATGTAACACAGTGGTCTTTATTTAGGTGCACTCAGCACAAACACAAAGCAGTAGCGGCAAAAAGTAAAGCAGCTACCCCTCACCATAGTTATTTATCAAGGCAGTGGAAATGCAAAGTGTGACCCCTTTTAAAATGGATGAATATATTGTACCACGTTGAAATCATGGCAGGTGACACATAAAACAATACAAACACATAAATAAGTAATGTTGGGGATAGGAAACATAATCAAAAAGGACAAATCTTATATCGGTCTGCTAATACAAGACTATTGAAGGCCCAGTGCACTAGTTTTGTAAAAAAGAAAAAAAGAAAAAAAGAAAAAAAAGAAAAATAATGTTTTCAAGGGGTTCAAGGGGTGCACCCCTACTTCCCACGGCTATGAGCACAGGTATGGTTTTGAAAGCATTTATTTGAAACCTTGAAATCGTATTAGTCCAACCAAGTAACTGAAATGAATTGGTTTTCTCTTCGCATCAGATGTTTTAGAGTGAAGTGGGTGAGGTTAACATTGACCCAATGCCTATCTAAATGCTTTAAGCAACGCTTTATTCAAACTTGCCAGATTAAGGCGAAGCACGGGTCACAATCAGAACCCAATAACATTCCATCTCAAAGCCTGCAAATGCATCTTTAGCTGTCCGTTCAAACAGAGGTCATCAATGTCTAATACACATTCAGACTCTTCTCCAAAGACTGCTCCAAAAGGCATAGACTATCCCACTGTGCAAATTACATTTGTGTATTCATAAAGCACAATCCCCTGAACAGCCAATCAGATCTTTTGTATTTTTGGCAGACCAGAGAGCTGAGATAACTGCTTGACCTGAGGAAGGATTCAGAATGGCTAAAAAGTAGTGCTGATCGAATAAACAACATCTGTTCAATTATTTTAATTCCCTTTTGTTCATTTTTTTTCTGTGAGCTCAATGCACACATTGCACAGTTTCTCTAGAGATAAATCATATCTAGCCTGAACTGTGCAATGTAGTAGGGAGTTGTAGTTTCCAACAGGCCAATATTTGAAAATAATAAATGGGCAAATATTGTACAATCCATGTGTGCAAAGCTCTGCCAAAGGCGATTCTAACATATTGACCCAGGGGTGTGAATACTTATGTAAATTATTTTTATGTATTTCATTTTCAATACATTTGCTAAAATGTCTAAACATGTTTTCACTTTGTCATTGTGGGTTATTGTGTGTAGATGGGTGATAATCAAATCAATGTAATACATTTTTGTATTAATCCTGCAACACAACAAAATTTGGAAAAGGTCAAGGGGTATGAATACTTTCTGAAGGCTACCTCTCCAGTATCCCTGCACATGTATTGGAACTGACCCAGTATATTGCTAGCTTACAACTCATGTTCTTATTTTTTTTATTTTGTATGTATTTTGTTGTACTTCAATGTTATTTTAGTACTAAATATTGATTACTGCATTGTTGGGTTTTAGAGCTTGCTAGAAAGGCATTTCACTGTACTTGTGTACGTGACATTAAGATGTAACTTTTATTTTCACGACGGTCTTCATCCATAACCATTCGTTTATACGGTAATCGTGCCTGCTCTACAGCTGTAGAGTTCCATCTTCAACAAATTACAGCGCTACAATTACTCACCTGTAATATGTCTAAATCATGGCTACAAGAGGTCGCCACATTGCCCATACCTGTCTCCATTTTTATCTGTCTCTAGGAATGTGGCAGATTCATTCAGTTAATATTAATTTGTTCATGACCATGATAGTATTTGAGATTCAGTACGGCGAACGAGAAAATGGGTCCATAGTCCATGTAGTGACAGATCAATCTCAGTATCTCGTGTTAGTAGTAAGACCTTTCTCAGATCATGATTACATGTGGTCATACAGACTGCAGAGGCTTTCCCAGAATCATTTTGACGTTAACCATGTGATCAATATCTTTATTACCCTAGTCGTTTTCATTTAGCCGTTTCACCTGGTGAAATTGAATCGTGACAATGGATTAACATATATGAAGAACAAGAGAGTAGTTGGTACATAATGCTTTGTAGAGTGGATTATTGTAGCTACTTGTTTAATGTTATGAAACAGTTGGTCATGAAATCATGTAAATCCATGTGTTATTAGGAAATACAGCACAAATAATGTTGTCCACCAGATTATTGGATTAGATTTAGATTCGATTTAGACTTGTATCCCAGACCTGTATCCCACATTTCTCACAAGATCAGTAATATTGGCCGAAACTTCACCAGGAAAATCTCCGTAGAGTTTCTTAATAGAGATATATTCGATTGGTGAAAAAGACATAAGAACTTTATAGAGTAGAGGGATTATTTTTGTAAATCCTGGTGTGTAATGTCAAAAGATTTGTCCTGTGAAGCGACTGCAGAGGACGCAATATGGGTTATTGCAGGTGGAAGACCAGCACTGTGCCTCCTCAAGCGAGTCAGGGTCATTTCTCACACAGGAGATCGTTATTGCACAGTGCGGCAGAACGGGTCCCATGCAGCAGGGCTGGGTTTCAGATCGATCAGGGGAAGGGAGAGGCCATGAGAGGGATAGAGACAACGAAAGGGAAATAAAGAGGAGAAAAAGATCATGGGAAGAAGAGAGAGACTGATGATGACAGACAATACCCACCTAGTGTTTAATGAGCCTAGTGTGGAGAGGTGGTACACATAGGATTCAGTGGAGGCTGCTGAGGGGAGGACGGATCATAGTATTGGCTGGAACGGAGCGAATGGAATTGCATCAAACCATGTGTTTGATGTATTTGCCATTTTTCCACTGATTCCGCTCCAGCCAATAACACGAGCCCGTCCTCCCCAGGTAAGGTGTCACCAACCTCCTGTTATAGGATTTGTCTTTTGATCAAAAAGTTGGTGTTACTTATCTTCTTAATAGTTATGTACTTTGTAGCTGTAGTAGCAGTAGTAGTCATTGTAGCACAACATGGAAGTGGTGGTATGTGGTAGTACTATAGGTACTGTATTGTAGTAGTAAAGTATTGCCCAATACTATACAGTGAGGGAATATGATTGTAGTGTTTTTTTATCAATGTTGGCTGGCTTCCACCATGCTGTGCTGGCAACATTGCCAGGCTCTGCTTTGACTTTGCCTTTAAAGGACAACTGTCTGACATTGGTGGTCAATATTATGAACCCTGAACTATCTGATCAGTCAGTCAGAGAGGTATGGGTTTACCTCTCAAGGGTCTAGTTCTTCTTAAGGCCTTTTTTTTTTTTTACTCCAGTCACCTTTGCTCTTTGTGGATTTGAGGCCCATGCTTTCTTTTTGACCACTTAATTTGTAAAAAGATATACACATGAAAATTAATTGAATGACTGATTACAAATTCCAATTCTTGGTGCATGGACAGTGATCAAACAAGTGACTAATGTCTCTCTGTTGTAACAATATATTCCCAGAGCTTTTGTGTTCATCTATTAATCACTTTTTGTGCAAAGTCCCTTGCTGCTGCACTCAACTGAAATACTGGAGGTCTTTCACACTTCCTGTTTCTCACCTTGACCTTATGAATTCTGGTACAGAAGGGAATAAATGAAAAAAACATCTTCATGGTAAAGCAGAACAGAGAAGAGGATCTGACCATCGCCCTGAAGGAGTTCCCCCACTTACCACCTAGGTTACTTCCCCTTCTGAAAAATCATGTTTTTTTTTTAACTTTATGCAAATCTCAAGGGCCGTGGTTTGTGCAACATGATTTGGAAACAATTAACATCACTAAGGGGCAGTATTTCTAGCCTTAGATCTGTGGGTTTGACAAACATTTTCATGCAAGTCTCTCACTGGCATCAATGAATGATTCACATGAAAGTAATGCATTCTTTTCCATACTTGGAATAGGGCCCCGACAATCTAGATAAAGCATTTATGAATTGTAAACCTTCTTTTACCAGGTAAGTTGATAGAACTGCGAAAAGTTATAGGGGCGAGGATTGAGGTTGAATGAGTCATCCATAACTATTTAATGAATATGATGTAACAGTTAAATAAAGGTGATATTAAAGATTCATGCATATTTGACATCTATCTTGCAGGCACTATAAGACAAGAAGTTGAAAGCAGCTCTCTCGTCAAATGTAACAAATGTATCCACTCGCTGTACTGTATGTTGCTTCGGATAAAAGCGTTTACTAAGTGAAATATTTATATCCACAACCGGTCAAAAGTTTTAAAATGCCTACTCATTCAAAGCTTTTTCCTTATTTTGACTATTTTCTACATTTAAAATATATATATTTTACCTTTATTTAAACAGGTAGGCCAGTTGAGAACAAGTTCTCATTTACAACTGCGACCTGGCCAAGATAAAGCAAAGCAGTGTGACAAAAACAACAACACAGAGTTACACATAAACAAACGTACAGTCAATAACACAATAGAAAAATCTATGTACAGTGTGTGCAAATGCAGAAGAGTAGGGAGGTAAGGCAATAAATAGGCCATAGAGGCAAAATAATTACAATTTAGCATTAACACTGGAGCATTAACACACTTGCAAAAGAGAAAGAGGAAAAGTAACAATATGGGGATGAGGTAGTTGGGTGTGCTTTTTACAGATTGGCTGAGTACAGGTACAGTGATCGGTAAACTGCTCTGACAGCTGATGCTTAAAGTTAGAGAGGGAGATATAAGACATAGAGGGAGATATAAATGACATCGCCGAAGTCAAGGATCGTTATGATAGTCAGTTTTACGAGGGTATGTTTGGCTGCATGAGTGAAGGATGCTTTGTTGCGAAATAGGAAGCCAAATCTAAATTTAATTTTGGATTGGAGATGCTTAATGTGAGTCTGGAAGAAGAGGTTAATGTAGATGTAGAAAATGTAGAAAATTACAACAACAAAAAAAAGAAAAACCCTTGAATGAGTAGGTATTTTTGGCCGGTAGTGTATATTATGCATTTCCCTTCTCTCACCTCAGATTATGCTGCAATGTCAATAGTTGCATTGCTATTTACTTTTTTAAACTAATACATTGACAGCCTTGGAGACTTTTGATCATGTGTCATTAAATTTGGTTTATAAACTTGCATGAAAATTAAGTTTCCAAAATAAATCCAGACTGCATACAGTGCCTTGCGAAAAGTATTCGGCCCCCTTGAACTTTGCGACCTTTTGCCACATTTCAGGCTTCAAACATAAAGATATAAAACTGTATTTTTTTGTGAAGAATCAACAACAAGTGGGACACAACCATGAAGTGGAACGACATTTATTGGATATTTTTTTATTTTTTAACAAATCAAAAACTGAAAAATTGGGCGTGCAAAATTATTCAGCCCCCTTAAGTTAATACTTTGTAGCGCCACCTTTTGCTGCGATTACAGCTGTAAGTCGCTTGGGGTATGTCTCTATCAGTTTTGCACATCGAGAGACTGACATTTTTTCCCATTCCTCCTTGCAAAACAGCTTGAGCTCAGTGAGGTTGGATGGAGAGCATTTGTGAACAGCAGTTTTCAGTTCTTTCCACAGATTCTCGATTGGATTCAGGTCTGGACTTTGACTTGGCCATTCTAACACCTGGATATGTTTATTTTTGAACCATTCCATTGTAGATGTTGCTTTATGTTTTGGATCATTGTCTTGTTGGAAGACAAATCTCCGTCCCAGTCTCAGGTCTTTTGCAGACTCCATCAGGTTTTCTTCCAGAATGGTCCTGTATTTGGCTCCATCCATCTTCCCATCAATTTTAACCATCTTCCCTGTCCCTGCTGAAGAAAAGCAGGCCCAAACCATGATGCGGCCACCACCATGTTTGACAGTGGGGATGGTGTGTTCAGCTGTGTTGCTTTTACGCCATACATAACGTTTTGCATTGTTGCCAAAAAGTTCAATTTTGGTTTCATCTGACCAGAGCACCTTCTTCCACATGTTTGGTGTGTCTCCCAGGTGGCTTGTGGCAAACTTTAAACAAAACTTTTTATGGATATCTTTAAGAAATTGCTTTCTTCTTGCCACTCTTCCATAAAGGCCAGATTTGTGCAATATACGACTGATTGTTGTCCTATGGACAGAGTCTCCCACCTCAGCTGTAGATCTCTGCAGTTCATCCAGAGTGATCATGGGCCTCTTGGCTGCATCTCTGATCAGTCTTCTCCTTGTATGAGCTGAAAGTTTAGAGGGACGGCCAGGTCTTGGTAGATTTGCAGTGGTCTGATACTCCTTCCATTTCAATATTATCGCTTGCACAGTGCTCCTTGGGATGTTTAAAGCTTGGGAAATCTTTTTGTATCCAAATCCGGCTTTAAACTTCTTCACAACAGTATCTCGGACCTGCCTGGTGTGTTCCTTGTTCTTCATGATGCTCTCTGCGCTTTTAACGGACCTCTGAGACTATCACAGTGCAGGTGCATTTATACGGAGACTTGATTACACACAGGTGGATTGTATTTATCAACATTAGTCATTTAGGTCAACATTGGATCATTCAGAGATCCTCACTGAACTTCTGGAGAGAGTTTGCTGCACTGAAAGTAAAGGGGCTGAATAATTTTGCACGCCCAATTTTTCAGTTTTTGATTTGTTAAAAAAGTTTGAAATATCCAATAAATGTCGTTCCACTTCATGATTGTGTCCCACCTGTTGTTGATTCTTCACAAAAAAATACAGTTTTATATCTTTATGTTTGAAGCCTGAAATGTGGCAAAAGGTCGCAAAGTTCAAGGGGGCCGAATACTTTCGCAAGGCACTGTATCTCAGTATCTCTGCTAAGAGCTCATTTCATTTTGTAAAGATATATCCACAATGGGTGTGTTCCTAATTATTCACTTTTCACAAGATCTGAATAAACCACTCAACAAAAAGATACTACACATATAGGAAGCTACTTCAATCCTTGTTGGTGAATCTGGTCCCGTCTCTCCAGTGTATAGTTCGTTCATTAAACTTACGTAACATAAACCATGTTTCCAACCACAGTTTTTATGCGACTAAAAAAGTCATACCGTATAAAAAAATTAAAAAACACGACAGCTGTGATGGAAACAGGAAGTTTTGGTACAATTGCATAAATGCCGACAGATTTGTTCGTTTGACACGGTTTGATCTTTTTGTGTCAGTAAAATTAATTATGCGAGAAATGGCTGTGGAAATGCCTTTATACGCAAATATTGATATAATAACCATATCAAAGCAAACTTGGAGTCGCGATGATATGGTGTGTGGTCCTCCCACTATGATTAAATGGGATGGAAGCACATTAGCCACATTAGATTATACTTTTATTCGCTACATGAAAACTTAAGCTAAGAGTACATTTTGAGTGCACTAGGTCATCACGCACAGATTTTTATCCGCAACAAATCACTTTCCCGCCACTGGTGGGAAAATTTGCATATTTTCTTTAAGCATATTTTTGAATATTCACATGAATATCTGTTGCCAATTGGATGGAAACCTACAGTTGAAGTCGGGAAGTTTACATACACTTAGGTTGGAGTCATTAAAACTAGTTTTTGCAACCACTCCACAAATTTCTTGTTAACAAACTATAGTTTTGGCAAGTCGGTTAGGACATTAACTTTGTGCATGACACAAATACTTTTTCCAACAATTATTTACAGACAGATGTCACTTATAATTTATCACAATTCCAGTGGGTCAGAAGTTTACATACACTAAGTTGACTGTGCCTTTAAAACTTCTTAGGGCTGCAATCCCGCTAACGGGATCGATATGACAACAGCCAGTGAAAGTGCAGGGCGCCAAATTCAAAACAGAAATCTCATAATTAAAATTCCTCAAACATACATGTATCTTATACCGTTTTAAAGGTAATCTTGTTGTTAATCCCACCACAGTGTCCGATTTCAAATAGGCTTTACAGAGAAAGCACCACAAATGATTATGTCAGGTCACCACCAACTCACAGAAAAATTCAGCCATTTTTCCAGCCAAAGAGAGGAGTCACAAAAAGCACAAATAGAGATAAAATGAATCACTAACCTTTGATGATCTTCATCAGATGACACTCATAGGACTTTGTGATACACAATACATGTATGTTTTGTTTGATAAAGTTCATATTTATATTAAAAAAAATGTCAAACTAAGTATAGGATGTTGTTATCATAAATCGTCAATAAAGTTCCAAACGGAGAATTTCTATGTCTGTAGAGAAGCCATGGAAAGCAGGTCGCTATCATGTGAAATGCGCGTGACCAGGACCTGGCTCTCTGCCAGACCACTGACTCAAAGAGCTCCCATCCGGCTCCAAAACACAGTAGAAGCCTCATTCAAGTTTCAAAAGATGGTTGACATCTAGTGGAAGCCCTAGGAAGTGCAACTTTATCCATATCCCACTGTGAATTCAATAGGGGCTGGATTGAAAATCGACCAACCTCAGATTTCCTACTTCCTGTTTGGCTTTCTTCTCAGGTTTTTGCCTGCCATATGAGTTCTGTTATACTCACAGATATCATTCAAACAGTTTTAAAAACTTCAGAGTGTTTTCTATCCAATACTAATAATATGCATATATTAGCAACTGGGACTGAGGAGCAGGCCGTTTACTCTGGGCACCTTTTATACAAGTTACTCAATACTGCCCCTGCAGCCATAAGAAGTTTTAAGGGATGGGGTATTGTTTGATGAAACATCAGTTATAAGACCATCTAATATGCCACATATAGCCATTGTGCCCTTGAGCAATGAACTTAGTGCATGACAAGTAATATTTCAAACAATTGTTTACAGACAGATTATTTCATTTATAATTCACTGTATCACAATTCCAGTGGGTCAGAAGTTTAGTGGGTCAGAAGTTTACCTTCACTAAGTTGACTGAGCCTTAAAACAGCTTGGAAAATTCCAGAAAATGATTTCATGGCTTTAGAAGCTTCTATTAGGCTAATTAACATAATTTGAGTCAATTGGACGTGTACCTGTGGATGTATTTCAAGGCCTACCTTCAAACTCAGTGCCTCTTTGCTTGACATCATGGGAAAATCTAAAGAAATCAGCCAAGACCTCAGAAAAAAACTGGAGACCTCCACAAGTCTGGTTCATCCTTGGGAGCAATTTCCAAACATCTGAAGGTACCACGTTCATCTGTACAAACAAGTATAAACACCATGGGACAACGCATCCGTCATTACCACTCAGGAAGGGAACGTGTTCTGTCTCCTAGAGATGAACGTACTTTTGTGCGAAAAGTGCAAATCAATCCCAGAACAACAGCAAAGGACCTTGTGAAGATGCTGGAGGAAACAGGTACAAAAGTATCTATATCCACAGTAAAACGAGTCCTATATCGACATAACCTGAACGGCTGCTCAGCAAGGAAGAAGCCACTGCTCCAAAACCGCCATAAAAAAGCCAGACTACAGTTTGCAACTGCACTTGGGGATAAAGATAGTACATTTTGGAGAAATGTCCTCTGGTCTGATGAAACAAAAATAGAGCTGTTTGGCCATAATGACCATTGTTATATTTGGAGGAAAAAGGCTTGCAAGCCGAAGAACACCATCCCAACCATGAAGCACGGGGGTGTAAGGGATATCGTCCTCCTCTTCCGAGGAGTAGCAGCAAGAAGGATCGGAGGACCAAAACGCAGCGTGGTAAGTGTCCATAATGTTTATTTTAAAACATAAACTGAACACTACGAAATACAAAACAAACGTGAAATGAACGAAACAGTCCCGTGTGGCAACAAACACTGACACGGAAGACAAAGACCCACCACCCTAAACTGAAACCCAGGCTACCTAAGTATGATTCTCAATCAGGGACAACAATTGACAGCTGCCTCTGATTGAGAACCATACTAGGCCGAACTCAAAAACCAACATAGAAAAACAAACATAGACTGCCCACCCAACTCACGCCCTGACCATACTAAAACAAAGATAAAAAACAGAACTATGGTCAGAACGTGACAGGGGTTGGCAGCATCATGTTGTGGGAGGGCTTTGCTGCAGGAGGGACTGGTGCACTTCACAAAATTGATGGCATCATGAGGTAGGAAAATTATATGGATATATTGAAGCAACACCTCAAGACATCAGTCAGGAAGTTAAAGCTTGGTCGCAAATGGGTCTTCCAAATGGACAATGACCCCAAGCATACTTCCAAAGTTGTGGCAAAATGGCTTAAGGACAACAAAGTCAAGGTATTGGAGTGGCCATCACAAAGCCCTGACCTCAATCCCATAGCGAATGTGTGGGCAGAACTGAAAAAGCGTGTGCGAGCAAGGAGGCCTACAAACCTGACTCAGTTACACCAGCTCTGTCAGGAGGAATGGGCCAAAATTCACCCAACTTATTGTGGGAAGCTTATAGAAGGCTACCCAAAACGTTTGACCCAAGTTAAACAATTTAAAGGCAATGCTACCAAATACTAATTGAGTTTATGTAAACTTCTGACCCACTGGGAATGTAATGAAAGAAATAAAAGCTGAAATAAATCACTCTCTACTATTATTCCGACATTTCACATTCTTAAAATAAAGTGGCGATCCTAACTGACCTAAGACAGGGATTTTTTTTTTTGTATTTGGCTAAGGTGTATGTAAACTACCGACTTCAACTGTATCTACTATGTCAATTATGCAATCAATGTATTTCTGAAATCGATATGACTTAGTATACTCATCAATATTTGACCTTATCGACATTCACCGTCTAAATGCCTAATCAGCTCGCGTTAATGCAAAGGTCTATGAAAAATTGTGGTCGTCGACAGACATCAAAAGCTATTATGATGGGCCTCCAGAATAGGCCCATCAATTGGTGTGTTACTGATTCCATGGGTATAACCTACAGAAAGGGGCACCACGACACTATGGCGGAACCAGGGTCGTGTTCATTAGGGCACACGATAGAAAACAACAATGAGCGTTTCTAATTGGACAGGTCCAGGTAGTTCTTCAATTTGGTGCCTAATGATCACTGCCCTGTAGCATACCTCACAGCAGGTTTTAGCCAAATCAACCCCTGTGGTTACCTAACCTGAAAAGTACGGTGGATTAGTGGCTGCCTGAAGAGGCTTCTGCACCTGAAAGCTTTTCTAGACTAAACAAAGCAATAACCTTGATGACCGCAAGAAACCGCATACACCACGGCTAAGGGTACAGATCGTGACGAACCATAATAGGATATGCGGTAAAAGTGAGTCATCTTATTAGTCAACATGACCTCTATTGCCTAACATATACTCAAGTTTGAATTGCATGATGACGACAAGGACAGAGGATTGCATCTTGATGAATCAACAGCACCTTCTGATGAATAAGCTATGTCCTCCTCGTTAATATGCTGTGTTTTCTTCAGCAAAGTTGAATCAATTTCAGTACTTGATCTTTTATAGGAAATGCTGTGGATTTTCAGTGATGTTCTCAGTTTACAAGTTTTGAGTGTTTGAGTGGGTGTAAAAAGTCAATGGTTAAAGGCTAGAAGATTATAGCACTGATATTCAGATCAATAAGACCATTTGTAAAAACAAATGCAACATTAAAAAAGAATCAATAAATCTGCATCAATAATAATCTGTCAAATAAAGCATTTATAATATACTATTCAAACACCATGATGATTGTCATACTGTAACAATCCTCGCTAATAAGCCCACCTTACAGTTCCCCCTAAGTGAGTTAACCCTATTGGAGCAATGCGTTTAACACAAGCGACCTGGGTTGATGGCGCATACTGGAGTTGATACTTTGTTTAGAGGCCTTATCTTTTTACAGGTAAAATGACAGAAACAAAAGAGACAAGGACATTTTGATGAAAATGGAGGACAAGGTGAATTCATTATTGAGAAATTATTCAACATTTGTCCAATATCACTTTGTGCATTTTACTTGTCCCCTGAAAGGAAATATTGTACTATGCAACACAAAGACCGGGAACTGGCCACTATTTCGATCTCAATTCCTTTTGGTCCAAGAAAGTTATTTTAAGACACATTTCACAGAGAATCTCGTACCTAGCTATTGCGAGCATTGGGAATGAGATTAACTATGGTGAAACAGCAAGGCCAGAATCACAAATTAAGTGTGAGACACTCAGTACAACTGACTGCATGATGAAGGTAGACTCAGCAATGACATCAGTTTTGGCAGATTGTTGTTGTTTATGCCTGTAAGGCAGAAGTACATTTTTTGGGCTGTTGTTGATGTCTAGCCAAAAGTTGCCCCACTGTGTTTGATGATGAAATATTGCTGCGTCTATCTTTAAGCAGTTCCCATAAAGAGAATGTGCCACATCCACCAAAAAAGCAAGCTTTGAGAAAGATCAATTGAGGTTGAAGTGTCAGCTTTTTTAAATAAATAAGAGCACCATTCATTGATGGAGATGCAATCACCTTTGCCTTTTTGAACTACGGGACACAGAGAGATCTCTGTACCAATATTCTTAAATAGCTCTTGTTTCCTTCCAGACCACTGTTCAGAAAGGACTGGATAGGTGAAAAATACATAACTTAGGAGTCTACCCAATCTTTTTGCCAATCAATAAGCTATTGGAGACCACCGAGACACAGTCAGAGAAAGAGCAATGCCCCCGGGCAGCTTACCCTCTTTCTGAGGTTATAGGTGAGCAGCAGGTTGCGGGAGAAGTGGTTGGAGAAGGCCGTGTAGAACTCCAGAACTTTCTGCAGAGCGTCACGCTTGATGACGTGGAGGTCGCAGTAAGTCAAGGCCCGAACGTTGGCGCAAGCCTGGGCTAGGGTCACCTCCTTCCAGAAGACGTCCCCAAACACGTCTCCCTTTCCTGTGAAGATAAAAACCGGCGATAGAAAGGGGAGAGATAAATAGTGAGGTGAATGATAAAGGAAACCCCATCCATCCACAATGATATGAATCTAACTGCCATGAAGCAAATCTTGCAGCCTTTCATGGTAATACAAAGTAAAAAAGCCCAAGGTCATACTTCTATGCTGAAATGTGCTTTAATTGCAAACTGCCTGTACAATGTTAATAACAAACAAAGAAATTGACCATTGAAAAAGAGTGCATTATGTAACAGGTCATTTAAAAAATATCTAGTTTGAGACCAACGGGGGAGAAATGATACACAGTGCATTTGTGATACCAATTGTAGAAGCCTTGTCGCCTACAAGGCAAACAGACCCTGTACTGAGCTGTAAACAACATATTGCACCTCTTACTAATGTCAAGCTGCATCCCTCACTCCACCAAGCTCCTACTTTTCTGGAAACAGATCTAAAAAAGTATTAGCCAAGACTCTATAAGCCATGGTTATTAACACATATGCAGACCTTTTGTTTTTCACACGTGAAAATACAAGTCTGTCCCTTTCCCGTGTCCAAATTGAATTGATGAAATGCATCAGACAGCTTATGGGAGCTTTTGGAGTTACAGTTCAAAATCAAATCCAATTTTATCGGTCACATACACATGGTTAGTAGATGTTAATGCGAGTGTAGCGAAATGCTTGTGCATCTAGATCTGACAGTGCAGTAATCTAACAATTGCACAACAACTACCCATTTCAGTTTGTCCGTGATGTGTACGCCGAGGAACTTAAAACTTTCCACCTTCTCCACTGCTGTCCCGTCGATGTGGACAGGGGGGTGCTCCCTCTGCTGTTTCCTGAAGACCACGATCATCTCCTTTGTTTAGTTGACGTCGAGGGAGAGGTTGTTTTCCTGACACCACACTCCGAGTGCCCTCACCTCCTCCCTGTAGGTTGTCTCGTCGTTGTTGGTAATCAAGCCCACTACCGTTGTATCGTCTGCAAACTTGATGATTGAGTTGGCGGCGTGCATGGCCACGCAGTCGTGGGTGAACAGGGGCCCTAGTGTTGAGGGTCAGCGAAATGGAGATGTTGTCTTCTACCTTCACCACCTGTGGAAGGCCCGTCAGAAAGTCCAGGACCCAATTGCACAGGGCCGAGTTGAGACCCAGGGCCTTCAGCTTGATGATGAGCTTGGAGGGTACTGTTGAATGCTGAGCTTTAGTCAATGAACAGCATTCTTACATAGGTATTCCTCTTGTCCAGATGGGATAGGGCAGTGTGCAGGCAATTGCATCATCTGTGGACCTGTTGGGGCGGTATGCAAACTGAAGTGGGTCTAGGGGGACTCGGTAAGGTGGAGGTGATATGATCCTTGACTAGTCTCTCAAAGCACTTCATGATGACAGAAGTAAGTGCTACAGGGCGGTAGTCATTTAGTTCAGTTATATTTACCTTCTTGGGTACTGGAAGAATGGCAGCCATCTTGAAGCATGTGGGGACAACAGACTGGGATAGGGAGCGATTGAATATGTCCGTAAACACACCAGCCATCTGGTCTGCGCATGTTCTGAGGATGCGGCTAGGGATGCCGTCTGGGCCAGCAGCCTTGCGAGTTTAAATGTTTTACTCACGTCGGCCATGGAGAAGGAGAGGGGGGGGGCGCAGTCCTTCTTAGTGGGCCGCGACGGTTTCACTGTCTTATCCTCAAAAGTGGGCAAAGAAGGTGTTTAGTTTGTCTGGAAGCGTGACGTCAGTGTCCGTGACGTGGCTGGTTTTCTTTTTGTAGTCTGTAATATCCTGTAGACCCTGACACATACGTCTCGTGTCTGAGCCGTTGAATTGCGACTCCACTTTGTCCCTATACCAGCATTTCGCTTGTTTGATTGCCGCGAGGAGGGAATAACTACACTGTTTACATTCAGCCATATTCCCAGACCTCTTTCCATGGTTAAATGTGGTTGTTCGCGCTTTCAGTTTTGCACGAATGACGCCATCCATGGTTTCTGGTTAAGGTAGGTTTTAATAGTCTCAGTGGGTACAACATCTCCAATGCACTTCTTTATAAACTACCTCACCGAATCAGCGTATAGGTCGATGTTGTTCTCTGAGGCTGACCAGAACATATTCCAGTCCACGTCATCAAAACAATCTTGAAGCGTGGCTTCCGATTGGTCAGAACCGCATTGAATGGTTCTTGTCACTGGTACATCCTGTTTGAGTTTCTGCCTATAAGACGGTAGGAGCAAGATGGCGTCGTGGTCGGATTTTATGAAGGGAGGACCGGGGGTAGAGTAGCAGTTGTCGAGTGTATTACCCCTGCGCATAGTGCAATCAATATGCTGATAGAATTTAGATAGACTTTTTCTCAAATTTGCTTTGTTAAAAACCACCAGCTACAATAAATGCAGCCTCAGGATATATGGTTTCCAGTTTACATAGAGTCCAGTGAAGTTCCTTGAGGGCTGTCTTGGTGTCTGCTTGAGGGGGAATGTACACAGCTGTGACTATAACTGACGAGAATTCTCTTGGTAGGTAAAATGGCCGGTTTTTGATTGTAAGGAATTCTAGATCGGGTGAGCAAAAGGACTTGAGTTCATGTAAGTTGTTATGATTACACCATGAGTTGCTAATCATATAGCATACACCCCCGCCCTTCCTCTTCCCAGAGAGGTGTTTTTCTCTGTCGGCACGAAGCATGGAGAAGCCCGGTGGCTGAACCGATTCCGACAACATATCCCGAGAGAGCCATGTTTCTGTGAAACAGAGAATGTTACAATCTCTGATGTCTCTCTGGAAGGCAACCCTTGCTCAGATTTCTTCTACCTTGTTATCAAGAGACTGGACATCTGCCCCTTCTGTGGCACCGTTGTTTTGGGTCGGCTACTGGGATTAGATCCGTTTCGGAAAAGTCGTATTCCTGGTCATAATATTGGTAAGTTGATGTTGCTCTTATATCCAATAGTTATTCACAGCTGTTTGTAATAAGACTTAAGATTTCCTGGGGTAACAATGTAATAAATAATACATTAAAAAAATGAATACTGCATAGTTTCCTCAGAACTTGGAGATGTACAATACAGATTTGAATGACTGGGTAAATATAGCTTTGTGAATAAAATAGACTGGGGGAAAAATATAGACTAAACAAAAATATAAATGCAACATGTAAAGTTTTTGTTCCATGTTTCATAAGCTGATATAAAAGATCCCAGAAATGTTCCATACACACAAAAAGCATATTTCTCTCAAATTCTGTGCACAAATTTGTTTTCATCCCTGTTAGTGAGCATTTCTCCTTTGACTAGATTAGCCATCCACCTGACAGGTGAAGCATATCAAGAAGCTGATTAAACAGCATGATCATTACACAGGTGCAGCTTGTGTTGGGAACAATAAAAGGCCACTCTAAAATGTGCAGGTTTTGCCACAAATGTCTCAAGATGAGGGAGCGTGCAGCTTGCATGCTGACTGCAGGAATGTCCACCAGAGCTGTTACCAGATAATTGAATGTTAATTTCTCTACCATAAGCCGCCTCCAACATCATTTTTGAGAATTTGGCAGTAGATTCAACCAGCCTGACAACTGCAGACCACGTGTAACCACGCCAGCAGCCCAGGTCCTTCACATCCGGCTTCTACACCTGCGGGATCGTCTGAGACCAGCCACCCGGACAGCTGATGAAACTGAGGAGTATTTCTGTCTGTAATAAAGCACTTTTGTGGGGAAAAATTCATTCTGATTGGCTGGGCCTGACTTCCAAGTGGGTGGGCCTATGCTCTCTCAGGCCCATCCATGGCTGTGCCCCTGCCCAGTTATGTGAAATCCATAGATTAGGGCCTAATGAATTTACTTTAAATGACTGATTTCCTTATATTAACTAACTCAGTAAAAATAATTGAAATTGTTGCATGTTGCATTTATATTTTTGTTCAGTATAGAGGGGGAGAACTCTTCATTTAAAAAAAATAAATGTATGACTGAAGTTTACTATTTCGAACCAACCGGTCACACCAAACAAACAAACAACTGTATACAGCTTTGAACGATGTTTGGACATTAAGGGTTATTTGCATGTGGAAACGTTGCATAATGCCTGTTAGATGTATGTAGATTTCCGCCTAAATAAATAATTAAGTTTGGGTATGTCCATCATGAGACGGACATAAACAATAAGTAATAATGCCACATACTCCCAAGAAAGATCAAAATCTCCCCTTTTCTAGTAAAAATGCATTGCTGATGTGTACTCACTTTTGAGGACACAAGCTCAATTACATGAAAATATGAAATACTTTGACTTAGTACCTATTCAACATAACTTAATGAATAGGGCATGAAATGACTTACATGCTTTCTTAATATAGTAACAACCAATTTAGAAAACGACTACTAAGAGTTCACCTTATAACTGTAAAATAGATATGATCATATTTAGTTACACCATTTGGCACCATTTCATAGAACTGGTGACAGAAAATGTTCTGCCCTGCGTCCTCAGTGACGCCATTCACACACCAGCCGAAACGTTACAACTTCAGCTTTAAGATTTAGTCTGTCTGTGACGAACACAAAGTGGTTATGTTTCACATCTACAAATAATGTTCTTTAAAAAACAATTAAGCTCAAATAAAACAATTTGTGTTTGTCATAGAGCAATGGGAATACTTTCTTACAGCACGGAAGCTAAGAAGCTCTCAAGTGGTATATGGCATGTCAGAGCGTGACGTGTCCTTCCACCACAATAACAATAACAAAGTGAACTGTTACCACTCTCAAATTCATAGACAAGCTATGGATGCAAGGACTGACCATCCATGATATAACAATTCGTTTTAACCATGTTTTGAGGCTCATAGTGTTTGTTTGGATTGACTTTGTTTACATTGAACTTAAACAAGCTTATATTTGGGGTTCTGATGGGGTAAGACAGTTGTACTAAGCTCATGAGCCATTTATACATTATATTCTTCAAGAATCAACGGGTACATAGAATTGATTTATGTCCAGCACTTGATGTATAAACTGCTGATTGTCCCATTAAAAGGGACATTTCACTCATAAATGAAAGTTGTCAGATGTTTTTTCGGGCCCTCGAAAGTACAGTACTTTCAAGATGAAATGTATTGTATGATGTTGTGTAGATACCTCCACAAATGAATGGAAAAGTTAAGCACGGTCTAATTTCCTGGTTTCATTCGGTGCTTGACTTTTCTAATTCATTTGGGGTGGAGGAATACAGCTGGATCTACACGTTGTCATGTGGTTTCATCTTGACATTAGATGACTTTAGCGGTCTGAAAACATTTGACAAACTTTGATTTGAAAGGGAAATGAATGTCCCTTTTTGATTCAGTAACAGACAAACAGCTTGTCATTTTGTCACCATGGCTTGCTTTTTGGGAGACCCTTTCTTCCCTTGGATGATATTTGAGGTGATCTGTGAAAAATGGGAAGTAAAAGTCCAATTGAATCCGCTCAAGCCACATCTGGCACAAATTGCTTTAATGACACGTTACTCATACTAACCCAATGGGAAGAGGAAATTAACATACACAACTAGGTAACATTAGCTATGTAAATAAAATCATTTCTGCATTCTTACAAATGTAGCGGAATGCTGACGTTTAGCTGATCCATAGCTAGATAGGAGCTTTTAGGCTTACACTAGCTACCATATTAAAAGGTACCTTAGAACAAACCAGGCTTCATTTGATCAATTTCATGGAAGTTATTATATTAGGTTGTTGGCCGAACCGAAAACCTGAACCTGATCAATCCCCGAGTTGTTTTGTATATGTATTTTTTCTATATGATCGTAAAACATTCTTATGATTTGTTGGCACCTTCAATTCTTGACCATTTTCTTATAAGAACTGTATTTCACCACTCTGTCTGCTTAGGCAAATTTGCAGAAATTCTAAACTTGGAACCAAATCAGAACTCCCGTACATACACCAGCAGCCAATGCCCTGCATCTATCTACGTCTGCGATGTAAACACAGCCTCTGGTGAAAACACGAGCTGCTGCCTGATGAAGAGGAGCACAGCAAGCTCCCAAAGACTGAAATACGATAAATATATTTTTAAGTGCACGTTAAATATGCAAAATGCAATACGAATTGTTTTGATCGTATGAAGAGGTAACTCTGTTAACCATTTAGCCAATTTATTGAAAGCTAGCCAATGTTACAATTTGACTAGCATTTCCAGCTACTGTAAATGTTCATGTGTTTCATTAGCCATCTGGATTACATTTTAGAATCATATTGTGGCCTGATTATATGTCTAATTTCATGTAACTAGCTGCAGTCTTAAAGAAACATTCAATCATATACTTTGTGTAGAAACCCAAATAAAAGCATAGATAGATAGATTATTTACTTTTCTACTCTGACAAAAAAATTATCAGTCTATAACTTTAATGGTAGGTTTATTTGAACAGTGAGAGACAGAATAACATTTAACATTTAACAATAACATTTAATGATGGAAATAAAAACGATTTTGATCCCCTGCTGATTTTGTACGTTTGCCCACTGACAAAGAAATTATCACTCTATAATTTTAATGGTAGGTTTATTTGAACAGTGAGAGACAGAATAACATTTAACATTTGTATAATAATTGTTTTCGCTCGCAATTCGCCTTTGCCGATGTTTGCCTGTACAACTAGCGAACATTTAAAAAAATTAAGTGCAAGAATTGACATGACCTACCAACAGAAATACATATACACAATGTATAAAAACCAGCTACTCCCTCGACAGAGATCGATCATCTCGAGAACTAAAGCATAGCTTGCTACGGTTTTTACACATTGTGTATATGTATTTCTGTTGGTAGGTCATGTCAATTCTTGCACTTAATTTTTTTTAATGTTCGCTAGTTGTACAGGCAAACATCGGCAAAGGCGAATTGCGAGCGAAAACAATTATTCCCTGGACCACCATGCAGTCAAGCAAAACAACAAAACACTGTTGAGATGTAAAGCTACAGCGGCCATTTTTAGAATGTAACATGCTGTTACTACAATTTCAGCAATTTTTTTAATCGATAAAACAAGTTTTTTTTAAATACGGAAAATGTATGTACATTTCAGCCATTTCAAAATCATTGCTATTACAATTTTACTGTAAGAGTGTTGTTCTGTTTACAGTGCTTAGAGGGGCAACTTTCGAGAGTGTCATGAGTCGAAACGTGACAAACTCGCAGATACATTCCAGTATATCTGTAGCTGAGGGTATTACTGCAAAAAAGTATAGTAAGTGTGAAGACCCTAGTAGTGCGAGATATTCTCCTGCTCATTTCTTAAAGGTTAAGTCCCTGCTAGAGGGAGAGGGCAATCCAAATATTTATCCCTCGCGTAAATACGAGCTCCATCGTGATAACCAGTCTTCTCGCTTGACGATTTGGAGGGAAAAACAATCACCGAAAGGATGCAGAGAGCAGCCCTAGAGTATTGTAAATTCATCATCCCACTTCCTACAGGCGTTTTTCTGTCTCAGTGACACAGCTAATCTCTGAGGAGGAGTTATCAGACCATCATGCATCTAACAGAGGTCTGACTCAAGAGTGCCTCTTCTCTCTTGAGGAACTAAGATAAAGGTTCTCTGTGTTGTAAGTCTATTTGGAAAACACTACATGAACACAGCATAACACATACAAAAGCAATTTCTATATTTTTTATTATTATATCACACAAGCATTTTAAAATAATATTAACCACTACAGGTTGACACACATATGGCATGTTTGTTCCTATATAGTGGGGTGGCTAAACTGAAAAACTTTGACTCAATTGTAATAGAGCAGGGGTTTAAATTCTGGTCCCGGTGTTGTGCAGAAATTCTCCAGCAATTCTCCGGCAAGGCTATTTTCTTTCCTGCCGAAAGTCATTTTAAAGTGATAAGAAAATATGGTTAATATAGCTATTATGTAATCCATTTTTGTCCATATAGCAAAATATTGTGGTGACGCAACATTGTGATGTTAAGTTTATTTATTTACATTTTTGATCTTTCATTTTTTTTAAAGATGCTCTCATGCTAGAAAAGGTTGGAGAACCCTGCTGTAGACCTCCACACATCACGTCCCAGACAACAGAGGTTCAGTATACTCTCAAAGTTTCATTTCAGAAAGTGTCATTTGTCTTAATTTGACTTCTCATGTGGTTGAACACAGATGTAGGATCTTAATCATAATGAATTATTTTATTGACCACCCTGTTGCAGGGAACTTTCCTGCAATGCAGATATGTTTTACTTGTAGTATATGAGGTTTAAAAAAGGCTTCTGAAGTTTGTAATTTCCACTTTGAAATTCCAGACTTGATTTTCAGACTGGATTTATATCAACCCCTACAAAAAAATATTTCATCATAATCTAGATAATAATTCACATTTCCTGTTGCTGCAGGATTATTTTCCTGCTGTAGCAAACTGGTTCAAATTAAGATCCTACATCTGTACGTCACCTCCAGAGATCCACACAAAGCTGATTTTGTTCATTAGAGTTAGGACTACTACTGTTTGCTTTGACATGCTCACTGCTAATTTTCACAACATTCGTTTCCGCATAATAACGGGTTCACGAGAATCGCCCTAAGGGGTTGCACAGATATTGTCACGGCTCGTATGAAAGTGAAAAGCATGCGACTATCAAAATATTGAGTTTGCTCAATGTAGGCCCTTGAGCATACTTCCTGAACAGATTGTATAGAGAATAGGGACGCTTTAATTAACTTTTTATTAACATTAAAAAGAAGCACAGATGTCATTTGCTATTTTGAGGCAGGTTTACGCTTTAAAGCAGCAGACGTGAACCTACATCAAGGGGTGGATCTCTATTGTGGAGGGGTGGAGTCTCTATTGTCGTCTTGAATACTAATGTGATGCAATATCTTACAGTCAGGTGTACACAAACAGGAAACATGTTTTTTTAGCGCAATCCACTTTACTCTAACCTCAATTTCACCAAATGAGCAATAAGCCAGGTCCAGCAATGCTCTATGCATTTAAAGGTCACTAAGTGTAATATGGTAATGAAAACACACCATTTTATAATGCAATTGTTTTCGAGTGTCAGATATTGACTATACTTAAAGATACCAAAGATGGCCTCTTGACCATGTCTCCCTCTGGTCTTCTGGCCTCAATTACACTTCCTGGATAAATGAAGGTTTAAAAATTAAGAATAAATAAACCCTCACCTAATATGGCCACAACCTCATCGTCCTGGATGACCTCCAAGGACCCGGACACCACGAAACAGAGGCTGTCTACACTTTCGCCCGCGTGGTAGATGAGGTCTCCAGGGGCACTGTGGGTGGTCTGGAACTCCATGGCCAGGGCCCGTAGGCACCCATCGCTCGCCAGTCGGAAGGCTGGGTGCTCCTTGAACACCTTTCTGTTAAGATGGACGCAAATGTCCGCCCGCATGTCCTTGGGGCAGATCTGCAACACCTGCGGGAGAGGAAGGTTACTTATACATATTCACCTACTGTGAGATGGTAACAAAATGGTATGGAAATTGTTAGCCATGTTTGCGTTACCTTGTCTGTATCGATGCCTCTAGACATGGACCATGTAGAGACAATGTAGTCCATGACGCGTTCACTGAGGCCCTTTGGCACCTGGTAGAGCTTGAGGAAGTCGCGGACGCTGTTGAGCATCTCATGGTAGCGGTTGGTGTTGGCGTACATCTGCTGGAAGATGGTGGTCACGTTACCGAAGATGGTGGCATACAGGAGTGCTGGAAAAGACCAATAAAGAGTGTGGTCAATGTGCTGGCAAATATGGCCTACTGTAGATGTGTTCACTAAAGGATTCTAGCAAATGGGACCCTTAAAATGATGAGCTTGTAAGAATAATGGTTTTGAGTTTATTAGCATTTTGTCCACTGACAAGACTGTTCTGTGTATTATTAATAGTGAAAGAACAGAACACTAGAGACCCAAAGGAACCATTCGTGATGTTTTCTTTTGGCAGACAACAGTCTGTAAATCTATCACAATAATATCCCCATATTCACAGTCATAACTTGGAAACATCATTGTGTGCCCTTGCAAATGCAGCGATGTGTGTAGCAAAACAAGTGGCACGTTACATTAATCGTATCTTCTTCTACACGGACATTATCTCTCCATTGGTCATAATGGGCTTTGGGAGATGGTCTGTCAAGACAAAATGGTGTCACACTCCCTCTCACTTCCCACTGACTGCTGACCAATCAGCCATCTCTCATTCTATGTCTCAATCCCGCAGCTACCCAATCAATATCGGCTCTCACAATTCATACCCAAGTCAGCACTTTGCCTGAGAATGTGTCGCCCTATTCCCCTTCCAGTGTCCCACTCCTCCACAGCAGGGTCAGAGAAATCAATAGAGGTCCTGTCAGCCATTAGTGATGACACCGGTGGCATTCATTTTCAAGGGAAGTGAAACATAGTGCTCGTTTTCAATCGTTCAGGTGGCACACCAAAAGCTGAAAAATCACTGGCTTTATTATAACCAAAGGGTCATCATAATTGTTAAACTGAAGGGGATATTGAGCAACCTTGCCAAAGGACGTTTTAGAAGGTGGATGACATGACTATATTATTGTTGCTGCTGACGCAATCGATCCTCGCAGAGGCGACGAGCGAGCACAACAGGTAAACAGTCAGGGAGACGAGAGAGGGCCTGTCATATACACAATGGGGCAACGCTCAGAGGCATTAGGCTGGGCTAAAAACGTCTGTCATTTTTCCATCCGCTGCAGTGATGAGTGATGGGCCAAATAGAACTGTCTGATCAAGCCACAGAACTGAACTAAGGGTAGCCGCCTGTGATAAAAATGCATCAGGATACTGTTGACTACTGTTAAATGCAACAGCTTGGGACTGTTCTGACAACATACACTAGGCTGGATCATTCAGTTATCAGAAGCAATTTAAGAGTGTAATTTAATTGTAACTGGATTCAGAGACTTGTCCCGAAGCCACTCCTACGTTGTCTTGGCTGTGTGCTTAGGGTCGTTATCCTGTTGGAAGGTGAATCTTCGCCCTAGTTTGAGGTCTTGAGCAGATTTTCATCAAGGATCTCACTATACTTCACTCCTTTCATCTTTCCCTCGATCCTGACTATTCTCCCAGTCCCTGCCCCTGAAAAACATCACCACAGCATGTTGCTGCCACCGCCATGCTTCACCGTAGGGATAGTATTGGTCAGGTGATGAGCAGTACCTGGTTTTATCCAGACGTGTCCCTTGGCATTCAGGCCAAAGAGTTCCATCTTGGTTTCATCAGACCAGAGAATCTTGTATTTCATGGTCTGAGAGTCCTTTAGGTGCCTTTTGGCAAACTCCAAGAGAGCTATCATGTGCCTTTTACTGAGGAGTAGCTTCAGTCTGGCCACTCTACCATAAAGGCCTGATTGGTGGACTGCTGCAGAGATGGTTGTCCTTCTGGAAGGTTCTGAAGCTCTGTCAGAGTTACCATTGGGTTCTTGGTCACCTCCTTGACCAAGGCCCTTCTCCCCCTTCTCTAGAGCCAGCTCTAGGAAGATTCTTGTGGTTCCACACTTCTTCCATTTGAGAATGATGGAGGCCACTGTGTTTTTGGGGACCTTCGATGCTGCAGAATCTTTTTTGTACCCTTCTTCAGATCTGTGCCTCGACACAATTCCTGTCTCATAATAGCTCTACGGACAATTCCTTCGACCTCATGGCTTGATTTTTGCTCTGACATGCACTGCCAACTGTGGGATCTTATATAGACAGGTGTGTACGTTTCCAAATCATGTCCAATACATTACATTTACCACAGGTGGACTCAAATCAAGTTGTAGAAACACCTCAAGGTTAATCAATGGAAACAGGATGCACCTGAGCTCAATTTCAAATCTCAAAGCAAAGGGTCTGAATACTTATGTAAATAAGGTATGTTTTTTAATTGTAATAAATTTGCAAAAAATTATAAAAACCTGTTTTCGCTTTGTCATTATGAGGTATTGTGTGCGAAAAAATATACAATTTTATACATTTTAGAATAAGGCTGTAACACAACAAAATGTGTAAAAAGGGAAGGGGTCTGAATACGTTCCAAATGCAATGTATGTTTGTATATACGCGTGTGTGTGTGTGTGTGTGTGTGTGTGTGTGTGTGTGTGTGTGTGTGTGTGTGTGTGTGTGTGTGTGTGTGTGTGAATGTACACTACCATTCAAAAGTTTGGGGTCACTTAGAAATGTCCTTGTTTTTGAAAGAAAATGTAAAATGTTGTCCATTAAAATAACATCAAATTGATCAGAAATACAGTGTAGACATTGTTAATGTTGTAAATGACTATTGTTGCTGGAAACAGCTGATTTTTTAAAATTGAATATCTACATAGGCGTAAAGAGGCCCACTATCAGTAACCATCACTCCTGTGTTCCAATGTCACATTGTGTTAGCTAATCCAAGTGTATTATATTAAAAGGCTAATTGATCATTAGAAAACCCTTTTGCAATTATGTTAGCACAGCTGAAAACTATTATCCTGATTAAAGAAGCAATAAAACTGGCCTTCTTTAGACTAGTTGAGTATCTGGAGCATCAGCATTTGTGGGTTCGATTACAGGCTCAAAATGTCCAGAAACAAAGACTTTCTTTTGAAACTCGTCCGTCTATTCTTGTTCTGTGAAATGAAGGCTATTCCATGCGAGAAATTGCCAAGAAACGGTACTACTCCTTTCACAGAACTGTGCAAACAGGCTCTAACCAGAATAAAAAGAGGAGTGGGAGGACCCAGTGCACAACTGAGCAAGAGGACAAGTACATTAGAGTGTCTAGTTTGAGAAACAGATGCCTCACAAGTTCTCAACTGGCAGCTTCATTAAATAGTACCCGCAAAACACCAGTCTCAACGTCAACAGTGAAGAGGCGACTCCGGGATGCTGGCCATTGTACAATTTTACATTATAGAATAATAGTGAGACATCAAAACAATGAAATAACACATATGGAATCATGTAGTAACCAAAAAAGTGTAAAATAAATAAAAAAATATTTGATATTTGAGATAATTCAAAGTAGCCATCCTTTGCCTTGGCGACAGCTTTGCACATTCTTGGCATTCTCTCAACCAGCTTCATGAGGTTGTCATCTGGAATGCATTTCAATTAACAGGTGCCTTGTTAATTTGTGGAATTTCTTTCCTTCTTAATGCGTTTGAGCCAATCAGTTGTGTTGTGACAAGGCAGGGATGGTATACAGAAGATAGCCCTATTTGGTAAAATACGACGTCCATATTAAGGCAAGAACAGCTCAAATAAGCAAAGCGAAATGACCGTCCATCATTACTTTAAGACATGGTCAGTCAATCAACAATATTCAAATAACTTTCTTCAAGTGCAGTCGCAAAAACCATCAAGCGCTGTGATGAAAGTGGCTCTCATGAGGACAGCCACAGGAAAGGAAGACCCAGAGTTACCTCTGCTGCAGAGGATAAGTTCATTAGAGTTACCAGCCTCAGAAATTACAGCCCAAATAAATGCTTTGAAGAGTTCAAATCAAATCAAATTGTATTAGTCACATGCACTGAATACAACCTTACAGTGAAATGCTTACTTACAAGCCCTTAACCAACAATGCAGTTAAGAAAAATACAAAGAAACAAAAGTAACAAATAATTAAAGAGCAGCAGTAAACTAACAATAGCGAGGCTACATACAGGGGGTACCGGTACAGAGTCAATGTGCGGGGGCACTGGTTAGTCGAGGTAATTGAGGTAATATGTACAAGTAGGTAGAGTTATTAAAGTGACTGCATAGATAATAAACAGAGTATCAGCAGCGTAAATGTAAATAGAAGAATCTTGGACCTAGACATGGTGCTCCGGTTGCCGTGCGATAGCAGAGAGAACAGTCTATGACTAGGGTGGCTGGAGTCTTTGACAAGTTTTAGGGCCTTCCTTTGACACCGCCTGGTATGATGTACTGGTGAAGTACTGGGCCATACGCACTACCCCTTGTAGTGCCTTGCGGTCGGAGGCCGAGCAGTTGCCATACCAGGCAGTGATATGGACACGAAGGAACTTAAAACTCTCAACCTGCTCCACTACAGCCTGGTCGATGAGAATGGGGCGTTGCTCGGTCCTCCTTTCCTGTAGTCCACAATCATCTCCTTTGTCTTGATCACGTTGAGGGAGAGGTTGTTGTCCTGGCACCACATGGCCAGGTCTCTGACCTCCTCTCTATAAGCTGTCTCGTCATTGTCGGTGATCAGGCCTACCACTGTTGTGTCATCAGAAAACTTAATGATGGTGTTGGAGTTGTGCCTGGCCATGCAGTCATGAGTGAACAGGGAGCACAGGAGGGGACTGTGCATGCACCCCTGAGGGGCCCCCGTGTTGAGGATCAGCATGGCGGATGTGTTGTTAACTACCCTTACCACCTGGGGGCGGCCCATCAGGAAGTCCAGGATCCAGTTTCAGAGGGAGGTGTTTAGTCCCAGGGTCCTTAGCTTAGTGATGAGCTTTGAGGGCACTATGGTGTTGAACGCTGAGCTGTTGTCAATGAATAGCATTCTCACATAGGTGTTCCTTTTGTCCAGGTGTGAAAGGACAGTGTGGATTGAAAGAGAGATTGCATCATCTGTGGATCTGCTGTGGCGATATGCAAATTGGAGTGGGTCTAGGGTTTCTGGGATAATAGTGTTGATGTGAGCCATGCCCAGACTTTCAAAGTACTTCATCGCTACAGACGTGAGTGCTATGGGTCGGTAGTCATTTAGGCAGTGTTCATGGGCGCAGGAACTATGGTGGTCTGCTTGAAACATGTTGGTATTATTGACTCAGACAGAGAGAGGTTGAAAATGTCAGTGTAGACACTTGCCAGTTGGTCAACGCATGCTTGGAGTACATGGCCTGGTAATCCGTCTGGCCTTGTGAATGTTGACCTGTTTATTGACACTTTGCCTGTTGATGGTTCATTGGACGGCATAGCGGGATTTCTTATAAGCTTCCGGGTTAGAGTCCCGCTCCTTTAAAGCGGCAGCTCTACCCTTTAGCTCAGTGTGGATGTTCTCTGTAATCCATGGCTTCTGGTTGGGGTATGTAGAGTCACTGTGGGGGGGACGTCATCGATGCACTTATTGATGAAGCCAGTGACAGATGTCGTGTACTCCGGAAGAATCTCGGAACATATTCCAGTCTGTGCTATTAAAACAGTCCTGTAGCTTAGCATCTGCCTCATCTGACCTCTTTTTTTATTGACCGAGTCACTGGGGCATGCTGCTTTAGTTTTTGCTTGTAATCAGGAATCAGGAGGATAGAATCATGGTCAGATTTGCCAAATGGAGGGCGAGGGAGAGCTTTGTACTCATCTCTGTGTGTGGAGTAAAGGTGGTCTAGAGTTTTTTCCCCTTCGTACATTTAACATGCTGGTAGTAATTAGGTAAAACGGATGTAAGTTTCCCCGCATTAAAGTCCCCGGCCACTAGGAGCGCCGCCTCTGGATGAGCTTTTTCCTGTTTGCTTATGGCCGCATACAGCTCAATGAGTGAGGTCTTAGTGCCAGAATCGGTTTGTGCTGGTAAATAGACAGCTACGAAGAATATAGATGAAAACTCTCTTGGTCGATAGTGTGGTCTTCAGCTTATCATGAGATACTCTACCTCAGGCGAGCAAAACCTTGAGGCTTCCTTAAGATATCGTGCACCAGCTGTTGTTTACAAATATACATAGACCTCCACCCCTTGTCTTACCAGAGGCTGCTGTTCTATCCTGCCGATATAGTGTGTAACGTGTAACCCGACAGCTGTATGTTATTCATGTCATCATTCAGCCACGACTCGCGATATCTCCGTCTTTTTCTCCTGCGAATGACGGGGATGAGGGCCTCGCCGGGTGTCTGGAGTAAATCCCTCTCGTCCGACTCATTAAAGAAAAATGTGTTGTCTAGTTCAAGGTGAGTAATCACTGTTCTGATGTCCAGAAGCTCTTTTCGGTCATAAGAGACAGTAGTAGCAACAATATGTACAAAATAAGTTACAAACAATGCGAAAAAAAAATAATAATACACGGTTGGTTAAGAGCCCATAAAACGGCGGCCATCCCCTCCGGCACCATTACTTAGTAACATACATCTCAATATCAACTGTTCAGAGGAGACTGCGTGAATCAGGCCTTCGTGGTCAAATAGCTGCAAAGACACCACTACTAAAGGAAACCAAGAAGAAGAAGAGAATTGCTTGGGCCAAGAAAAATTAGCAATGGACATTAGACTGGTGGAAATCTGTCCTCTAACCACCGTGTCTTTGTGAGACACAGATTAGGTGAACGGATGATCTCCGCATGTGTAGTTCCCACAGTGAAGCATGGAGGAGGTGTGATGGTGCTTTGCTGGTGACACTGTCGGTGATTTATTTAGAATTCAAGGCACACTTAACCAGCATGGCTACCACAGCATTCTGCAGCGATACGCCATCCCATCTGTTTTGCACTTAGTGGGACTATTATTTGTTTTTCAACAGGACAATTACCCAAAGCACACCTCCAGGCTGAGTAAGGGCTATTTGACAACGAAGGAGAGTGATGGTGCTGCATCAGATGACCTGGCCTCCACAATCACCGACCTCAACCCAATTTAGGTGGTTTGGGATGAGTTGGACCGCAGAGTGAAGGAAGAGCAGCCAACAAGTGCTCAGCATATGTGGAAACTCCTTTAAGACTGTTGGAAAAACATTTCAGGTGACTACCTCATGCAGCTGAGTGTGCAAAGCTGTCATCAAGGCAAAGTGTGGCTACTTTGAAGAATCAAAAATATATGTACTTTTTTGGTTACTCCATTATGTGTTATTTCATAGTTTTGATGTCTTCACTATTATTCTACAATGTAGAAAATAGTAAAAATAAAGAAAACCCATTGAATGAGTCAGTGTGTCCAAACTTGTGACTGGTACTGTATATTGAAAAATTAAAGCAGCAATTGGTCTCACTGAGGATCTGAGATTCTGAGGTTGATTCAAGTTCTTATTTTACAGTAGTGAAACCCTCTACATGTGATATATGTCACGTTAACGAGTCGAAATGTAACCAGGCTTTGAGGCTAGGAGAAACTGGGGTAGTGAAACTATGCTGTGTGAGGTCTGCCGAACCAGGTGCTTTCATAGGGAACTGAGCCGGCTCATGAAGTAGTCATGAAGTAGTCTCAGGTACTCAAGTGCATCAATAAAAAGATCAGTCCAATTAATAAGGCACAGTAGATTAGAGTATACACAAATTACTACGCTAATGAGCTAATATGGTCCACCTGGACGTTGGTTGCTATGGCAACGAGTTCCCACAAATCTAGTACCATGCAGTGGCCCTAACACTCAGTGTGTTTGATCGTCCGTGGCACACATTAAGTGTGACTCCTAAATCTAAATTAAACGCAGAGCTAGCTGACAAGCCACTTAGCTCATGTCTGGGGCTTTGTCCAGGCTGGCTCGCACACAGTCATTCCTAAGAGTGTAATCGCCGAGCCCTGTAGGCACAAACTCTCACTACTTCTCAACTCCAAATGTTGCCTCATGGGGAGTGATCACCATTAGGGCTTGCCGTCAAGCACAGGGTCTCTCTTTGGTGACACTTGGATAAGGCAGCAAGCTGGGCTTTAGCTGCAGGTAGCTAACTGTCAGAGTGAGGAGTGTGTGTGTGTGCAAGGGTTGGAATTGTATGTTGCCTTGAGCTTTTGTTCTAGATCATTGACACTGAATGTGTCTGCTGGTTGCGTAAGACAATACGAGTCCAAAACACCCCCTGTGATCGTATATTCCCTAGGATCCTGTGTTAGGCTTGAACCATTGCACTGCACACTGCCCTATCCCATCTGGACAAGAGGAATATCTATGTAAGAATGCTGTTCATTGACTATAGCTCAGCCTTCAACACCATAGTATCCTCCAAGCTCATCATTAAGCTTGGGGCCCTGCGCCTGAACCCAGCCCTGTGCAACTGGGTCCTTCGCTGAACCTCAACACAGGGGCCCCACAAGGGTGTCTGCTCAGCCCCCTCCTGTACTCCCTGTTCACCCATGACTGCTTGGCCATGCACGCCTCCAACTCAATCATCACATTTGCAGAAGACACAACAGTAGTAGGTCTGATTACCAACAATGACGAGACGGCCAACAGGGAGGTGAGGGTCCTGGCGGAGTGATGCCAGGACAATAACCTCAGCACGAAGGTGCTAATTATGGCCTTCAGGAAACAACAGAGGGAGCACGCCCCTATCCACATCGACGGGACCGCAATGGAGAAGGTGAAAAGCTTCAAGTTCCTCGGCGTACACTTCACTGACAATCTTAAATGGTCCACCCACACAGACAGTGTGGTGAATTAGGCGCAACAGCACCTCTTCAATTTCGGGAGGCTGAAGAAATTAGGTTTTTACAGATGCACAATTGAGAGCATCACCGCCTGGTGTGGCAACTGCGCCGCCCACAACCACAGGGCTCTCCAGAGGGTGGTGCGGTCTGCCCAACGCATCACTGGGGGCACACTGCCTGCCCTCCAGGTTACTTACAGCACGAGATGTCACAGGAAGGCCAAAAATATCATCAAGGACATCAACCACCCGAGCCAGGGGCTGTTCACCCAGCTATCATCCAGAAGGCGAGGTCAGTACAGGTGCATCAAACCTGGGACTAAGAGACTGAAAAACAAGGCTCAAGGCTATCTGACTGTTAAATAGCCATCACTAGCCAAGCACCACCCGGTTACTCAACCCCGCACCTTAGAAGCTGTAGCCCTATATACATAGACGTGGAATCACTGGTCACTTTAATAATGGAACACTAGTCACTTTTTTTAAAATTACATACTGCTTTGATCAGTTCATATGTATGTACTGTTTTCTATTCTACTGTATTTTAGTCAACGCCACTCCGACATTGCTCGTCCTAATATTTATATACACTGCTCAAAAAAATAAAGGGAACACTTAAACAACACAATGTAGCTCCAAGTCAATCACACTTCTGTGAAATCAAACTGTCCACTTAGGAAGCAACACTGATTGACAATAAATGTCACATGTGTGCAAATGGAATAGACAACAGGTGGAAATTATAGGCAATTAGCAAGACACCCCCAATAAAGGAGTGGTTCTGCAGGTGGTGATCACAGACCACTTCTTAGTTCCTATGCTTCCTGGCTGATGTTTTGGTCAATTTTGAATGCTGGCGGTGCTTTCACTGTAGTGGTAGCATGAGACAGAGTCTACAACCCACACAAGTGGCTCAGGTAGTGCAGCTCATCCAGGATGGCACATCAATGCGAGCTGTGGCAAGAAGGTTTGTGTGTGTCTGTCAGCGTAGTGTCCAGAGCATGGAGGCGCTACCAGGAGACAGGCCAGTACATCAGGAGACGTGGAGGAGGCCGTAGGAGGGCAACAACCCAGCAGCAGGACCGCTACCTCCGCCTTTGTGCAAGGAGGAGCAGGGGGAGCACTGCCAGAGCCCTGCAAAATGACCTCCAGTAGGCCACAAATGTGCATGTGACAGGTGGGGGTTGTGCTTACAGCCCAACACCGTGCAGGATGTTTGGCATTTGCCAGAGAACACCAAGATTGGCAAATTCCCCACTGGCGCCCTGTGCTCTTCACAGATTAAAGCAGGTTCACACTGAGCACATGTGACAGACGTGACGGAGTCTGGAGACGCCGTGGAGAACATTCTGCTGCCTGCAACATCCTCCAGCATGACCGGTTTGGCGGTGGGTCAGTCACGGTGTGGGGTGGCATTTCTTTGGGGGGCTGCACAGCCCTCCATGTGCTCGCCAGAGGTAGCCTGACTGCCATTAGGTACCTAGATGAGATCCTCAGACCCCTTGTGAGACCATATGCTGATGCGGTTGGCCCAGGGTTCCTCCTAATGCAAGACAATGCTAGACCTCATGTGGCTGGAGTGTGTCAGCAGTTCCTGCAAGAGGAAGGCATTGTTGCTATGGACTGGCCCGCCCGTTCCCCAGACCTGAATCCAATTGAGCACATCATGTCTCGCTCCATCCACCAACGCCACGTTGCACCACAGACTGTCCAGGAGTTGGCGGATGCTTTAGTCCAGGTCTGGGAGGAGATCCCTGAGGAGACCATCCGCCACCTTATCAGGAGCATGCCCAGGCATTGTAGGGAGGTCATACAGGCACGTGGAGGCCACACACACTACTGAGCCTAATTTTGACTTGTTTTAAGTACATTACATCAAAGTTGGATCAGCCTGTAGTGTGGTTTTCCACTTTAATTTTGAGTATGACTCCAAATCCAGACCTCCATGGGTTGATAAATTTGATTTCCATTGATAATTTTTGTGTGATTTTGTTGTCAGCACATTCAACTATGTAAAGAAAAAAGTATTTAATAAGAATATTTCATTCATTCAGATCTAGGATGTGTTATTTTAGTGTTCCCTTTCTTTTTTTGAGCAGTGTATTTCTTAATTCCATTACTTTACTTTTAGATTTGTGTGCATTTTTGTAACTTGTTAGATACTACTGCACTGTTGGAGCTAGGAACACAAGCATCTCGCTACACCCGCAATAACATCTGCTAAATATGTGTATGTGACCAATATAATTTGATTTGATTTGAACCAGCTACCTTGCGATTTACACCAAAAGGTCCAAACCTCTTGACAATGTCACTAGTGCCTATAGTGGCAGTTGTATGAATCAAAATCTCCATTGAATCTTCTTTTTAGGGGTAGGCAGGATGTCAGTCAACCTACCTAAGGGGTCCCCTGTCATCCTGTACCGGCCCTGGGTGCCAAGCGCCAGAACAAAACTTTTTCAACTGACTTAAAATGGCTGACAACCCAGTATAAACTGGCACTAGGATTTTATCAGGGGGTCATATGGGCTCATAAAATGTATTTCAATGCACTACATTGGCATCATTATGCTGATACATAATACCCATGGTCTTTAGCCAAGTCTCCCTGATTTAGCTCATATTTCTTTTCAGAATGGGTTGAGTCCTGTACTCCCCTCCCCTTGGGCGCATCACAGAAGTGACAGCTCCCACTGAGCGAGCAATGAGTCAAAGAAGGGAAAATGTGTACTATGACAAAATAATCAGTTTACTATTCACATGCAAAGCAATTGGTTGACATTTTGAAAAGGCAATACCTGGAAGCATCTGCATAACATTTCCATAATGTAGTCTATTGGGCACAACACTGAGGATGAAAACTGCTAAGTCACCATTACTGGCCCAAAAGAGAACATGACTTCAATTTGAAAAGGGGAAATTATGAGTATTAGCTCACTCTCAGCTTACGTCAAATGGCACCTTCAAGTTGACTGGATGTCCTTTGGGTGGTGGACCATTCTTGATAGCTACGGGAAACTGTTGAGCGTGAAAAACCCAGCAGCGTTGCAGTTCTTGACACAAATCTGTGCACCTGGCACCTACCACCATACCCCTTTAAAATTCCACCCAAAAACTATATTTTGGTATTTGTTTCATTAATCCATTGTTGACATAGTCCTGAAAGGTTTTGCTTGTCAGCCATCAGGTTTTCAAGATATGTAACCTAAATACAGAAATCATCCCCGTATGATGCATTTTCCTTTAAATATGTTGTCTTGCCCACTCACCCTATGAATACACAATCCATGTCTCAATTGTCTCTTGGCTTAAAAATCCTTGTTTAACCTGTCTCCACTCCATCTACACTGAAGTGGATTTAGCAAATGACATCAATAAGGGATCATTGCTTTCACCTGGATCACCTGGTCAGTCTGTCATGGAAAGAGCAGGTGTTTCTAAATGTATACTCAGTGTATATAAAGAGTTAACAAGCCTTGTGGGAGAGAGAGGAGCGGGAGAGGAGGGTTGGTGTGCGTATGGGGACACAGAAGGGTATGACACGGCTGGCTGCACTGAGACAAGACCACTGTGACAGCCAGGAACAACTTGTAACACCGCCACAGAGACTGTCGTGTCATAAGCTCTGAACACCGCCAAAATGCAACGGGGTTGAGTGGACCTCCGTGTTTTACGGCGCCAGTTTGCACAATTATGACTGCTCTTGTTGGGGCTAAGATTAGCAGAATAGTGACTAATGTATTTATCAAGACCTAAACAAGCACACATATTCAAATACACATACAGAAAATACAGTACATACTCCCTCACAAAAAGACCAAGACACAAACGAAATCCAACCCATAACACACACACACACACACACACACACACACACACACACACACACACACACACACACACACACACACACGTCAACTGGCAACATATTGCATGACTAAGCTTCTGTCCAGCTTCCAAGCTGTGGGTGGCAGACTGTCTTCCCACCACTGAGGAATAGCAGCATGACCCCCACGCGCCCCCCATCACTCTCGCTTCCCTTATCATCTGCCACCCTGCATCACTGTCACCCCTGGGCAGTGCCAGTCTCTCCCCGAGGTGCTAAGCAAACCTCTTTATACTCCCCCTCACCTGCAACACCAACACAACAATGCTGCATATATGTGTTGGGAAAAAAAATCTAAAAACTGCTTCACTTGTGAGTTATACCATTATAGCAAAACTGCTTCACTCAAGTTATACCATGTGTCTTATAATTTAACAACATAACATTGCATTGTTGTTTTTTACTCAAATTGATCTCCTGAGCTGGATAACTTTCCCCCCTTGTTGAAAACAACCCTTACAGTGTACCGTATGTATTAAAAGCTAAATAAGATGAGGTTCTGTTGGTTGAAGTGTGATGCTTCGAACACCAGGATTGTGGTTTTGATTCACAATCAGAAATTGATACCAAGTCACTATGATAGCAAGTCAGTATGGATCATAATGTATGCTAAATGGTCAGCAATGCATTTTGGGATGGAATAGTAGTTGAAAGGTGCAGATCACGCTTGCTTCATTATTCCGCAACTGTGATATTTCACAGGAATGTTGAAGTTTACTGGTCTGTCCATAGTCATGTTAAACAAACGTCTTTATAATGGAAAACTTCAAGCAAGACGCTAGCATGCAAATTGATGATGCCTGCCACAGTTGGTCCAGTCCTATCACATTTTATGTCTATTTCCAGGTAGATAATGAAAGTCTCAACTTGACCTAAAAAGACAAAACAGAACTCTTCTTCCTTTATGCAATCCATCATATTTCCCAGTCTTGAGGCCTGCGTTACAATTGAGAATGCAATTTGTTCCACAATAGGACCGGGACAAAACTGTGTCAATCGCATCTCCAGTAGAAGGAATAACCATGGGCACACGATGAATCACTCAGCTCAAAATGGATGAAAGCATTTGAAAATCCTCTTTAGATATGTACAATCTTCACAGCACAAAATTAAACAAATTGGCATACTCATAATAAACCTTAAGCACCATGTGAAATTTGCAACCTTTGTCTTTTCGGAACCATCACAACCATCACAATGAACCATCACAATGTTCATAAATGCTTCAATCAAGCATTTTTCTGTAATAACTTAATGGTAAATTTAGCTGTGATTGAGTTGTATAGTAAGTACATTAAACAGCATGCTATCTTCTACTGAATTCATCAAGGATTCAGAGACATACTGGCCTGTTAACAATACCTCTCCTAGAAGAAGCAGTGGACACATCTGGTATGGTATATCTTAATGAAACGTCAATTGTGTTTTTCATAAAGATAACACGGCAGTCAGAGGAGGCTGGTGGGCGGAGATATAATTGTAATGACTGGAGTGGAATCGGTGACAAGGTATCAAACATGGTTTGGATAAGGTTCAATGTGTTCCATTCCAGTCGTTACAGCCTACCAGCCTCCTTTGATGACAGTGTGAAATTTCATGGGTAGGGCTCTTACTCACATCCGATCATCATCATTGCCACGGCGAAAAGCTTTTCTCCGTCGGTGGTGGGGGCGATGTTGCCGAAGCCGATGCTGGTCAGGCTGGTCATGGTGAAGTATAGGGAAGTGATGTAGACCGAGTCCTTGCTTGGCCCGCCCTCCCACCTACCGGAGCCACTGGCGTTGAAGCGGTACGGCGTCCCCACCGATTCGCTCAATATGTAGAGCCAGCTGTCCATCCTCACACTGTTGGTGTTCTCGTCGATGACCTCGTAGTCGCCGATGCTGTACCAGATGCAGGCCAACCAGTGGGCGGCCAGGCCAAAGACGCACACCAGCAGGACCAGGACAGCGGCCCCGTACTCAATATAGTGGTCCAGTTTACGGGCCACCCGGCCCAAGCGAAGCAGACGGACTACTTTGAGGGAGCTGAAGAGACTGCTGATGCCCTGATGTGTAGAAAATAAGAGGGGGATGGTTAGGCTTAGAGAGAGAATGAAAAGTAGAGCTTTACTTACTAGCCAATAATTGTATTTTTTTATTTTTTATTTAACCTTTATTTAACTACGCATGTCAGTTAAGAACAAATTCTTATTTACAATGACGTCCTACACCGACCAAACCTGGTTGACGCTGGGCCAATTATGTGCCGCCTTATGGGACTCCCAATCATGGCCTGTTGAGATACAGCCTGGAATCGAACCAGGGTCGAACCAGGGTGTCTGTAATGATGCCTCAAGCACTGAGATGCAGTGCCTTAGACCGCTGCGCCTCTCGGGAGCCCATTATCCATTGATCTAACTATTTTAATAACTGTTCATTCATTGATTAAAGATAAACTGGAAGGGTCTCAACAGTGAACCCTGTGGAACTCCACTCCCTAAAACACTGTACAGTATATTCTGCATATGGATTTGGTACCATGGTGCAGTTCCCTGTTGTGTTGGTGATAATGAATACAATGCCATTAGCAATAAAATAAAATAAAATAATAGCCGGAGGGTATGCTTTACAACATGCTACTTCTACAAAACATCACTTTGCTACCGAAGCTGGTTTAGTGAAGAATTCCACACTGCCGTGTGACAGAATAACAGTTATTTGGGTCCTGGATCAACCTTTGGAAAGTACAGTATTGGAATTAATTTAGCCCGGGGTTACTTTTGTTTTCATCGATGGGCACGGAGCAGGAACCCAAAATTAATGTTCCAGGATCTTACTCCGATAATGGTATGTGAAAGAGTACTAGGGAGGACGGGTTTCTGATTCATTTGGAGATGACACATTTAATTCCAGCATTTGAATGAGTCACTCGTATGTGGCTTTATCAAAAATCCCATTATCCTCTTTTGCTTGCTCAATTTGAATCAAGCTCTTGGCCTCTTCAAACGTCAAAATGTGATGTGAAATCAACGGCTCATCAAATCTAGATTCCCTAAAACATTTAAGACAGCGTGGCATACTGTACAGAGAGGCTGAGATGTACCAGGCGCTTCCCGAAAGGGTGAATCTACATTTAGTACTGAAGGCAAGCACATAATGCAGTGAAGTTTATGTAATCTCACTAGCCTCTGCTCGCATCCGCGTCCACGACGTGTGTGAACCAACTGCATCAAGCTATTTTCAGTTCACCAGGGACACATTCATAATGCAATTACTTTCAACTACAAAACACTGAAATGTGTCCCTGTGGCAACTTGAATGTCTCACTACAATTGTCATTGAATACAACAAGGTCACTGTGCTGAAAGCCTTTGCTTCAGAGGAGCAGAATGGATGCTAGCTGCACGATGCTTGTATCTGAAGCACAGCACCGAATGAAAAGGAAGGATAACCTGCGTTGACAAGTGCAGCAAAGGCACATGCAGCGCCCACAGGCTTTGTGGGAGCTCACTGTGGGGGTGCTATAATCTTTCGCCACACCACAATTCGTGCAACAACAGGCATACAACAGAACAGCACATAACACTGGAGAGGTGGCCAGGAAATATGGCGGTTTCTGCACTTTTGTTTTGTTTCTAAGTTACAATGCCCAAAGGGCAAAAGCAGTGTTTTGACTTGTTAATTAAGCTATAATTGGCTAACAATTTTTGTTGTTTGACCCTTGAAGCGTGTGTTTATTCATTATTTAAATGTAAAATTGACCTTTATCTGTGCCTTCTGTAGTACAGATAATTTTACTCTGATAATACTGTACTTGGGCGTAGGTTAGAATGGTATCACTTGCAGCATCTGTTGATTACTTTAAGGTTATCAAGACTAGCGTGTGGATCAAGACGATCTGGACCATCCTACAAAGGCCTGTGTGCCAAGTTTGATTACAGTGTTTTATACTACAGAATGTCTTGAAGAGGCATCAGAAAAATGTGCTGTTTTACCAGCCTCCAATTCCTGTGTTCTTTTTAATATGTTAGAGGGATCTTGTCTGACTTTTTAGCCTCTATTCACAGTATTCCCCAGCGACCATTAGGCAACTGCAGGGGATGACATTTCTACTGCTGAGAAGTCCAGTCGGTGTCTATTACGCTATAATGATGTGGCGATCTTTCCAAGAGTCAACGATGTGGTAAGCTTTCCAGATCCATAAACAATGTGTGTGTCTGTGTGTGTGTCTATTTGTGTGTCTGTCTGTGTGTCTTCATTCATATCCATCCATCCACAAACACACAGACCCCAGTTAGCAAACAAACCACTGACCTCATCAACGTTCTCAAAGGCGTTGATGACATCGTACGGCAGGCAGGAGAGCAGGTCGATGACGAACCACGTCTTGACGTAGTTCATCCGGATCAGCTTGGGGTCCGAGATGACCTCTCCGGCTGGCCCCACAAACGTGGTATGGAAGTTGAGCACGATGTCCACCAGAAAGATGACGTCCACGATGCTGTCCACCACCAGCCAGGTGACGTTGTTCTGCTTGGTCTGGAGGATTAGAGTAGATCATCTTTGTTACTTAAGTAGTAGAGTAGAGAATCTTTATTACTTAAGTAGTAGAGTAGAGAATATTTGTTACTTAAGTAGTAGAGTAGAGAATCTTTATTACTTAAGTAGTAGAGTAGAGAATATTTGTTACTTAAGTAGTAGAGTAGAGAATCTTTATTACTTAAGTAGTAGAGTAGAGAATATTTGTTACTTAAGTAGTAGAGTAGAGCATCTTTATTACTTAAGTAGTAGAGTAGAGAATATTTGTTACTTAAGTAGTTGAGTAGAGAATCTTTATTACTTAAGTAGTTGAGTAGAGAATCTTTGTTACTTAAGTAGTTGAGTAGAGAATCTTTATTACTTAAGGAGTTGAGTAGAGAATGAATATAAGTTATCCCTGAGTGGCAATTCACTTTACAGCTGGTACATAGTCAATAAAAGTACACACAAACAAATTAAAAATCCCCCCAAAACAACTTGCTAAGGTTCGGTTTGGGGTTTAGAGTAAGGGTTAAGGTTAGGGTTAGTGGGTAGTTGAAGAGAGTTTAGACCTTGAATGAGACGTTGTAGGGCACCATGATGGCTGTGTAGAAGGTCAGGATGAGGATGACCCAGTCCCAGGTGGTCTTGAAGGCGCAGTAGTGGAGGATGATGTGGGGAGGAGTTTTAGGCGTCTCCTGCTTGTACTGCGGGAGGATGTCTGAGCCCAGCTGGAGAACCTACGTTTTTGGTTAAGAAACAGTTGGTAACAAGTCATGAATGAGTCAGTGTTTTGGCAGCTAGCTACCTTGAATAAGCCTGGTGGAACCAGCCTGATCGCTGCGTAGAATGGTGACCGTGATCAGGCTGATTCCACAAGGCTGACACTGAATTGGACCAGTGTGTCATCTGTTTCTCCTGCTATTCACCATTTCAGGTGTGCGTTTTTTACCTAGTGTACATAAAAATATGACAACATTTTGGTTTGTTATGACAGGGTCTCTTATTGTATGTTAGCGATAACTTTGACATAACACTCATAATATAAAATAGTAAGTCATGACAATATAATGACCACATTCTGTAGTCATTTGGACCGCACAAAGACAGTTCAGTGTTGCCTTGATTTCATCTCTCAGTATCTCTTGGATAGTGTGACATAACTCTCTATCCCAATCAATATAACATACAAAAAGTGGAATTCCTCTCTCCCTTAATATATTTTGTAAATAAATTCATGTAACTTTCCAGGATCAACAAATAAACAAACTGTAGCCATTTTGTTTTATCTAAGCTACGGTAGCAAGCTCATCTTCCCATTAGTAAACAGAGCACCTTATCTGACCATCTAAACACAATTAGCTTATCCACCATTTTTCAAGAAACAGGATGTTGCTAGAAGATGGTGGTGGTAAGACATCTTGGACTAGTCCAAGAAGATGATCTGCCCAAACAATCAGTCCCCTTGGGATATCAGAGGACTAGACTTTATTTCTAGCCTAGGGATTTTCAGAGGACTAAGGACTATTCAATCAAACCAGTATTGTTGTATGGTATATACACTGTAGGCTGTAGCATAGACGGCTGCATTATTCAGAGTAAAACAAGTGTAAGTGTGCCTGTAATAATCAAGTCCATAAACAAGTCAAACATTGCTGAAGCAGATTTAATTGAATCCTGCTCCTGCTGACATCTCTGCCCTTTTACGCACTGATTATAAGTGAGTGCACTGGTTATAAGTCACTCTGGATGAGAGAGTCTGCTAAACTAGTAATGTAAATGTACATTTAGGTTACACATCTCCACAGCAAAGGTCATAGGGCAGAGTTCCCCGACGGGACAAATTCTTTGTCAAATACAATATCTGTTTCGGCTTCTTGCGGACAAATACATATAAATGCATTCCTGCCCCCCGACCATGCGCTCAAGTCCACTGCTGGATGTAATTGGGGACTTCTGCCATAAGGATTTATGGTCAGGAAAATATATAGAGTGATCATTCATATTAGAGTTGTGTCTGTCTGCAGAGTTACAGTTGCCCAGGTGGCCAAGGGCTTGCGGTCTACTGCTTTGGGAATGGAAAGACACACTTCATTTAGCTCAGAAGTAGTGAGCGAGTATGGGGACAGGATTAGGCATTTCATTTGAAGCTAAACAGAAGTGGGCTTGGAAATATGAGATGGGTGCTCCTTCCAGAAACACTTAGGCAGATGAGTGCTTATCAATGGGGACAGCAGCACACACTCTACCTCAGCCAGACGAGAGTGCTTGTGGACGTTCTCGCCCTTGTGGACGGTGGGCGCCAGCTGCTGCAACACTCCCCGGCTGCTCGTCAGGGCCCGAGTGAGCCGAGCGAATTTACCCCATCCTGAATGACAGTCAAAGAAATGTGGAATACCAAATCAACCCATATCCACTCCCTTTAGCCTTGAAATCAAGACTGAATAATGCTGCATTTAAACAAATGTGACACTGAGCTAAATTCAAACTGAATTTTCAAGCTACTACTACGTAGGCATATCTGTAAATCTGAAAAGATTTACTAGGTGTATTCAATATTACAGAAATTATTCATAGCAAATTTGATGGCAAATGGAACTAATACCATATTCTTATACCTATCCATTTCTTTCAGATCTGCATGAACTGCCTAAAAACAATGGCTAGCTAGCAGTTGATTTGGAATTCTGAGAAAGTCCAACATTACTAGCTCAAATTATCAGACAAAAATTTAAGTTGTAAGATGAAATGATGCACTGTGTTTTCTCTCAATAATGTCAGCAACCCACATTTGTAGCTGTCTAAAACCAATTGTATCTACTATCCTCAGCTTGATCCTGTCCTCATTAAAACAGAATCTTCCTTAGATTATCTGAAATTCAGTGTCACGCCAACCTTTCACAGAGTCATCCTCAATGGGCTGTTTGAATGCAGTGATGTCACTGAAGGTGCACAGAAACAACACCACCTTGTCCTGCTCATTCCTGATAGGAGCGATCTTAACAAAGAACCACACCGGCATCCCTGTAGGAAACACAAAATCACGTTATGATATATGTTCATATTCTAATCATATTCTATTCTATCTCATAAGTAATTGATGTAACAATTGAATTTGATATGATTCAATCAACAGAGAGCAAAGAAACACTTACGATTCTTCTTATACATGAGAATTTCGAACGAATTCATCTCATAATTCTCAAAGATCTGTTGCACTTTCTCACCCGTCTCCTTGTCTGTGAGCTCCCCATACATGAAACTGAAAATTGCATTGTTGGTGCTAATTTACATACAAAACAAATTAAACTGGATAATACATTCAGATTCTACCAGAAGTTAGGCAGATGTGACACTGTTCTTGAAACGAATTATCCCAGTTACAAAGGCCTCACGAAAAACATTGTGGCTCATAAACAACATGGTTAGGCCTCTGCATAAGCACTGGTCACAGCGAATGTCATGTTGAATTGACATACAGTTGAATTCGGTAGTTTACATACACCTTATCCAAATACATTTAAACTCCGTTTTTCACAATTCCTGACATTTAATCCTTGTAAAAATGCCCTATCTTAGGTCAGTTAGGATCACCACTTTATTTTAAGAATGTGAAATGTCAGAATAATAGTAGAGAGAATGATTTATTTCAGCTTTTATTTCTTTCATCACATTCCCAGTGGGTCAGAAGTTTACATACACTAAATTAGTATTTGGTAGCATTGCTTTTAAATTGTCTAACTTGGGTCAAAAGTTTCAGGTAGCCTTCCACAAGCTTCCCACAATTAATTGGATTAATTTTGGCCCATTCCTCCTGACAGAGCTGGTGTAACTGAATCAGTTTTGTAGGCCTCCTTGCTCACACACGCCTTTTCAGTTCTGCCCACAAATCTTCTATAGGATTGAAGTAAGGGCTTTGTGATGGCCACTCCAATACCTTGACTTTGTTGTCCTTAAGCCATTTTGCCACAACTTTGGAAGTATGCTTGGGGTCATTGTCCATTTGGAAGACCCATTTGCGACCAAGATTTAACTTCCTGACCGATGTCTTGAGATGTTGCTTCAATATAATAATAATAATTTTCCTACCTCATGATGCCATCTATTTTGTAAAGCACGCCCACAACATGATGCTGCAAGCCTCCCCCTTTTTCCTCCAAACATAACGATGGTCATTATGGCCAAACAGTTCTATTTTTGTTTCATCAGACCAGAGGACATTTCTCAAAAAATGTACGATCTTTGTCCCCATGTGCAGTTGTAAACTGTAATCTGACTTTTTTTATGGCGGTTTTGGAGCAGTGGCTTCTTCCTTGCTGAGCAGCCTTTCAGGTTATGTCGATATAGGACTCGTTTTACTGTGGATATAGATACGTTTGTACCGGTTTCCTCCAGCATCTTCACAAGGTCCTTTGCTGTTGTTCTGGGATTGAGTTGCACTTTCCGCACCAAAGTACGTTCATCTCTAGGAGACAGAACACATCTCCTTCCTAAGCGGTATGACGGCTGCGTGGTCCCATGGTGTTTATACTTGCGTATTATTGTTTGTACAGATGAACGTGGTACTTTCAGGCATTTTGAAATTGCACCCAAGGATGAACCAGATTTGTGGAGGTCTACAATTTTTTTCTGACGTCTTGGCTGATTTCTTTTGATTTTCCCATGATGTCAAGCAAAGATGCACTGAGTTTGAAGGTAGGCCTTGAAATACATCCACAGGTACACCTCCAATTGACTCAAATTATGTCAATTAGCCTATCAGAAGCTTCTATAGCCATGACATCATTTTCTGGAATTTTCCAAGCTGTTTAAAGGCACAGTCAACTTAGTGTATGTAAACTTCTGACCCACTGGAATTGTGATACAGTGATAAGTGAAATAATCTGTCTGTAAACAATTGTTGGGAAAATGACTTGTGTCATGCACAAAGTAGATGTCCTAACTGACTTACCAAAAATATAGTTTTTTAACAAGAAATTTGTGGAGTGGTTGAAAAACGAGTTTTAATGAATCCAACCTAAGTGTATGTAAACTTCCGACTTCAACTGTACGTGTGCTACTTCCGAGGCAAATTTTAATTCCTTAGTGCCTATATTGTTTTCTCCCATTCCAAAACACTTGACTGCTGTTGACTGAAATAACCCGAATTTGCATGGAAAAAACATTGTAAACTTATGTCTTATTTGTTATGTAGTAATAATAGGATTACTAATGTATAGAATATACTGTATGTTCATAAACTGTGTCTCGAACCCAGATGAAGTCTATTCCTGGACTAAAAATCACTTTTATTATATATTTTCCATTGAGTATGACTTTAAATCGGGCAATCTGCAGTTCAAACAATAAAGTGGGCACCCTGCCATTCCTTTTGGTTAACAAGCTGTGGGATGGGGCTGGAGAAATGTTACCACTCTCAAATTCATGGACAGAGCTATGGATACAAGGATTGACCATCCGTGATATTAAAATGATAGTTTTAACCGTGTTTTGAGGCTATAAAGTGTTTGTTCACAATATTCTTTACAAACAAAAGCGTAAAAACAGATTTTATTTGGGGTTCTGATGGGGTATGACAGTATCTATAAGTTATATTCAAGAATCATTGGGTATATATTATAATAATTTAAGTCTAAAAATGGATGTACCAAATGCAGATTGCCCCTTTAAATCCAGGAGTAGGTTTAATCTGGGTCCAGGAAACCAGCCCGATATGTCTATATGTTATTGTAGATATACTGTATTTATACTCTACTGTATAGTATTGCTGTCAGTGAAACAAAATGCTGACCTACAAAATCAGTGGTGCCATAATGCAGTCATAAGTAGCAAAGTGAGTACCTGCAGGTGCTACTCTTCTGCATGACCTCAGCACGGTGGTAACCGGAAAGCTTGCAGAAGCCGTCGTTGCTGTACACAATGGGCCAGTTCACAATCTGGGCATTGCCCAGAACAAAGTTGGTATCTGCCCAGGGAGGGAAAACATAAAAACCTGTTCAGAAAGAACTGATAGAAACTACTACAGAACTATTAACTGTCTGTAACTCATTATTTGACTTGGAAGTCATAAAGGTACCTGGATGTAGGACTACATGTCTTTATTTCATGAAATCATTATTGTACTTTTAAAATGAAATTGAAAAACATGGCTCAAATCTATCCAAACCTGTACACATAAGTTAACTGTGTTCCTCGTATGTAAGACGACAGTTGATGATAGTTTTTTTTATTACGAATAAGTTATTGTTGTTAGAATGATATATTATTGGATGTAATGTATTTGTGTTTTGTATTGTTTTAGTGAGTATTTGTATTGTGGCTGTGTAACTGCCTTTAGCTTCCCTGGGACTACAGGTGCAAATGATCTTTTGACTAACCCCAGTACATTTACATAGATGTTGCATTATCGTAATATTGATGTTGATTCATGTGTACTGTACCCTATAAAAAAAAACTATTATAAATACAATTTTTTTTTAAATTCTAAATTAGTAGTCAGCAACAAGTTAGAGTTAGGTCAAACCAAGTATTACTGTAATACTGAGCATTACGGCACATTGTTGAGTAATAACTGTTACCATCTACATCTATCTAGATAAATATCAAACAGCCAAATTAGCGCATTGTAAAATAAAGTTTGAAGCATACTTAATATACTACCATACTTCTAAATATGTACTGCCAACTATAGTATGTGAATGTAGAGTTTATTGGACATGAAATACATGTCAAACTCCACTATAGAAACAGGGGAAAGAAAGCATCTAAAGCTTTGCCATGATGATACAGCATATTGGCAAAGATGTTTTACTTGTTGTGGAAATTGAATCCGAGGCTACTGCAACAAGGTTGAGAGAAGAGGGAAAACGTGACAGTGAAATCAATATGCTGTACACAAAATACAACACTTTCACTGTTGCCGATATGACCAATACATCATCTGCCAGTATTATCGGTCAATATTAACCTGATTATTGCATACTTTTTCATTTGCAGAAAGCTACTACATTGAACCAGTTGAATCTTAAACATTGTTTAAAGAGGTTACGATACAACACCACATATCCCTCTTGTATAGTATCGGACAGATTCAGGTGCCGATATCCATTGTACCACAACTTTTAACCTGGTAAATGGGGTCTTGTCTGTTTTAGTGCAACCTGACTAACATTATCATTGGCTGGGTCAGTGGTGCCAATCATTATAACATTGTCTATCATTGGCTAGGTAGGCAGTGATGCAGCAGTAGCAGTGACCTCAGAAGGTGCTGTGTTGTGTTTAAACGTCAGGCGTCACTTTTAAGACTACATTCATTACAGTGTCATTAAATGGCCCGGTTCTAGGTGATGAGCCAGCACATTTGAAGCAGCTGGGTGTTTTGCCCTTCAACCTTAGCTGCCCCATTCCAAAACTCTCTGAGCAAACTTTGAGACGGGGACTACTCCATTTGTGAAGTGGTCTTGGCACCATTATACATAACCTATGTGTCTATAATGGGGTGGGGGTAGAGAGAGCATAAGATGTTTTCCTCTCTTGTCTAGCACACTCAGGGGATGTATGATCCAAGCATTTCAGATCAGGAGTGCTGATCCAGGATCACGTCCCCCGTCATCTTATTCATTGTGATCTAAAAGGCAATAAACACTGATCCTAAATCCGCACTCCTACTCTGATTTATTTTGTATTTACAGTATACTTAATCTCGCTCTTATCTTAAGAAAATATGTATTCTTCATACATATTGACAACACAGACCGACATGAGAATGTCACGAGACCATCACAGACATTGGGTATGTCAAAACATAATGTTTCACAAGACTGACACAACGCCTTGAAAACATGGGGAGCAGTAGGGAAACTGGAGGGAGTTTATCTACTAGAGTATATCCCACATAGGATAGTATCAGGAATGAAAACTTGGGAAGCAAGTGCAAAGAATATTTGAGGGTGAAGCTATTCACCATAAGTGAGGTCTATGTGATAAAAAGTGGATAAGAAAAATGGGTCTACAGAACACAAACAAGTCTATGGTGGATGATTGGGGGAGGAACATAAACGGTACATGACACCACTTTAAAACACTGTTAATACCTGTCTGTCTATGTGATAATGTCCAAACTGAAAAGTTAAAAAGAAAAGTGGTTAAAGCAAGAGGTCAAAAAAACAATGTCAAAAACAGATAAAGTAATTAACCAAAACAAAAGTTCCCGTGGCAAGCATGTCACTTTCAGAATAAATCAACGGATTCATTTTGCCAAACAAATCTGGGTGCCTCCGCAAACCAACACATTGAAAAACACTTTTAATTTGGGTTTAAAACATGAATCGAATAAGTATGTGAAGAGGAAAATGTTAATCCATTCATTTAGTTATTTAATTCACAAATCATGTGGAATGCAGCGATGTTTTGGTTTATTTTTAGGTGCAGTACAGTTTACTGGTAAGGAATACCAATTGTAGACACAGCTATTTATTCGAGTTGTTCATTGTAAAGACAATATCCATTTAATGCCATTATTGCTTGAATTGTTGAATCATTCTTTGCATAGCATGCTGGCTGTATAAATGTATAAATCAAATAGGCTAATCAGCAAAAAAACGTTTTACAATGACTAGTGTCAAATATCGGTTAGTTGTCCTGAGTGTTTTGGTTTTAATTCAATCAATGCTTTTCAATGGTTGGACAATAGACTATCATCCACAGTGTTTCTTCCTACAAAATAAAAACGAACACATTCCTACCATTGGATCTTCGGACGATGTTCTCAAGAAAAGTGTTTTGTGGGGCCACAAGTCCTCGACGTCCACCTGCCATTCCGCCTCGTCATTCAACGTCGGTAAAAAGAGAACGCTTTTAGAGTGAAAGGATGCCTGAATTATCCGTATGATGATACAGCTGCTCAAATCTCCACTCGGTTGCTTTCATGGTCCCTGTTCTGCTTAGATATGATGAGTGGAAGAATCCCTCACCTCATGCTGTTTGACCGTTCGTTCCGTGGCTGTGCTCCCCCTGTTGAAGACAGGATGCATGCAGAGAGCGCATCACCTGTCTCTTGTCTCACATCTTTGCACATGAGTACCCCACCCCCACAATTGTGTGAAGGAATACCGAGTAGGTTACTAACAGCCCTGCGTTTAAGGCTATGAAGAACACGTCAGGCCTTAAACTGGAACCCCAAAAATGGAAAACTGACTGGAAATTCGATTTTTTTTTTTTGCGCAGTCGATTCCGGGAAAAGAACACAGCTATATTGCACTTCACACTGGTTGTTTGTGCGATCTCATCGCTTTTTTAGGCTAATAGGCCACTGAGGGGAATTGGAGGAGGTAGCCCGCCTTCAGAAGTGGAAGGACTAGAATCCCAAGGACGCAACACACAGAGAGAGAGAGAGAGAGAGAGAGAGAGAGAGAGAGAGAGAGAAAGAGAGGGAGAGAGAGCGCTACTTTCTAAATGTAATGCGTTAGTTAAATTACTAGTTACATGTCAGGAATTGTCATCAGTGACGTAACCTTTGGATTACCCAAGCTCAGTAACGCAATCTGATTACTTTCAGTTACTCTTGGATTTCTTTCCATTTAAAAGGAAAACTCCCCCCCTCCCCAAAAAAAACTTATTCTAAAACTATTTTGGTATTTGTTTCATCAGTCCATTGTTGATATGGTCCCAAAATGTTTTGCATCATGCAAAATGCGTGGTACTGGCTGTATTTCTATATTTAGAAAGTTATATATCTTTAAAACTTGATTGCTGACATGCAAAACATTTTGGAACTATATCAACAATGGACTGATGAAACAAATACCAAAATAGTTTTAGAAGAAGACAAAAAGGATCCATCAATTGCATTTGGTGTGTCATCATAATGGTCGCTGACTTGTGGTCAGACTTGCTCATGTGGAACAAGTTTAAAAACTTTTTTCAAAATGGCCTTGAATGTCATTGAGACAACAAAGGTGTACATTTCAACTGTAAATTTCGGTGTTCCTCAAGGTTCCGTTTTAGGACCACTATTGTTTTCACTATATATTTTACCTCTTGGGGATGTCATTCGAAAGGTATAATGTTAACTTTCACTGCTATGCGGATGACACACAGCTGTACATTTCAATGAAACATGGTGAAGCCCCAAAATTGCCCTCGTTAGAAGCATGTGTTTCAGACATAAGGAAGTGGATGGCTGCTAACTTTCTACTTTTAAACTCGGACAAAACAGAGATGCTTGTTCTAGGTCCCAAGAAACAAAGAGATCTTCTGTTGAATCTGACAATGAATCGTAATGGTTGTACAGCCGTCTCAAATAAAACTGTGAAGGACCTCGGCGTTACTCTGGACCCTGATCTCTCTTTTGAAGAACATTTCAAGGACAGCTTTTTTCAATCTACGTAACATTGCAAAAATCAGAAACTTTCTGTCCAAAAATGATGCAGAAAAATGAATCCATGCTTTTGTCACTTCTAGGTTAGACTACTGCAATGCTCTATTTTCCGGCTACCCGGATAAAGCACTAAATAAACTTCAGTTAGTGCTAAATACGGCTGCTAGAATCCTGACTAGAACCAAAAAAATGTATCATATTACTCCAGTGCTAGCCTCCCTACACTGGCTTCCTGTCAAGGCAAGGGCTGATTTCAAGGTTTTACTGCTAACCTACAAAGCATTACATGGGCTTGCTCCTACCTATCTCTCTGATTTGGTCCTGCCGTACATACCTACAGGTACCCTACGGTCACAAGACGCAGGCCTCCTAATTGTCCCTAGAATTTCTAAGCTGGAGGCAGGGCTTTCTCCTATAGAGCTCCGTTTTTATGGAATGGTCTGCCTACTTATGTGAGAGATGCAAACTCGGTCTCAACCTTTAAGTCTTTACTGAAGACTCATCTCTTCAGTGGGTCATATGATTGAGTGTAGTCTGGCCCAGGAGTGTGAAGGTGAACGGAAAGGCTCTGGAGCAACGAACCGCCCTTGCTGTCTCTACCTGGCCGGTTCCCCTCTTTCCACTGGGATTCTCTGCCTCTAACCCTATTACAGGGGCTGAGTCACTGGCTTACTAGGGCTCTTTCATACCGTCCCTAGGAGTGGTGCGTCACTTGAGTGGGTTGAGTCACTGATGTGATCTTCCTGTCTGGGTTGGCGCCCCCCTTTGGGTTGTGCCGTGGCGGAGATCTTTGAGGGCTATACTCGGCCTTGTCTCAGGATGGTAAGTTGGTGGTTGAGGATATCCCTCTAGTGGTGTGGGGGCTGTGCTTTGGCAAAGTGGGTGGGGTTATATCCTTACTGTTTGGCCCTGTCCGGGGGTGACATCAGATGGGGCCACAGTGTCTCCTGACCCCTCCTGTCTCAACCTCCAGTATGTATGCCTCAGTAGTTTGTGTTGGGGGGCTAGGGTCAGTTTGTTATATCTGGAGTACTTCTCCTGTCCTATCCGGTGTCCTGTGTGAATTTAAGTATGCTCTCTCTAATTTTCTCTTTCTCTCTTTCTTTCTCTCTCTCGGAGGACCTGAGCCCTCGGACCATGCCTAATGACTACCTGACATGATGACTGACTCCTTGCTGTCCCCAGTCCACCTGGCCGTGCTGCTGCTCCAGTTTCAACTGTTCTCCCTGTGATTATTATTATTCGACCATGCTGGTCATTTATGAACATTTGAACATCTTGGCCATGTTCTGTTATAATCTCCACCCGGCACAGCCAGAAGAGGACTGGCCACCCCACATAGCCTGGTTCCTCTCTAGGTTTCTTCCTAGGTTTTGGCCTTTCTAGGGAGTTTTTCCTAGCCACCGTGCTTCTACACCTGCATTGCTTGCTGTTTGGGGTTTTAGGCTGGGTTTCTGTACAGCACTTTGAGATATCAGCTGATGTACGAAGGGCTATATAAATACATTTGATTTGATTTGAAAGGTCAGTGTTTCCCCCCCCACAAACATCCTTTCTGAATTTAAGTAATTTCTGAATTTAGAAGTAATTATCTAGTTTTTTAAACAGCATTTGTAATCTGATTACAATATTTTTTGTTCAGTTAGTTGCAGATAGTAATAGTGGTTTCCCCGAGTTCAATATGGCACCATCGATTAACTCATTCTATAGGGCTTATTCAGATTGAAGAGAGTTGTAGCATATGTATCATGACAAAATTACATAAATGATTGTTATGTGACAAAAGACCCCCGATCTTGGGTAAACAGTTTCTCGGTATGTGATTGAACTATGGCCTCTGCCAAGTGATATAGTGCACTTATCCCCCCCAATATTATGTTTTTGCCATTGAATAGATGTAGGCCTACATTACAGTAATTTACATGTGAACAGGACTGTTTTGTACAGAAATACAGCTCATATTAGGTACACTACAGTGTACTACAGTGTACCAACCAACCAGGCATTTCTTAGTTAATTTCTTAATTCTTTATCCATATTTAAAAAAATCTTTATTCATATCCAGTTTGCCTCCTCCATGGCAAACTGCTGGGGTCCATCTTCACTGACCATCTAAAGGGCTTTGTGGGTTTTTTATTTACCAACCATTGTATCCATAGTTTAGTTCATAGACTGGACAGAGGATAATGGAATGAGGTTTACCAATGTGGATTGGGAGGGAGAGCCTACTGACATTTTCAGTTAATTAGGCCCATAGTCATTGTGGATACCTAAATAGTAAAAACCATCTCCAAACGCTCTCAAAGTCACCGCTCATCACTCACACGGACATAAGTCAATTACATAGGCCTAGTAAACATTTAATAGGCCTATACTTCCAAATCAATAAATTACACTCGAAAACCAAATAAACAATTCATTAATTGTGGGATCTCTCGAAATAGGCTAGTGGTCTTTTGTCTCCATCTGCTGGTAAACCAAGGACAATGTTCAGAATAAAACGTGGCTACCCAAACGACAGGTTATTTTATTTTGTACAGTTGGGCTATATTCCTCTACTTATCATTAGCCTAATATGGGGCCATCATTGCAAACGTAGAGTTGTTTATATTTGCAAAAAAATCAAGTCAAAAAATAGCCTACGTTGAAATGTTGAAAAGCTGTGTAGACGCTTCTGTGAATAAAGACGCTTCTTTAAAAAAAGAGCCACGGGTTCTATATTGGCTTTACAAAACGCCTCCAACGTGTCCAAACAGACGTAGCCTATATTATGTGTAAGAAATTGTAACAAATGATTATTGTTGTAGCCTATTCGTCTACGGAGCGTGACTGTAAACAACTCCATTTTCACCGGCGCACGCAGAGCCGCAGTTTGGCTTCATATAACCAAGTGCGTAAAAGTCCTTCCGCCAGACGAATTAGTTCCTTCTGATTTTGAATATCAATTGCTGTATGTCTGAACAAATACAAGTCGTGTGAATTACACCAAAAGCAACCGATAGCAGACTCAGGAACAGGCTTGAACAATGTTTTGTTTATATATATATCTTTGTAAAACCATAATTAGCTAAAAATGGTGGATGAATACTGGACTGTGGCACAGTGTCACAGCTGCGTAGCTGTGGGAGTTATTGAAAAGACTGGCTGTGAAAAAAGATACATTGCATGGTTATATTAGGTATTCTCCCAAGGAGAACCCACAAAGATACGTAAGAAATGCCTGGAATGATGGATAAAGGGTCGGAGTATCTCGGAAAGGGACGCTCTAACGGAACAAAAAGCCCTTCAAATGCATCGAATGGACATTTTTCTGATGAGAGTGGCAGTGACGACGAGCACGGTATAGCCTCGAACACTCATTTTGCATGTCACACTGTACATGTATTATTTTGAACGCGAAAAACAGAAAATGTGTCTATTAATGTGTTATACACATTTTTCCTAATTGCAGATGTCGGAATGCGTGTGGGATCCGATTATCAAGCCAATATACCAGAATTTGATCCTGGTAAGGTTATGCTTGATCTACCTGACTGTATTCTGGTGGTAGCCTCGGTATAGGTTATGACAATACATTTAAATTAACCTTCTTACTTTTACAACCCATTGTCAGTAGTCTTTTATTTCAGAATTGAGCCAGATGTGTAGAGAATTTTGGGCCCATTGAAAGATGTTGTCCATGTTTGGTTTATAGAAGCGTTTTGAAACATTTCTATCCCGAGGCTATACTTGCCCACCCTAGGCTTGCTATTGGTCTCCTTCAACTGAATTGGCTTTTTGTTGCTATCTAAACAATATTAACAACAATAAAGCAGCCTCTTTAGTCCTGCATGTAATTGCTTTAATTAGGCTGTTAAAATGACATGAAATTACACCATATGAAAATGTGTTTTTTCTAATTATGTGCTATATCTTTCTGTAGGTTCTACCAAGTACAGTGATAAAGATAGTGGGGGAATGTTGGTGTGGTCTCCATATCACACCATTGTCGACCCAAAATGTAAGTCAGTTTGGTTTTCACAAGCATCTTATTTCTAAAGACAACCAAAAGTTGATTTTACAAAAATATTTACAAGTAGTTTAATTAAACTATGATTTTTTTTCCCCACAGTGGATGAATATATTGCCATTGCAAAAGAGAAGCATGGATATAATGTTGAGCAGGTATGTCTGCTTTTTAGGATTAATTAGGGCCACTTTTACGAAGCTTTTTCACCAATGCAGAGAATCCCCCCCCCCCCCCCCCCCCGACAGGCCTAACATTTACAGTTGTGTGAAAGCTCAGTAAATTTGACCCACAATGTATTAATAAACTACCACGACATACTTAAAAATAACATATTAAAATGTTATTTAGGGGAATGGTGAATGAGAATGGTGTCCATTCTCAGTAGATCCCACTCGTTGCTGTCCCCCACAGGCATTGGGCATGCTGTTCTGGCACAAACACAACATTGAGAAGTCCCTGGCAGACCTGCCCAACTTCACCCCCTTCCCCGACGAGTGGACCGTGGAGGATAAGGTGCTGTTCGAACAAGCCTTCAGCTTCCACGGAAAAAGCTTCCACAGGATTCAACAAATGGTAACATACATATTATTAATATACAGTATCTTTTACTTGAATGTGTGTCTGTATACTGTTTATACAAACATACACAAGCAGTCTGGATGAATATTGCAGTTGAATTTAAGGTAATTTACGCTTGAGCCGACATCTGCATTCACCTTGAATGCAACCTGTGTGAACGTTGGGGTGATTGCTTTTAAAAGGAAGCATTGTCAACAGTGCAGTGCGCTTGTCAACAGTGCAGTGCGCTTGTCAACAGTGCAGTGCGCTTGTCAACAGTGCAGTATTCTTGTCAACAGTGCAGTGCGCTTGTCAACAGTGCAGTGCGCTTGTCAACAGTGCAGTGCGCTTGTCAACAGTGCGCCTTTGATTGAATCCCGGCTTTAATGTAAGTATAAACTGTCGATTGGTACCATTTTCTCATCTGTGGTAGTTACCAGACAAGTCCATATCCAGCCTTGTGAAGTATTACTACTCCTGGAAGAAGACCCGGTCCAGGACCAGCCTGATGGACCGCCAGGCCAGAAAGCTGGCAAACCGAAACGCCCAAGATGAAAGGTGAGAGTTGTAGCTCGCCTTTTACTACTGTCTGTCAAATTCCAAGTGGTCGGAATCCAATAACGATTTGCTTTTCTTGACATTAGTGATGAAGAAATGGAGGAGGCCAACCCCATCGAAGCAAACGATAGCGATTATGACCCCACCAAGGAGACGAAAAAAGAGGTACGTTATCTAAACTTTAGAATTTAAACTGATGGAATGGCAGTTGGGATATATCAAACAGTAATCAGTGACCAGCATTCACTTACAATGAGTAGTAGAGTAGACAGACGCCAAAGAAGATAGTGAAATAAAATGCAAGGTGTTATGATGTGGGGGGGGGGGGGGGGGGGGGGGGGTTAGTGTTAGGATATACAGTAGACAAACACACTACCCAGGATACACTTCCACACTCCATCCCCAGGTGGCAGTAACCTTGCCCAGGTATTAAGCCTGCTTGATAAGCACATCAGGTATTGCCAATTAAGGGTGATCATCGGTCAGTGTCCCATCGGTCAGTGAGGTTGCTAGTTGGCTTGGTGGCCATGAGGCTCTTCGTTGAGTTTTGAATCTTTAGTTTAGTCATACTTGTTTGTGGTTTCCTTTTTGTATGCATGTATTTTTGTCACCATCTGAACCAATGATAATCCACTTGGATGACGAACGAGGTCAAGAGAGACAGAGCTAGCCCTGGACCAAGATAAGATTGCTGTCTCCCTGGACACGGTCCTCCAATGCACAGAGTTCTCACAAATGCACACGTTCAGGTTACAGACCATGTATCTAGGCCTAGGACCACTAGATACAGCGAGTGAAACAATATCCGTAGGCTAGTTATTGGGTTAGTAACAAAGGTCACACTAAAAAGGTACAGTAAGCGATGCATAAAGTAAATGCAACAGGGACAATTTCCGCAACAACTAAAAGCGTTTGAAGCACGAGACTAAACTTTTACACAGTTTTGGTTCCATAGCTATTACGTTGTAGCAGTGAAACGCACACCCGTGGACTAGAATCCTGCATCGGGATGGATACCCACTGTTGACCCGCAAAAAAAACATTTACGGCAGGTGGAATGAAAAGTCTTTCAACCCGTGGGTTGGATCGCAGTTCAGAACAATTATATTGCAGTCAAAAGGTTTAAATTAACATTTATTTTACAAACCCAGGAGCTTGTTGAATTGTTGCGATGTGCACGGTGAGCCAGACATAGACTAGGCTACCAGCCACACAGCGAGAGTGAAGCAGGGAACTATTCATTATTTGTGTGTTGTTGAAACGTTCCTAATTTGTCCATGTGCTGACCTTACGTTTCCTTCCACCATGCAACAATACGTACGTTTATTTTCCCTGACGCCTAGCTCACGCAAAAATGGCTAACGTAACAGGAGAAATGGAAAGAAAGGTTATGATGGTGGATTACACCATCGTGGAAACATATGCTCCGCGAGTGAAATCCCCAGTTTGGAAGGATTTTGTAGTCATTGTGGACAAACAACCCAGTAGATGGATACACAGCCTGCAAAAGTGCAAGCAGGTATTTGTTTACGACAATTCAGTTAATTATCAATGAATTATTACATTAATTCAGGCTTTTGTTCATTTAGACCATACGCAGGCTGTATAAAGTCTAAACCTACTAAATAAATGTAGGATAATTTTGCAGCCTATAGCTTATTCGATTCTGGGATTTTTTTTATTTGGTTCAATTAAACTATTGTATTATCTAAACAATATTGAATGTAAAGGCATTGTTTCGTTATGACGCCTATAGGCTTTAATTAGGAAAGAAGGCTAATTATAAGGATTTTTCTCAAAGCGATTTCAATTGTCAATGTGCGCCGCATTAAGAAAATAAGATAAGGCTATCGTTCTTAATTCATGGCATGGTTTCCTTTTATCCAAATGTTTAATAGACATGCAGACAAATTCTTTCATGCAAGGAGGGGAAATAAGATTACATTTTATTTGCCGATTACAACAGGTATAGGTAGACCTTACAGTGAAATGCTTACTCTACAAGCCCTTAACCAACAATGCAGTTAAGAAAATACACAAAAAAAGAGTAAGAGATAAGAATAACAGATAATTAAAGAGCAGCAGTAAATAACAATAGCGGGGCTATATGCAGGGGGTACCAGTACAGAGTTAATGTGCGGGGCACCGATGTCGAGGTAATTGAGTAATATGAACATGTAGGTAGAGTTATTAAGGTGACTATGCATAGATAATAACAGAGTAGCAGCAGCATAGAAGAGGGGAAGGGGGCAACGCAAATAGTCTGGGTAGCCATTTTATTAGCTGTTCATGAGTGGTATGGCTTTGGGGTAGAATCTGTTTGAAGCCTCTTGGACCGAGACTTGGCGCTCCGGTACCACTTGCCGTTTGGTAGCAGAGAGAACAGTCTATGACTAGGGTGGCTGGAGTCTTTGACAATTTTTTGGGCCTTCCTCTGACACTGCCTGGTATAGAGGTCCTGGATGGCAGGAAGTTTGGCCCTGGTGATGTACTGGGCCTTACGCACTACCCTCTGTAGTTCCTTGCGGTCGGAGGCCAAGCAGTTGCCATACCAGGCAGTGATGCAACCCGCCAGATGTTCTCGATGGTGCAGCTGTAAAACATTTGAGGATCTGAGGACCCATGCCAAATCTTTTCATTCTCCTGAAGGGGAATAGATTTTGTCATGCCCTCTTCATGACTGTCCTGGTGTGCTTGGACCATTTTAGTTTGTTAGTGATGTGGACGCCAAGGAACTTGGTGAAAATGGTGGTGTGCTCAGTCCTCCTTTTCCTATAGTCCACAATCATCTCCTTTGTCTTGATCACGTTGTGGGAGAGGTTGTTGTCCTTGCACCACACGGTCAGGTCTCTGACCTCCTCCCTATAGGCTGTCTCAACGTTGTTGGTGATCAGGCCTACCACTGTTGGGTCATCAGCAAACTTAATGATAGTGTTGGAATCGTGCCTGGCCGTGCAGTCACGAGTGAACAGGGAGTACAGGAGGGGACTGAGCACGCACCCCTGAGGGGCCCCCGTGTTGAGGATCAGCTTCCGGGTTCGTCCCACTCCTTGAAAGCGGCAGCGCTACCCTTTTAGCTCAGTGCGAATGTTGGTTGGGGTATGTACGTAGAGTCACTGTGGGGACAATGTCCTCAATGCACTTATTGATAAAGCCAGTGACTGATGTGGTGTACTCCATCAATTCCATCGGAAGAATCCAGGAACATATTCCAGTCTGTGCTACAGTCCTGTGGTTTAGCATCTGCTTCATCTGATCACTTTCACTGGTCACTGGCGCTTCCTGCTTTACTTTTTGCTTGTAAGCAGGAATCAGGAGGATAGAATTATGGTCAGATTTGCCAAATGGAGGGCAAGGGAGAGCTTTGTACTCATCTCTGTGTGTGGAGTAAAGGTGGTCTAGACTTTTTTCCCTCTAGTTGCACATTTAACATGCTGATAGAAATTAGGTAAAACTGATTTAAATTTCCCTGCATTAAAGTCCCTTTCGTCTAGGAGTGCTGGCTCTGAATTAGCATTTTCTTGTTTGCTTATGGCCTTATACAGCTCATTGAGTGTGGTTTTAGTGCCAGCATCTGTCTGTGGTGGTATGCAGACAGCTACAAAAAATACAGAAACTCTCTTGGTAGATAGTGTGGTCTACAGCTTATCATAAAATGGCCTAACACTCTGGTCATAACTTTTTTTAAATAAATTTATGTTATTTGGCGTGTCATAGATCGGTTCTTGGAACAATTCTATGCTGGTGGGTCGTGTTGAGGGAAAATATCTGTCTTGATATCGGGTGGGGCTCGGAATTGATGTGGCGGGGGTGGGTTCGGGTCCAAAAAACAGAGCCGTGCAGGACTCTACCACGCATATGTGCAGAAACTCTGGTACTGTGAGAGCACAGTCTTGCATTGTGCTCATCTGAATATCAGTGGTGCTGCTCATGGCAACTTCATATCGCTGAGTCTCACTTTAATATGACACTTCTTGTAACTTGCAAAAGCTTCAGAACATACGCACATCCAGGTACTTTTTTGCAGGTGTGTCAGTTGTAGGTGAACTCATTATCAATTAAAATGAGAGCACCACACTGCTGTTCATCTTCCCAGGTGATTTTTCATTGATGCCTGATGAACACCTGAGTCGAAACGTATCAATAAAATCACCTGGGAGCATGAACAGGAGTGTGCGGTGTTTCCTTTTAATATACCTCTTAAAACATACTCCCAGGTGTCATGTCATATGTCCTAACAATGACCCAATAGATGTTACGAACAGTTGTGACAGCTAATAGAAAGTTTACCTACGCCTCTCCAGAGCCACATGGAGCCCCAGCCCCTGAGCTCCTCCAAGATTGGGCTCGGCAGACGGGAGCACCTGACGCTCATGCACCGGCACCACTCACAGCGTTCCAAGTGCCGGCCGCCCAAGGGCATGTATCTGACCCAGGAGGATGTGGTGGCAGTGTCGTGCAGCTCCAGCGCTGCCAACACCGTCCTTCGGCAGCTGGACATGGAGCTGGTGGGCCTCAAAAGACAGGTGAGCGTTGGGGATTCTGGTCTCAATGCAGGGCAACCTAGGTCCTCAAGGTGCTTGAGTTGAAGCTTTTTCACAGTACATTTTAGTAATTAGTTTATATATATAATACCAGTGAAAAGTTTGGCCACACCTACTCATTCAAGGGTTTTTCTTTATTTTGACAATTTTCTACATTGTACAATAATAGTGAAGACATCAAAACTATGAAATAACACATGGAATCATGTTGTATCCAAAGGTGTTAAACAAATCTAAATATATTTTAGTAGCCACACTTTGCCTTGACAGCTTTGCACACTCTTGAGGAATGATTTTCCAACAGTCTTGAAGGAGTTCCCACATATGCTGAGCACTTGTTGACTGCTTTTCCTTCACTCTGCAGTCCAACTCATCCCAAACCATCTCAATTGGGTTGAGGTCGGTTGATTGTGGAGGCCATCTAGCACTCCATCAAATTAATTACTTAAATCATACAATGTCATTTTCTGGATTTTTTTTTAGATTCCGTCTCTCACAGTTGAAGTGTACCTATGATAAAATATTACAGACCTCTACATGCTTTGTAAGTAGGAAAACCTGCAAAATCGGCAGTGTATCAAATACTTGTTCTCCCCACTGTACTTGTTCTGAAAGGCTCCAGGGTCTGCAAGACCACTAAGAAAGGGGCACCACCAAGCAAGCGGCACCATGAATACCAAGGAGCTCTCCCAACAGGTCAGGGACAAAGTTGTGGAGAAGTACAGATCAGGGTTGGGTTATAAAAAAATATCTGAAACTTTGAACCTCCCACAGAGCACCATAAAATCCATTATTAAAAAATGGAAAGAATATGGCACCACGACTAACTTGCCAAGAGAGGGCCGCCCACCAAAACTCACGGACCAGGCAAGGAGGGCATTAATCAGAGAGACAACAAAGAGACCAAAGATAAACCTGAAGGAGCTGCAAATCTCCACAGCAGTGATTTGAGTATCTGGCCATAGGACCACTTTAAGCCGTACACTCCACAGAGCTAGGCTTTACGGAAGAGTGGACAGAAAAAATGCCATTGCTTAAAGAAAAAAATAAGTGAACACGTTTGTTGTTCACCAAAAGGCATGTGGGAGACTCCCCAAACATATGGAAGAAGGTACTCTGGTCAGATGAGACTAAAATGTTGCTTTTTGGCCATCAAGGAAAACGCTATGTCTGGCACAAACCCAACACCTCCCATCACCCCGAGAACACCATCCCCACGAGAACACCATCCCCACAGTGAAGCATGGTGGTGGCAGCATCATGCTGTGGGGTTGTTTTTCATTGGCAGGGACTGGGAAAATGGTCAGAATCGAAGGAATGATGGATGGCGCTAAATACAGGGAAATTCTTGAGGGAAACCTGTTTCAGTCTTCCAGAGATTTGAGACTGGGACGGAGATTCACCTTCCAGCAGGACAATAACCCTAAGCGTACTGCTAAAGCAACACTCAAGTGGTTTAAAGGGGAAACGTTTAAATGTCTTGGAATGGTCTAGTCAAAGCCCAGACCTCAATCCAATTGAGTCTGTGGTAGGACTTAATGATTGCTGCACACCAATGGAACCCATCCAACTTGAAGGAGCTGGAGCAGTTTTGCCTTGAAGAATGGGCAAAAATCCCACTGGCAAGATGTGCCAAGCTTATAGAGACATACCCCAAAAGACTTGTAGCTGTAATTGCTGCAAAAGGTGTCTCTACAAAGTATTGACTTTGGTGGGGTGAATAGTTATGCACGCTCAAGCTCTCTATTTTGTTGTCTCGTTTCTTTCACAAGAAAACATATTTTGCATCTTCAAAGTGGTAGGCATGTTGTGTAAATCAAATGACACAAACCCCACAAAAAAATAGATTTTAATTCCAGGTTATACGGCAACAAATTGGAAAAAATGCCACGGGGGGTGAATACTTCCACAAGGAACTGTACCACCCCTCCCTTGTCACAACACAACTGATTGGCTCAAACGCATGAAGGAAAGAAATTTCACGAATTAACTTTAACAAGGCACACATGTTAATTGAAAATCCTTCCTCATGAAGCTGGTTGAGAGAATGCCAAGAGTGTGCAAAGCTGTTATCAAGGCAAATGGTGGCTATTTGAAGAATCTAAAATATATTTTGATTTGTTGAACACTTTTTTAGGTTACTACATGATTCCATATGTTATTTAATAGTTTTGATGTCTTCACTATTCTACAATGTAGAAAATAGTACAAATGAAGAAGAAACCTTGAATGAGTAGGTGTGTCCAAACTTTTGACTGGTACTGTATATATATACAAATGTGGACACCCCTTCAAATTTGTAGATTTGGCTATTTCAGCCACACCCATTGCTGACTGGTGTATAAAATCGAGCAGAGCCATGCAATCTCCATAGACAAACATTCACAGTAGAATGGCCTAACCGAAGAACTCAGTAACTTTCAACGTGGCATCGTCATAGGATGCCACCTTTCCAACAATTCAGTTAATCAAATTTCTGCCCTGCTAGAGCTGCCCCGGTCAACTGTAAGTGCTGTTATTGTGAAGTGGAAACATCTAGGAGCAACAACGGCTCAGCCGCGAAGTGGTAGGCCACACAAGCTCACAGAACGAGACTGCCGAGTGCTGAAGCGCGTCAAACTCGTCTGTCCTCAGTTGCAACACTCACTACAGAGTTCCAAACTGCCTCTGGAAGCAATATCAGCCACAAGAACTGTTTGTCAGGAGCTTTATGAAATGGGTTTCCATTGCCAAGCAGCCGCACACAAACCTATGATCACCATGCGCAATGCCAAGCGTCGGCTGGAGTGGTGTAAAGCTCGCCACCATTAGACTCTGGAGCAGTGTAAACATGTTCTCTGGAGTGATTAATCACGCTTCACCATCGATGTCTGACGGACGAATCAGTGTTTGGCGGATGCCAGGAGCTACCTGCCCCAATGCATAGTGCCAACTGTAAAGTTTGGTGCAGGAATAACAGAGTTTTTCATGGTTCGGGCTCTAGCCCCCTTAGTTCCAGTAAAAGGAAATCTTAATGCTACAGCACACCATTACCTTCTAGATGATAGTGTTTCCAACTTTGTAGCAACAGTTTGGGAAGGCCCTTTCCTGTTGCAGCTTGACAACGCCTCCATGCAAAGCGAGGCCCATACAGAAATGGTTTGTCAAGATCAGTGTGGAAGAACGTGACTGGCCTGCAGAGCCCATCGGACACCTTTAGGATGAATTGGAACGCCGACTGCATGCCAGGCCTAATCGCCCAACATCAGTGCCCAACCTCACTAATGCTCTTGTGGCTAGATGGAAGCAAGTCCCCGAAGCAATGGTCCAACATCTATTGGAAAGCCTTCCCTGAAGAGTGGAGGCTGTTATAGCAGCAAAGGGGGACCAACTCCATATTTATGCCCATGATTTTGGAATGAAATGTTCAAGCAACTGTCCACATACTTTTGGTTCATGTAGTGTATCTGTACTACTTACTGCATTGTGGTGTTCTAAGCATGTGTACGGTGCCTTAAAAAAAAGGATACACACCCCTTGACTTTTTCTATATTTTGTGTTACAAATCCATTTTAATCCCACATTGTAACTTTTTGTCAATGATTTACATGTCAAAGTGGAAGAATGTAAGTGTTTTATTTTTCTTAAATTCTCTTGAATACATGTATTCAACCCTCTGAGTCAATATATATGAATCACCTTTAGCAGCAATTTTAAAGCTGTGAGTCTTTCTGGGTAAATCCAAGAGATTAAAAAAAAATGCAAATATTGTACATTCTTCAAGCTCTGTCAAGTTGGTCATTTCTAGACATCCATTTAAGTCTTGCCATAGAATTTCAAGCAAGTCAAAACTAACTACACTACTCAGGAACTTTCAATGTCGTCTTGGTCAACTCCAGTGTATATTTGGCCTTGTGTTTTAGGTTATTGTCCTGCTGAAAGGTGAATGTGTCTCCCAGTGTCTGTTGGAAAGCTGACTGAACCAGGTTTTAATCTAGGATTTTGCCTGTGCTTTGATCTATTCCGTTTCTTTTTATCCATCCCCCAAAAAATGTATTTGCCGATGACAACCATACTCATAACATGATGCAGCCACCACCATGGTTGAAAATATGAAGTATGGTACTCAGTGATGTGTTGAATTTGCCCCAAGCATAGCGCTTTGTATTCAGGACAGTTAATTAGCCAATTTTTTTGCAGTTTTGCTTTAATGCTATGGCAAACAGGATGCATGTTTGAGAAAAAAAAAATCTGTACAGGCTTCCTTCTCATTCTTGACATTTAGGTTAGTATTGTGTAGTAACTACAATGTTGTTCATCCATCTCCAGCTTTCTCCTATCACAGGCATTTAAACTGTTTTAAAGTCACTATTGGCCTCATGGTGAAATCCCTGAGTTTTCCTTCCTCTCCGACAACAGAGTTAGGAAGGACGCTTGTATCTTTGTAGTGACTGGGTGTATTACATCCATCCAAAGTGTAATTAATAACTTCACCATGCTTCTAAGGGATATTCATTGTCTGATTTGTTTCCTTCTTTTTTCCATGTACCAGTAGGTGCCCTTTGAGGCGTTGGAAAACCTCTCTGGTCTTTGTGGTTGAAATTCACTGCTCAACTGAACGACTTTACAGATAATTGTATATGTGTGGGTACAGAGTCATTTAATTAACATGTTAAACACATTGCACACAGTGAGTCCATGCAACTTATTATGTGACTTGTTAAGCACATTTTTACTCCTGAACGTATTTAGGCTTGCCATAAAAGGGGTTGAATACTTGGACTCAAGACATTTCAGCTTTTCATTTTTTAAAAATGAATTTGTAAACATTTCTAAAAACATAATTCTACTTTGACATTATGGGGTATTGTGTTTGGGCTGCAACAACAAAATGTCGATAAAGTCAAGGGATGTGAGTACTTTCTGAAGGCACTATGAATTTATCCCACAGGTTCAAAATGCAAAGCAACTGAACAGTGGTCTGAAACACAGGATGGAAGCGGGCATTGATGACTTCAGGCTGCCAGAGGTATGTGCCAAATGTTTAGATTTCAGTGAGAAAAGGGACCTAGAACAAAGCTTATTTCTCAAATGGTGTGCACAAGTTGGTTTATATCCTTGTAAGTGAGCATTTATCCTTTGCCAAAATAATCCATCCACCTGACAGGTGTGGCATATCAAGAAGCTTATTAAAACAGCATGATCATTACACAGGTGCACCTTGTGCTGGGGACAATAAAAGGCCACTCTAAAATGTGCAGTTGTCACAAAACAATGCCACAGATGTCTCAAGTTTTGAGGGAGTGTGCAATTGGCACGCTGACTGCAGGAATGTCCACCAGAGGTGTTGCCAGGTCATTTAATGTTCATTTCTCTACTATAAGTGGCCTCCAACATTGTGTTAGATAATTTGATAGTAAGTCCAAATGGCCTCCACTGCAGACTTGTGTAACCAGGCCAGGACCGCCACATCTGGCTTCTTCACATGCGGAAATGTCTGAGACAAGCCACCCGGACAGCTGATGAAACTCGTCGTCCTCACCAGGGTCTTGACCTGACTGCAGTTTGACGTCGTAACGGACTTCAGTGGGGAAATGCTCACCTTCGATGGCTGCTGGAACACTGGAGAAGTGTGCTCTTTATGGATAAATCCCAGCTTCAACTGTACCGGCCAGATGGCAGACAGCATATATGGCGTCATGTGGGCGAGCGGTTCGCTGATGTCAAAGTTGTGAACAGTGCCCCATGGTGGGGGGTTATGGTATGGGCAGGCATAAGCTACGGACAACTGCATTTTACCTATGGCAATTTGAATGCACAGAGATAGCGAAGAGATCCTGAGGCCCATCGTCTTGCCATTCAACCCGCCACTATCACTTCATGTTTCAGCATGACAATGCACAGCCCCATGTCGCAAAGATCTGTAAACAATTCCTGGAAGTTAAAAAAAATTCCCAGTTCTTCCATGACCTGCATACTCACTAGACATGTCACCCACGACCAGTTCCCGCCAATATCCAGCAACTTCGCACACCCACCGAAGAGTAGTAGTGGGACAACATTCCACAGGCCACAATCAACAGCCTGATCAACTCTATAGTGAAGGAGATGGTGTGCTGCATGAGGCAAATGGTCACACCAGATACTGACTGGTTTTCTGATCCAAGCCCCTACTTTTTTTTTTAAGCTATCTGAGTCAACAGATACATCTGTATTATCAGTCATGTGAAATTCACAGATTAGGCCCTAAACAATTAATTTAAATTAACTGATTTCCTTATGAGCTGCAACTCAGTAAATTCTTTGCAATTGTTACATTTGTTTTTGTTCAGTGTATAATATCAGGTATTCTTTGTCTGTTCTAGTGCAACCAAAAAGTTAATGCCCGCTGGACAACAGATGAACAGCTTCTGGCAGTTCAAGGTAAACCTACGTTCTTTGTGCGTTTGTAGTCAGGTCATCTTCTTGTCCATGGCCCGCCAGTCTGTTTACCTCGTGCAATTTCAGAATATTTGTTGTTTCACCAGGTGTCCGGAAGTACGGGAAAGACTTCCAGGCCATTGCCGACGTTATCGGTAATAAGACGGTAGGGCAGGTAAAGAACTTCTTTGTGAACTACCGCCGCCGGTTTAACCTGGAGGAGGTGCTGCAGGAGTGGGAGGCGGAGCAGGGAACTGGCACCCCCAACGGTGACACTGCCACATCTGGCGAGAAGGGGAAGAACAGCTCCAACACCCCTTCTGGGAAGAGTACGGACGAAGAGGAGGAGGAGGTGGTGGAGCGTTCCTTTATTCCCCTAAAACAATTTTTTTTTTACCTTCCCAGAAACCCCTTCTGTGATTTCGCTATGGGAGTTGGCCTCCCACAAGCAGGTTTTTGCTCCAACAAATTTCTAACACTGCAGTTTCATAAACATTCCTTCATGAAAAGGTGTCTTAACATTATAGTCAGGGCATAAGATGTCATAAGCAATTATGATTGTGCCAAAGTTAAAAGACCATTAGTCAACCACATTCAGATATTTCTACAAGTTATCAAGTCGATGGAAATTTGTAGAATAATATTGTGAATTGAAAATGTAGTGTTTTGCATATTGCCCCCCCCCCCCCCCCTCCAAGGTGTGAATGTCCACATGCAACTAACATTGTTAGGAACTTTGGCACAATCATAATTGCTAAGTATTATTTCATAACCAGTGGTAGATGGCCATGCTATACAGTATAGAAAATAGTATAATACAAACACTGCATGACCAAAAGTATGGACAGTAAGGACAACTGCTCGTCGAACATCTCACTCCAAATCAAAATATGGAGTAGGTCCCTCCTTTGCTACTATAACAGCCTCCACTTTTTCTGGGAAGGCTTTCCACTAGATGTTGGAACATTGCTACAGGGACTTGCTTCCATTCAGCCACAGAGCATTAGTGAGGTCGGGCACTGATGTTGGGCGATTAGGCCTGGCTCACAGTTGGCATTCCAATTCATCCCAAAGGTGTTCGATGGAGTTGAGGTCAGGGCTCTGTGCAGGCCAGTCAAGTTCTTCCACACCAATCTAGACAAAACAAATCTACAATCTATACACAATGACAGAGCAAAAACAGGTTTGTTAAATGTTTGCTAATTTATTACAAATAAAAAACTGATCACATTTACATAACTATTCAGACCCTTTACTCAGTACTTTGTTGAAGCACCTTTGGCAGCGAGCACAGCCTTGAGTCATTGGGTATGACGCTACAAGCTTGGCACCCGTGTTTGGAGAGTTTCTCCCACCACCATTTAAGAATGGAGGCCACTGTTTTCTTGGGGACGTTCAATGCATAGACACAATCCTGTCTCGGAGCTCTACGGACAATTATTTCGACTTCATGGCTTGGTTTTTCTTCTGACATGCACTGTCAACTGTGGGACCTTATATAGACAGGTGTGTGTGTGGACATGATTTGGAACGGCACAATCAATTGAATTTACCACAGGTGGACTCAATCAAGTTGTAAAAACATCAAGGATGATCAATGGAAACAGGATGCACCTGAGCTCAATTTCGATTCTCATAGCAAAGGGTCTGAATAATATGTAAATCAAGGTATTTATGTTTTTAATAGATTTGCTAAAAATTCTAAAGACCTGTTTTTACTTTGTCATTATAGGTATTGTGTGTCGATGGGAGAATAAAAAATGTAAAAAAAACAATTTTAGAAAAAGGCTGTAATGCAAAAGGGTTCAACAATACTTTTCCGAATGCACTGTATGCTGTAATGTATTGCCCATCTGTGTTTTGGTCTGAAATCCCAACTCACGCCTCTCTCTTCCAGGGCCAGGTGACCCTCTCGTCAGGCCCTTCTCCCGCTGCCACTTCCTCTGCAACTTTCCAGACCCTGGTGACGTCGTCGGCAACCTCGCTCAACCAGCCACCCCCGCTCCTACGGCCCTCCCTGCCGGCCACCCCAGCCCTCCACAGGCAGCCGCCCCCTCTCCAGCAGCAGGCCCGCTTCCTCCAACCCCGGCCCGTGCTCAACCAGCCCCCCCCACTCATCCGGCCCTCCAACCCCCAGCCCCCGCGCCTCAATCCCCGGCCGCTTGTCCCCACCTCCACAGGGTGCCCAGGCTCCAGCCAGCCGCCCCCCACCCTGGTGGGTATCCCATCGGAGACGCCGTCCTCCTCCACGCTGCACTGAGTGTGTGCAATGGTGAAGGAAGAAAACTGAAAAGTCATGGTCGTTTTTTTTTACTTGGTCGTTTGTTTGCTGTTGTTTTCCTGAAGGTCGTCAATCGTTGGTTGTTATGAGGAAATTATGTATATTAATGAGAAAAGTAAAACCGTTGAAGTTTTTAAAGTATATGTATATTAGGTTAGGTCTTAGTTTTTTTATTTATTTGAAATCACTTTTTTTTATTCACTCATCTTTAACAGACTTGCTTAGATGTTATGTGTTGGTGATGTTAAAGATTTACTAGTAGCATTGGTTCTTTTTGAAAGTGTTCTTGGCTTCTGGTTAATGTATATTTTACAAACTGGCAAAATTTGCAAGTAGTATATAAACAAAATGTATATTGAAGACACTATGATGGACAATACACACAACTAGTGAAAAGGTGGGGTTGCCATATTTCTGTTGGATTCTTTGATTTGCTGTAACGCATATTTGTTCTTTGAGCGAATATAGACGTTTATCTTTTATATAAGCATTATTTATTTTTCTACTCGGTGCTATGGACTTGACTGATTTTAGCCTATGTCCAGTATAATAACCATTGTGTAAGTGCTCTTACACGTTTAGGACAACTGTATTTAAGTGATTGAATGGATCTAAACTGGAAGAAACCTATTGAAAAAAATGATGAACCGGTTAATAAAATGAACTTGTTTAATGTAATATTAAGCTACGAGGGTGTCACTGTCAGTCAATTGATTGTTGTAGTCAGTGAGACACATTTTCAGGAATTTGTTTAAATGATTTCCATTTAAGATATATTGAAGAACAAAATGTTTGACTTCTGTACAGTTGTGTAATTTGGTTGCATAATTTTAAACCATGATGATCATAACTAAAACAAAATCCAAAAGCGTGTTTTTGACGGTCGCCTATCAGTTATTCCCAGTGTAAGATGTGGCATAGTCCCTAACATATCCATTCAAATATTTCTAACATTTTGTTTTATGTTGTCTGTCCAGCTATGATCAATAGTTTCTTACCAAGTTTAGGGAATGAATGAGTGCCACTTCATGTTCGGGGTTGAAAGATTCCGTAAAATGTTATATGTTCTCCAGAAATCCTGGTTGTAAGATTTCTGGAACGTTTCTCAAATTCTGCCTAATCACTGTTAAGGAATGGAGGAGGAAATAGGCTAATTCACTACTGTACATGGTGACAAGTTGAAATGTTGAAATGCGAACTTAAATCACCTTTGAACCACTAATACACTGAGTCATTAATCCTTTCCTGTGGAAATAATGTGGCCAGAAGTAAGTATAATCATGGACATTGAGGACTTGCATTTTGCCTTAAAAATACATGACATTGTGTTTACTATGCTATTCGCTTGCCATTATTTCGGTCTCTCGTTGCACTTGCATTTCAATCAAGTGTCTTTCAAAATTTTTCAATTCCTTGTCTATTGTAGTACATTTATTTGGTTTGTCCTATGTTGTCATAGTAAATCATTACACTTCCCTGCCTGCTTAAATTGAAATGAATATTGCCCCCCAAAAATAGCATACTGGTGCAATCCCAAATATACAACTATAAATAGCACTTAAGTTTAAAAAAACATTGTGTGGAACATGTGGAAGATTCTAAACAAATGCAATTAAATAGCATAGGCTTATGTAAATAATACCGCCACACTGGGCAGACATCAGTTGGTCTAGTTTTGGTTACCATGCCATTGGATTTAGGTTAAATGTTGGGTGAAAAAAATATGCCCTTACCTTGACTTTTTGCAAATACAGTCAGTTTCACGTTGATTCATCAGTTTTATATTGGTTCAAATTACGTGGAAACAACGTTGATTCAACCAGTTTTGCCATGCATGTAAAAACATCAGCTGTGCTTCTTGGTGGCCTTGACTTACGAGGCCTAGGGCCTACATGATTCTGTTGTAATGTATCTGTTATATTAAAAAGCAGTATCAATGTGCTCAACATTTCTAAATGTATGCATGTTATTTTAGACCACTTATTACATTTCTATATGCTCAAACCTGTAATATAGCAGTATTATAAGCACCACTCTTGACGTTTGGGTTTGATCGAACTACTAGCTCCGTGAACTGTAGCCTATAGTTAAATTATCACAATGTATTTGAAAATAACTTGAAACTTCCCAATTTTTCAACTCTCAATTTCCAGCAAATACCATTTTAAACCTGTGGATGCATAAAAAAGGGACCATTTCTTCAGCACCCTACCTCGATACGATTCAGGGAGGCTATGCAAGGTGCCAACCATACATTTTATTTGACAGCGTTTCAGGATACGATCATATAAAAGGGTGCGAACCGAGAACACAGTGCCGTTACATTCACTTCCTGAAACATTTTCCGCTCATATAGAATTTGCGGCACGCTGAGTTGTGACGTATAGCCTGGGCTACACTCCGTACTGTGCAGACGTTTTTGTCATATGAATGTGGATGTAAATTATAAAAGTAAACCAAGAACATCGTCGCACATTCCGTTTTTAAAGACACGGTAAGAACGCACACGGTAAGATCTGCCTGCTCAGATCTTCAATTGTTAATTATGTAGGCTATGAAAACGAAAGCAAAATAATTTCAGTGTTCCTTTTTGACTAAACAATATAAATACAGAACTCCCTTGGATGTCGTCTTAACATTAAAATAATCTATTTTTATAATAATCATGATGTTTTCATCTATTGGAATCATAATTAATTATGCTGTTCTTCAGCAGTGGGGATTCCCCGAAATTGTAGTGCTGCAAAGAGCGCATAATTCCGTCGCGGCTTTTTGTCTTTCTCAATATAACGTCAATGAATACCCTCGAACTGTTAATGTAATAAATAATACAACATAAGCCATGTTTTGCTTAATTGTCCATTGTCTCATTAAGGATTTGCCGCGCACCATTACCGCGGGCTGCGAGGGGGTTACCCCAAAGACAGAATCGCTGATTCCACCAGCACTAAGCCACTAGGCTAGGGGGATTTCTGAAAGGGAGATTCTGATGAGACAATCCACGGTCCTTCATGGGTGCCGATTGAGAATCATAGGAATATTTGCTTGATTTAACATTAAACATGTTAGAAGATGGAAACTTTACCACACACTAATGCCTTTCTGAACATCCCGACAAGCAGGGCTGTAGCTAGGGTCTGAGTTTTAGTGAGGTCTGGAAGCACCCCCGCCACCATTTCAATAGATGGTAAGACAGTTGAAGCTCATTAACTGCATTTCTATACAATTTAAAAACACTCAGTTGCTATTTGGAGAACCTCAAAAATAGCAAAAATGACCCCTGCCATTATAACATTGGTTGCTGTAGCTTCATTCACCTCGATCTACAAACATATACAGTTGAAGTCGGGAAGTTCACATACACTTAGGCTGGAGTCATTAAGACTCATTTTTCAACCACTCCACAAATTTCTTGTTAACAAACTATAGTTTTGGCAAGTCGGTTAGGACATCTAATTTGTGGATGACCCAAGTAATGTTTACAGACAGATTATTTCGCTTATAATTCACTGTATCACAATTCCAGTGGGTCAGAAGTTTACCTTCACTAAATTGACTGAGCCTTTAAACAGCTTTGAAAATTCCAGAAAATAATGTCATGGCTTTAGAAGCTTCTCATCCTTGGGAGCAATTTCCAAACGCCTGAAGATACCACATTCATCTGTACAAACAATAGTACGCAAGTATAAACAACATGGGACCATGCAGCCGTCATACCACTCAAGGAAGGAGACGCGTTCTGTCTCCTAGAGATGAACCTACTGTGGTGTGAAAAGTGCAAATCAATCCCAGAACAACACGCAAAGGACCTTGTGAAGATGCTAGAGAAAACAGGTACAAAAGTATCTATATCCACAGTAAAACGAGTCCTTCATCGACATAACCTGAACGGCCGCAAGGAAGAATCCACTGCTCCAAAACCACCATAAAAAAGCCAGACTACGGTTTGCAACTGCACATGAGGACAAAGATAGTACTTTTTGGAGAAATGTCCTCTGGTCTGATGAAACAAAAATAGAACTGTTTGGAGGAAAAAGGGAGAGGCTTGAAAGCCGAAGAACACCATCCCAAACCTGAAGCAGGGGGGTGGCAGTATCATGTTGTGGGGGTGCTTTGCTGCAGGAGGGACTGGTGCACTTCACAAAATAGATGGCATCATGGGGTAGGAAAAGTATGTGGATAATTGAAGCAACATCTCAAGACATCAGTCAGAAAGTTAAAGCTTGGTCGCAAATGGGTCTTCCAAATGGACAATGACCCCAAGCATACTTCCAAAGTTGTGGCAAAATGGCTTAAGGACAACAAAGTCAAGGTTTTGGAGTGGCCATCACAAAGTCCTGACCTCAATCCTATAGAATATTTGTGGGCAGAACTGAAAAAGCGTGTGCGAGCAAGGAGGACTCAGTTACACCAGCTCTGTCAGGAGGAATGGGTCAAAATTCACCCAACTTATTGTGGGAAGCTTGTGGAATGCTACACGAAACATTTGACCCAAGTGAAACCATTTAAAAGGCAATGCTACCAAATACTAATTGAATGTATGTAAACTTCTGACCCACTGGGAATGTGATGAAATAAATAAAAGCTGAAATAAATCTCTACTATTATTCTGAAATTTCACATTCTTAAAATAAAGTGGTGATCCTAAATTACCTAAGACAGGGAATTTTTACTAAGATTAAATGTCAGGAATTGTGAAAAACTGAGTTTAAATGTATTTGGCTTGGTTGTGCATGTAAACTTCTGAATTCAACTATAGCATATTAGCTAAACAATTAGCCACTACACTTTAACTCGCATCAACTCAGCACCGAAATTCAAAACTATAATTGTATATGTACAGAGGGATCTGTTGGCATAAAAAGTATTTTATTTACAAAAAGGTCAACAAATAAGTTTACAGATTTGTTGTAGTTTTACAGACAATTTCCTGCAATTCTACATGTTTTGCCATGTTAGTATGATACAAGAGTAAATACCAGAACGAATGTGGGCCCCTTGGATGTCAGGACCCCTGGGTACATGCTTTGCGATCCGGGTCGGTAATTCAGCCATGAAAGTTTAGCTGGCTAGACTAACGACTCATTTACCAACCTAAAAAAGGTTAACAGTAATGGTCTAATTAAGTGACTGACAATGTATTTATTCGTATTCAAAAATATTACAGGAGGTCCAGACCTCGGTGTCCTCGTATGTAGCTACGGCCCTGGTTATAAGTTCATGTGAATAAACTCCTTAAAAAGATAGGTTTGCTTTAAAATGTGGGGATATTACATAAACCCCTCCCCCTATTTACTAAACACTTTCATGCACAAATGTTTGGACTATATCTCATTATGGAGAGCTTTGAATGGGATTTTCTGAATGTTAAAGTCATGCAGGTAGTCAGTCAATTGCAGGACTTCTGGAATAGGAAATGTTAATGTCAACAGAGTCTTTGTAGATGTACATTTGCATAGGTCTACAAACTGTCCAACATCTACCGCACACCTGTCAGCCTACAGATTGCCATGGCAACAAAGGAGAGTGACCCGAGTGGATCCGGAGGACTCTCCAGGCAGAATTCGGGAGTGACGGGACCGTGGGAATCGGACTTGACTGCAGTGCAGCACAGTTTGAAGTTTGTGAAGAAGCTGGAAGAGCACTATGTTTGTCCCACCTGTAAAGGAGTAGTTCTCAACCCACACCAAACCGGCTGTGGACACATCTTCTGCTACCGCTGCATCCAAGGGCTCCTGTAAGAACAGTAGTGATAACAAAACAGCCATTTACTGCATGTTATGTGTTCATTTACACAGTGAGGGGGGGGGTATGACTTTGGGTCAAATCTATTTTAATTCCAGTCAGTCTAGGAGTTGAATCAAAATTCTATTTGTGATTTGAAAATGGTCCTTTCCCCTCTGAAGATTGTATTATTGTTTAAGCAAAAAAATATGTCTCCAAGCTGACTGAAATTGAACTGGAATCAGCCCTCAATTACCAGCCCTCAATTGTGCAAGATCTGTTACAATTTAAAGGGGAAGTTGGTAGAGAACAGCACTTACAACGCCAGGGTTGTGGGTTCGATTTCCATGGGGGACCCGTACGAAAATGTACACAGTCACTACTAGAAGTTGCTCTGGATAAGAGTGTTGTCTAATTGTCAGTTAGGTGGTTTCTCACCCTGAAAGTAGTCCATGGGCCAGGAGAAATGAATCTGTTCTTTTTTTTCTTTTTTTAAACGGCCACTGCAAACTTCAGCCACCACAAGATTGGAAATGAAAGCATTTGAGCATTGTTTTTTTTAATGGCCACATGACCACAAAGTAACATCAAACCAAATATGGAGTGGATTGTAGTTGATTTCAGGTGATTCGGCCTTTAAATATATATATTTTAAATTTGTGAATTAATCAAGTTACACAATTCTGAATTTACTCTTTAATAATGTGTTAGCCCATTGCGCTAAAGGGCCATTCTTTGATACTGTAGGTAGCATATGTCATAAGTTAAAAGTCAGCAATCATTTTGAAATGTGATGCTCTCTTTTGTGCAGGGAACACTCCCCAGCCACCACCCCTGCCTGTCCTTTGGACAGAGGTTTGATCAAATCTGATGAGGTGAGATTAAGAAACCATGGTTCATTTGGGAAGAAAGCTAAATATATGAAGAAATACTTTAGGCATACTTTATTCAGAATTACTTTTCGCAGAGTACAGTTTTACTGATAACACAACTGATGTCTACTTTGTATTTTCACTGGTACATAAAAATATTTTGGGGGTTTTACTTTTCATGAAACTTTAAGACACCCAACCTACTTCATTTGTAAGACAAAACTATTTTATTGACAGAAATTAAACAATCATGAGTGTCTTGAAATGTAAAACAATACTACACAATTGTTACCGTTTCCTGCAGGTTTTCCAAGACAATTGCTGCAAAAGGGAGATCTCAAATTTAGAAGTTTACTGCACAAACTCCCCCAACTGCTCCCACAGAATGACATTATGTCGGTTGCAGGTAAATCCCACAAGACACCACAAGTACCAAATGTTACCCGTTGCTGTAGTAAATACGAGAGAAAACGCCAGCTAAAACAGGACTGTAAAATAAATCATTAACAAATGCTCAGACAGCAACATGACCAAACATTTGATGCATGATATACATTCCCTCTCTCTTTCTCAGGAGCATCTACAGGCATGTCAGTTTGAGTCATTGCAGTGTTCCAATGCAGGCTGCAGTGAGACCATGCAACGTAAGGACCTGCAGGAGCACCTCAGAATCAGCTGCTCCTACCGTATGGAGCCCTGTCACTACTGCAAGCATCCTTACACATGCTGCCAGCTCGAGGTGAATGCCAGAGGAATTGACTGTTTTAATATGTTCTTACTCTTGCAATTGTCAGGGTTTACGTTTTATGATATGAGGACTTTCGATTTGCTGTTGTCCCCGGTGGTTTATTTGGGATTTTCTAAGATGGTGGAACGGTCCTCAGGCTCAACATAGTATTTTTACTCTGTTATGAAACCCATAACTAGCCTACTGATTTTGCTGCACCTGTTATGTCTAGGTGTCTTAGGCCTAGGTAACCGGATTTAAGTGCATATACAGTACATGAGAAATCACTGTATGCACCTAAGTGTTGAATGCATGTACCCCGGACACAGCTACCTTAACTTAGGTCCAAGGCCAGCTCCGTCTTGATCTTTTGGTCAGCCAGTCCCAGCTATTATTATTTGTTCAGATAAATATGTACCAAACTACGAAAAGGCCTGCCCATTCAAAGAGGTTAACTAACACAAAGAAACAAACAAAAGGGTGGCTGGGGGGCTTCTGGCCTCCTCTCTTTCTCTGACTGACAATCACTTTAATTGGCTGCACCTGATGTGTTTCTCAAGGCTTAGCTCAGCATGTAGACCTGATTGCTGCCACCTGGGGATGGAGTGTGGAAGTGTATCCTGGAAATGTGTTGCCTAACTCTCTGCTAACACTATGCTACCCCCCATATCATAACAAGTAATATTAAGGAAGTGGATTGTCCTTCAACTGTGTTCCCCCTCTAACCCTTGGTTGTACTACATTTAGCCAAAGATTATTTTTACAGTCTGGGAATTACATACAGTAATTCTCCCAACAGGTGGCGCAAGTGACTTGAATGGATGTTTGAATCCCTCACACTTACTGCAGTCTCTTAACAGTTCACAAAACTACAAGTGCCTTTGACAACACTTGAACAAAGCTCTTTTCAGTCTATTATGATATGATAATGTAAGTCACTAAGAAGGAACATCCTTCTTAATAATCACTTATTATTTCTGTTCGGACTCCACCAGGATCATGAGAGGCATTCATGCCCAGAGGTTGAAATCAAGTGCCCCAACAAATGCTCCCAGATGATTAAAAGATGCATGGTAAATATTCAGATATGACCATAACATTTGTTTTATTTGCTGAATGTATTGGTTGAAGAGGCTCATTTATTGTTTGAAGAAGGATTTTCTATATTCCTTGACATTTTGCCACAAGCACCATACACTGATTGTACAAAACATTAGGAACACCTGCTCTTTCCATGACAGACTGACCAAGGGAATCCAGGTGAAAGCAATGATCCCTAATTGATGTCACTTGTAAAATCCACTTCAATCAGTGTAGATGAAGGGGGAGACAAGTTAAATAAGTATTTTTAAGACATGGATTGTGTATGTGTGCCATTCAGAGGGTAAATGGGCAAGACAAAAGATTTAAGTGTTTTTGAACAGGGTAGGTGCCAGGCACACCGGTTTGAGTGTCAAGAACTGCAACGCTGCTAGGTTTTTCACGCTCAACACTTTGTCTGTATCAAGAATGGTCCACCACCCAAAGGACATCCAGCCAACTTGACACAACTGTGGGAAGCATTGGAGCCAACATGGGCCAGCATCCCTGTGGAAAACATTCACCACCATGTGGAGTCCATGCCCCCGCGAATTGAGGCTGTTCTGGGGGGAAAAGGGGATGAAACTCAATATTAGAAAGTGATCCTTATGATCTGTACACTCGGTGTATAATATACAGTTCTACACACAGCTGTACAGTGTGAGTGTGGAGAACTAATTTGGTTCCTGCTTCTACATTTCATCCTTTTCTGACTTCTCCCCTCTCTTTTTCACCTTTTTATACCCTCCCCCTCACTCTCCCTCTCTGACTAACACCTCTTTGCTTTTAATGTACTCTCTCTCTATCACACAGCTTGAAGACCATGCTGACCAGTGTCCTGAGGTGCAGACGGACTGTATTTTTAAGAAATATGGCTGCTTTGTCCGGGTTGGTGGACATATTTCCCCCCTCTCTGTGCTTTGGATTCTAATTCCACGCCAAAGGAAATCTAGTTGTAGTCGGACAATCTCAATTTATCGGTTGGGCTGGAAGCTCCAAAGTCGCAATGATTGCATTCTCAATGGGTCGAATTCCTTATTTGACCCTCTTGGATGAGTAGTGGCTGACACAGATGTCGTGTGGTGATAAAACAATGGCCTTGTAACAATTCACGACAATAAGTAATGTCTATAGGGTCTCCAGAGTTTTAGAAATAACACAAATATATATGCAACATCCACTATTTTACTGAGTTACATATAAGGAAATCAATCAATTGAAATAAATAAATTAGGCCATGGGTGGTCATGGGAGGGCATAGGCCCACCCACTTGGGAGCCAGGCCCAGCCAACCAGAATGAGTTTATCCACACAAAAGGGCTTTATTACAGACAGAAATACTGTCCGGGTGGCTGGTCTCTGACGATCCCACAGGTGAAGAAGCCCGATGTGGAGGTACTGGGCTGGCATGGTTACACGTGGTCTGAGGTTGTGAGGCCAGTTGGACATACTGCCAAATTCTCTAAACAACGTTGGAGGTGGCTCACGGTAGAGAAATTAACAAAATTATCTGGCAACAGTTCTGGAGGACATTCCTGCAGTCAGCTTGTCAAATGCACGCTCCCTCAAAACTTGAGACATCTGTGACATTGTATTGTGTGACAAAACTTCACATTTTAGAGTGGCTTTTTATTGTCCCTAGCACAAAGTGCACTTGTGTAATGATCATCCTGTTTTATCAACTTCTTGATATGCCACACCTGGATGGATTATTTTAGAAAAGGAGAAATGCTCACTAACAGGAATGTAAACACATTTGTGCACAAAATTTGAGCGAAATAAGCTTTTTGTGCATATGGAACATTTCTGGTATCTTTTATTTCAGGTCATGAAACATGGGACCAACACTTTACGTTTATATTTTTATTCAGTAATGGTAATAGGTGTTTATATGAACTAGTCCTATACAATACAACCAAAAGACACATATGAATTTGTCTTGGTTCAACATCAGCCTTTACCCATCATGACAAGTTAATGTCAATACAGTATGTATAATGAGTGTTATAATTTGTATGTCATTGTTTGGCATGTCATTCCTAAACATGTCTAGACATGACAGGCAGTTGTATGGCAACAGATGATTGCCACACAACTAATTGTTATTTCTTTCTGTGTGGACAGGAGAGGAGAGCCCAAGTTCAAGTTCATGAGGAAACTGCTCTCAATGACCATATCCTCCTGGTTCTGGGGAGCAACACCAAGCTGGAGACACAGGTAGGACCAATCACTACCCAGAACCTTTCTCAAATTAGGATTCAGCCTTTATAGTGCCTAGATCAATGTACCAAAGGGCAAGTTGTACCTGGAGACTTAGACCATTCCTCTGACCCGGCAGATGGCAATCCTCCAGCAGGAGGTGCTGCTGAGGCACAAGGAGCTCCAGGAGAGGAGCCGCCAGGTCAGCGGTCTGGAGAAAGAGGTCCGACCACTGGCCCAGCAGGTCAGCCGATGTGACAACACCCTGTCTGCAGTACAGGTAAGAAGCAGTACTGTATTGTAACCAATACAACACCCAGAGGCCTGGCTGGTCTAGTGGTAATGTTGCAGCATTTCTACAGTGTAGGTATAAATTTGAATCTGGCCTACTGCCCTTTTACACAGCCACTCTCCTTTCCCCACTTGCATCTTCTCTCTGTTAAAAAAACATCTGAAAATACCTTACAAATATTTATGGAAATAATGCACTCTTTCTGCAGTACAGGTAAGAAACACTGCTGTTACTGTTAATGGAACCCAAAGCAGGAATCAGTCACACACAATGCAATTAATATAATCGTTTGGTCATACAAATCAAAACTTTAGGATTCTCATAAGAGGAGAGACTACCTGTATTATTGTGTATGAGGGCATGCAACAGAAAACGTTTTAATACATTTTGTTTGGTGCCTAATGATTATGAAACACTACCCATGTAATTAGCAGTACTGAAAATAAAGTGTTACCGTTTTCTGGTCGTCCATGTACAGAGGTCTCTGGAGGAGCAGCGGGATCACATCTCCAGCGTCCAGCTCCAGCTCGAGGAGCTGTCCAGTGTGTTTGGCCCTGGTGTGGCCCGGGAGGAACTGGGCCAAATCAGAGCGTCCCTGGACGCCCTCAGACAGCAGGTGTCCGTCACGGAGGGGCTCAAAGACCACCTGGGTGAGTGGAGGGGGTCCTTAATGGTCTGGGTGAACTAAAGGTGGATTAGAGATCATTATTATGGTTTCCACCGACAGTAAGCCCATGAATGGTGAAAAGTGGGTCTTGTGAAATGTAACTGGCACTGGGTTGTTTGAATTATGGTAAAACTGCCTCTGTCTTTGGCAGCATATTCCACAGAATTCAAGTAACTCAGTGGTTACCAATCCCGGGTTACTAGAAGACGCAAGACTTTTAGGGCAATGATCTTATGTCTTTAAGGCTTTTAAGCGATTATGAGCAAATAATTAACATTGTACTGACATTTATTAAAATCACTTGTGGATTAATTAAAGTATAAAAAATTCCCCCAGGGGAGTTGAAGGAGACCTACATGCGCCACTCGCGCCTCCTCAGCATTCATACGGCGCAGCTGGAGTGCAACGAGGAGCACTTCAGAGAGCTCGAGTCCACCTCGTACGACGGCAAGCTCATCTGGAAGCTCCGCGACTACCGCAAGAGAAAGGAGGCCGGGTCTCAAGGCCAGGGACCGTGCCTGAGCAGCGCGCCCTTCCACACGGGCCGCAGTGGCTACAAAATGGCCGCCAGGGCCTACCTGAACGGCGACGGGGCCGGCCGGGACACCCACCTGTCTCTCTACGTGGTCCTCATGAGGGGCGACTTCGACCCCCTCCTGCCCTGGCCCTTCAGACAGCCTGTGTCATTGTCAGTACTGGACCAGAGCGGCACCAACAACCACCTGACTATGAGTTTCAAACCCGACCCAGAAAACACTAGCTTCCACCGGCCTGGCTCAGCCGCTGCAACCACCAACGTGGCCTCTGGTTTCCAGTGCTTTGCCTCGCATGCCCAGCTGGAGACACCCAAGAACGCCATATACGTGAGAGACGATACGCTCTTTGTTAAGGTCAAAGTAGACACGAGCGGTTTGGAGGACTTGTAGAGGGGCCTTAATTAAAGAACTGGTTTGAGATCATTTCAAAAACAGTTAGCTAATGCTTCAAAGCTCAGTGCAGGCCAATGCCTCAGCTGTACTCCAAATTTAGCAAACAGAAAGTGTCAGCAAATCCATGCATTTTCCCCAGATACTGAAACGATAAAGCAATACAGATATTGCAGTGAAGTATTTACATTTTTTTATTGCTTTAGCCTTGTCTGCAGACTGCTTGTATATGTTCACTGAGGATTCAAGTGTTAATGCTCCCCACAGATATTGTATTTTGTGGTAAAGTCCTACAATCAGAGAGCATGCAATCTATTAATTGTCAATTGATGACATCTCAGGGATTAATGGACAGCTGTTAAAAAGTAGTTGATGTAATTGTAATAACTTTACTGAATAAGCCAATGTACGTTGAAGGTTTATATACATTATTTAGAAATGTAAACATTATAAAAGTAAGAATGCTTATTCATGAAAGTTATTATGGTGTTATCATTGATGGTGTGAATTGTTACATGTGTTTTTCCTTACATTTTGTGGTACATGCATAACAATCATCCATGCGTTTTGTTTAGAAATTATTATGTTTTTGCATTGTTTAAAGTAGTTAGGGAAACCAAATGTGCTTGTTCAAGTAGTGATGAGTAGAGTTTAAGTGACATATTATTTTTAATGCTATAAAGTAAACAAAAGTAATGTCTATATGGTCTATATTAAAGAAAATTATTAGCTAATCACACCCTTTTTAGTATTTTTTTTTACAATTTGAGGATCGGGTGTCTAAATAAAGAGTGTAGTTTGTTTTTTCTTAAATGTCATGTCCAGATGCCAATTCAACAACTGTGCTAGAAAAATGACATATTTACCTGACCTGTATACACTTAACTAATAGTATGACATTTATGTCCTATTACATGTCTGTGTGAATTGAGAGGAGCCTAAAAACCTACAGCTGGCATTCCATAGATAAATGTGGTGGGTGTAACTAAGAGAGAGAGCCTGGAGGAATAAAACAAAACCCTTATTGTATCTAGTCCTTCTTGCATCTGGGAAACAACACCAGAGGCAGATGACCACAGGATAAACCCAAAGTGGCTTATGGTGCCCCCAAACTGCATGGGAGGGGTGGATCCAGCCATGACTTAGTATCAGTTACATAAAAACTCTGCATTGTCTGTAAAGGTTAGGCTATTCGGCCCAACAGTCGAGAGTGTTGGTTGACTAGTCTCATTATTGCAACAATTAATGAATAGAAATTACAGTCTCTCTCAGTATGAATTTTCCACGACACAGCCCATTCATGGTAAACACTGTGCATGTTGGCTCAAACGTAAACTAACCTTAAAAGTTAAATGCAATGTGCTGCTCTATACCGTGTCTTCTATTGAATACCGGCCTATATTTCCGGGATGAGTACAACAAAATGGCACTTAAGCGCAACAAGAAAAATATATGTAACACTGTAACCATTGTTTAGTGGACTACACGAATTCCAACAGTAGTATTGCAGCACAAGACAAATTAACTAATTCTGGAAACCTAGTAGTTACCAATTATTAGCCATAAGTTAATTGTTTGAGTTGTTTAATTTTGCTCTCTTTCAGAGATTCAGCAAGCTACAGTTGGGCAAAAAAGTATTTAGTCAGCCACCAATTGTGCAAGTTCTCCCACTTAAAAAGATGAGAGAGGCGTGTAATTTTCATCATAGGTACACTTCAACTATGACAGACAAAATGAGAAGAAAAAAAATCCAGAAAATTACATTGTAGGATTTTTAATGAATTTATTTGCAAATTATGGTGGAAAATAAGTATTTGGTCACCTACAAACAAGCAAGATTTCTGGCTCTCACAGACCTGTAACTTCTTCTTTAAGAGGCCCTCTGTCCTCCACTCGTTACCTGTATTAATGGCACCTGTTTGAACTTATCAGTATAAAAGACACCTGTCCACAACCTCAAACAGTCACACTCCAAACTCCACTATGGCCAAGACCAAAGAGCTGTCAAAGGACACCAGAAAAAAATTGTAGACCTGCACCAGGCTGGGAAGACTGAATCAGCAATAGGTAAGCAGCTTGGTTTGAAGAAATAAACTGTGGGAGCAATTATTAGGAAATGGAAGACAAACAATACCACTGATAATCTCCCTCAATCTGGGGCTCCACGGAAGATCTCACTCCGTGGTGTCAAAATGATCACAAGAACGGTGAGCAAAAATCCCAGAACCACACCTAGACCTAGTGAATGACCTGTAGAGAGCTGAGACCAAAGTAACAAAGCCTACCATCAGTAACACACTACGCCGCCAGGGACACAAATCCTGCAGTGCCAGACATGTCCCCCTGCTTAAGCCAGTACATGTCCAGGCCCGTCTGAAGTTTGCTAGAGAGCATTTGGATGATCCAGAAGAAGAATGGGAGAATGTCATATGGTCAGATGAAACCAAAATATAACTTTTTGGTAAAAACTCAACTTGTCGTGTTTGGAAGACAAAGAATGCTGAGTTGCATCCAAAGAACACCATACCTACTGTGAAGCATGGGGGTGGACACATCATGCTTTGCGGCTGTTTTTCTGCAAAGGGACCAGGACGACTGATCCATGTAAAGGAAAGAATGAATGGGGCCATGTATCGTGAGATTTTGAGTGAAAACCTCCTTCCGTCAGCAAGGGCATTGAAGATGAAACGTGGCTGGGTCTTTCAGCATGACAATGATCCCAAACACACCGCCCGGACAACAAAGGAGTGGCTTCATAAGAAGCATTTCAAGGTCCTGGAGTGGCCTAGCCAGTCTCCAGATCTCAACCCCATAGAAAATCTTTGGAGGGATTTGAAGGTCCGTGTTGCCCAGCAACAGCCCCGAAACATCACTGCTCTAGAGGAGATCTGCATGGAGGAATGGGCCAAAATACCTTTAACAGTGTGTGAAAACCTTGTGAAGACTTACAGAAAATGTTTGACCTCTGTCATTGCCAACAAAGGGTATATAACAAAGTATTGAGATAAACTTTTGTAGGTGACCAAATACTTAATTTCCACCATAATTTGCTAATACATTCATTAAAAATCCTACGTGATTTTCTGGATTTTTTTTTCTCATTTTGTCTGTCATAGTTGAAGTGTACCTATGATGAACATTACAGGCCTCTCTCATCTTTATAAGTGGGAGAACATGCACAATTGGTGGCTGACTAAATACTTTTTTGCCCCACTGTATCTTTAGAATCTCTTGAGATATGTCTCTCATATCTTCACACTGAGAACTAAGCATACAACAGACAGTTACTGTATATTGAGGGAAGGCATAATCATTTGGTCTCACAGAAAGCTAAAGTGAATATGCATTTGATTTTTGCATTAAAACTGTTCTCATTCAATACGGCTATTTATCAATGAATGCATAATGTTTGGCTCCATATTTTGTAGGCGGAGGCTGCAGATCCGAAGGTAACCGCCCTGTTCCGCCCTGTCAGTCTAGTACGCTGCTCCATTATGGAATCCCGGCCTTAAAAATAATGGAAGAGTAACAACACACACGAATGGACCACAACAACCATATTTATGAACTAATGGTGCTAGTTTATTCAAAAAGCGGACACATTTCAACCATAGTCTTGTCAAAATGACAGCCTTGTCATTTTGTCTGACTCTACAGAAACACATGGTTCTACTTTACAGAAATACGAAAGCAAATATATACAATGCATGTATGTAAATGCCTTAAATCTCAAAGAAAGTCCAGCACATCAGATTGGAACATTTGGAGAGAAAAAAATGATGACAGACAGATCTAGTAACTTTGGGCAGGTGCTGGAAGTCAAAGTAAATGTTAAACAAAAAGTAAAGTAGACGTGGCACACAGATCTTGTGGTTTAAGGAAACAAATGTTCACATTTCAACATATACCTATGGTAGATAAATTACAAGATGATGTTATAATACTGTTTATGAATCGAATAGCTACAGTGCCTTGCGAAAGTATTCGGCCCCCTTGAATTTGCGACATTTTGCCACATTTCAGGCTTCAAACATAAAGATTTAAAACTGTATTTTTTTGTGAAGAATCAACAACAAGTGGGACACAATCATGAAGTGGAACGACATTTATTGGATATTTCAAACTTTTTTAACAAATCAAAAACTGAAAAATTGGGCGTGCAAAATTATTCAGCCCCCTTAAGTTAATACTTTGTAGCGCCACATTTTGCTGCGATTACAGCTGTAAGTCGCTTGGGGTATGTCTCTATCAGTTTTGCACATCGAGAGACTGACATTTTTTCCCATTCCTCCTTGCAAAACAGCTCGAGCTCAGTGAGGTTGGATGGAGAGAATTTGTGAACAGCAGTTTTCAGTTCTTTCCACAGATTCTCGATTGGATTCAGGTCTGGACTTTGACTTGGCCATTCTAACACCTGGATATGTTTATTTTTGAACCATTCCATTGTAGATTTTGCTTTATGTTTTGGATCATTGTCTTGTTGGAAGAAAAATCTCCGTCCCAGTCTCAGGTCTTTTGCAGACTCCATCATTCTTCCAGAATGGTCCTGTATTTGGCTCCATCCATCTTCCCATCAATTTTAACCATCTTCCCTGTCCCTGCTGAAGAAAAGCAGGCCCAAACCATGATGCTGCCACCACATCTCTCGATGTGCAAAACTGATAGAGACATACCCCAAGCAACTTACAGCTGTAATCGCAGCAAAAGGTGGCGCTACAAAGTATTAACTTAAGGGGGCTGAATAATTTTGCACGCCAAATTTTTCAGTTTTTGATTTGTTAAAAAAGTTTGAAATATCCAATAAATGTTGTTCCACTTCATGATTGTGTCCCACTTGTTGTTGATTCTTCACAAAAAAATACAGTTTTATATCTTTATGTTTGAAGCCTGAAATGTGGCAAAATGTCGCAAATTCAAGGGGGCCGAATACTTTCGCAAGGCACTGTATATATCACTAATACACTGCTCAAAAAAATAAAGGGAACACTAAAATAACACATCCTAGATCTGAATGAATGAAATATTCTTATTAAATTCTTTTTTCTTTGCATAGTTGAATGTGCTGACAACAAAATCACACAAAAACTATCAATGGAAATCAAATTTATCAAACCATGGAGGTCTGGATTTGGAGTCACACTCAAAATTACAGTAGAAAACCACACATTAGGCTGATCCAACTTTGATGTAATGTCCTTAAAACAAGTCAAAATGAGGCTCAGTATTGTGTGTGTGTCCTCCATGTGCCTGTATGACCTCCCTACAACGCCTGGGCATGCTCCTGATGAGGTGGCGGATGGTCACCTGAGGGATCTCCTCCCAGACCTGGACTAAAGCATCCGCCAACTCCTGGACAGTCTGTGGTGCAACTGTTGGTGGATGGAGCGAGACAAGATGTCCCAGATGTGCTCAATTGGATTCAGGTCTGGGGAATGGGCAGGCCAGTCCATAGCATGACACTCCAGCCACATGAGGTCTAGCATTGTCTTGCATTAGGAGGAACCCAGGGCCAACCGCACCAGCATATGGTCTCACAAGGGGTCTGAGGATCTCATCTCGGTACCTAATGGCAGTCAGGCTACCTCTGGCGAGCACATGGAGGGCTGTGCGGCCCCCCAAAGAAATGCCACTCCACACCATGACTGATCCACCGCCAAACCGGTCATGCTGGAGGATGTTGCAGGCAGCAGAACGTTCTCCACGGCGTCTCCAGACTCAGTCATGTCTGTCACATGTGCTCAGTGTGAACCTGCTTTCATCTGTGAAGAGCACAGGGCGCCAGTGGCGAATTTGCCAATCTTGGTGCCCTCATACCACCCTCATGGAGTCTGTTTCTGACTGTTTGAGCGGACACATTTGTGGCCATTTTGCAGGGCTCTGGCAGTGCTCCTCCTGCTCCTCCTTGCACAAAGGCAGAGGTAGCGGTCCTGCTGCTGGGTTGTTGCCCTCCTACGGCCTCCTCCACGTCTCCTGATGTACTGGCCTGTCTCCTGGTAGCGCCTCCATGCTCTGGACACTACGCTGACAGACACAGCAAACCTTCTTGCCACAGCTCGCATTGATGTGCCATCCTGGATGAACTGCACTACCTGAGCCACATGTGTGGGTTGTAGACTCTGTCTCATGCTACCCCTAGAGTGAACGCACCACGAGCATTCAACAGTGACCAAAACATCAGCCAGGAAGCATAGGAACTGAGAAGTGGTCTGTGGTCACCACCTGCAGAACCACTCCTTTATTGGGGGTGTCTTGCTAATTGCCTATAATTTGTCTATTCCATTTGCACAACAGCATGTGAAATGTATTGTCAATCAGTGTTGCTTCCTAAGTGGACAGTTTGATTTCACAGAAGTGTGATTGACTTGGAGCTACATTGTGTTGTTTAAGTGTTCCCTTTATTTTTTTGAGCAGTGTATATAAGTCCTCCAATGTTTTGTTATCTTGGATGATCCGTCCTTGCATTCATAGCTTTGTCTATGAATTCGAGAGTGGTTACATTTCTCCAGGCTGATTGCTTTGTTACGTGGATTTCCCCTTTAATTGGATAGTTTAACCTCATTATTGGTTTCCTTATCTTCAGACAAGGTAATACAGCAATCCTGCTTTGTTTTAGTGTCCCTGCCCACGGTCTCTAAATGCTAACTTTTTTAGCATGTGTGACCCAACAACAATCCCGTATATCAGCATTCTTCCTGTTCCAAATCGTATAGTTTAACTTAATTGAGCTACATAAGCAATTATAAATAATCAGACACTTTAGGATGATTTGGACATGAAACGTGAACAATTATTAAACTACAACAATATTTGAAATGTAATAGGGCAGACATCTTACACAGAACAATAATAGTCTGTGATGGTTTACAGGAAAGACGTATAAAGCCTTTTGGAATCTACGATTTAATACATAAATACGCATTCCTTACTCTATTGGAACAAATGATTTTACCGTCAGTCACAACCACGTCAGATCCCAATATCACAGTTTAACTTCCAAACAGTCTTTATGAGTGTAAATGTGTGTATTGTTGTCACAGAAAGCTAAAGTTGATATAGATTTTATTTTTGCATTAAAAACAACTGTTCTCATTATTCAATAAAAGCTGTTTATAAATAAATGTATAATGTTTGGCTGCATATTTTGTTGGCTGAGGCTGCATGTTCTGGCCGTGTTTCTTTACCTCTACTTTTAAGCACCAATTTTTGTGGTCCCCCTCCCTTCACATTTCTCAAAGGGAGGGTGACCTGTGAAATGCCAATGCAGCTTCTGCATGCCAACCATTTGATCTTAATCAGTTTCATGGGAATACGCATTAGATCTTCTTGAATTGTGTACAGTGTTGTTTCGAAGTACAGTGTTTCATTTGAATTATGTATAGGGAGCGAATTTTAGAGCAGATGGTGTTAAACTGTAGCACACCTGTGTTTTGTTTCAATCAAAACACATTTTGCCTAGTGGCACGCTGTTGGGTTTTGGCCACGAGAGAAAAATGTTACCATTCTCACAATCATCCTAAATCTCATAAGAAATGATGTTGTTTTTTGTCTTACAGTAACATATGCTATTATGTTCGGGTCTGATATATAGAAAAATATCATTACGTGATTCCGTCTGGATTTAACAAGCAGAATTCTCAATTCATCAAAGAAATTTGCCAAAGTAGCCAGTTCTCTGGGCTATTAATTAATTAAACAAGTAAAGCAGAGAGACTGCGTAAAATTAGAGAATCCCACACATGCGCAGAAGCTTTGGATTTAGTTGTAGGGAAAATGGTTCTAGAGAATTTGGATCTGCAGCCACTCTGTATTTTGAAACTTCTCTTAATGGTCTATCAAAAGCACAATCCCTGATTCCATTACATTTTTTTGTCAGCTATATGGCAGCCCTGCTTTTTGGTGGCTGGACATGGCTGGAAAAATGTAATCAGTGGGTATCATCACTCATTGAAATTACCATCAGCTGTACATATTGCAGATTGCACCTTTAAAAAGTTATTTACACTTTCTTTAGAAATATATCAAATGCACCAGATTTCATGTCAAGTTTTTGTCACTCATTGTCATGCCAAATATGGCACAGATCTGTGACGAGGCTAGCTGTCAGTAACTTTGACTAAACATTGAGCCCTGGGGGAACCTCCTCCAAATCAGGATTCTTCCAGTTAGCACCATTCACTCTCCATTCACTGCTATGGTGTGCCTGTCCAAAGTCAACTCTACTGTTTGTGTAAACACCCATCCACCAACCACCACATCCTAGCAGTGCTAATTTACATTGAGTTATAAAAAGACTGACATTGTTAGGGCCATGCAACATGACACCGGCGACCGTCGCACCACTTTGTAAAGATGAGCGTGTCAGGTGGGACTTGGACAGTCAAAACTGGGGATGACGAGACTACGCGGCTATTCTTAGCTCTTTTGTTCAGTGTTGAGAGTAGAGTTGGGACCGTACTATCACCTCCACTACCACCCTATACCCAGGCCACGAAGTCCAGACTGCCAGCCACCAAAGTCGTTCTCATTTGACGAGATGTGGAAGATCAAACGTAAGTGACGCCACCATTTTGTGGCATGCGTGCATCCTCTTTCACATTGTCAAAACGAAAATAACAAAATGACTGCAAATGGCAAGTTGTTTTTCCCTACACGCATAGGCTACAGTTCTGCATGGCTGAGAGGCACTTTCAGCCAGGCAACTAATAGAACTTGGTAGAGCTCACACCTTCAATTCCTTTGCGTTATGATTTTGATTGGAGATTAAGAATATAAAATGCCACTGTACTGTATTCCTGATGTAAAACTTCTCTTACAGCCCCCATCACGTACTCGTTGGAAGCAAAGTACAGGCCCCATCTCGAGGTAATACTTTTGGGAACTGTTTTCATCCAATCTAATTCACTGTCTAGCAAGGCTTGATGTTCTATATTCCTACTGTGCAGGGTAACTAAGGGCTAAGCTATGTGGACGAAAGCCATCGCAGCCTTGCAATTCCGAGTGTGTTTTCAAACATCTGGTCAGACAACAAGGCAGAGTCAAGACCAGCGTCATGTTCATTAGGCATCGAATGGAAGACGATGTACTGAAACAAGGAGGGATTACCTGGCCCCCAAAAAACGCTCATTAGGTTTCCATTGCAAAATTGTGTTAAAACATTTTCTGTTGTGTGCCCTCTTGAAACCTACCAAGGGTCCAGTTAAACAATGAACTCAATTAGAATTGAATTCATGAACTGAAAATCCACCAGGAAAATCCCAAGATACTGTATGTTGTCATTGTAAAAATTTAAATAGAGGACTTTATATCTTTGCCATTATAGCGCATCTGTGACAGCATGGGCAGCACCCGAGGCAACAATTCATAGGAATCCCACCCAGTCG